>NC_052506.1:68268744-68600486 GCF_014356525.2 Nilaparvata lugens
GATATTTCCAATTCCGCCATCTGACAGACAAATAATCTGAGCTCCAGATACTCCCAATTCCGCCTAGCAACATATTTCGAGTTCCGGATATTCCAATTCCACTGTCTGACAAATATTCGGAGTTCCACCCAGCAACAGTTTTCAAGCATAGGACATTACTTTAACATTGATATTTTGAGTTCCAGATATTTCCAATTCCGCGGCCCCCACAAGACAAGCTGCGTCTACTGAGAGAGGTGACCCAATCTGCTGCTGATCTAGTGAGGTCCACGTTATAATGGCATTGGAGAAAAACGTTGCCGAACCTCTGTCTTCTCAATGCCTTCTATAGACGGTAGGTGATACAGGTTTATAAATGCAGTATTAACTTTTTATTCTCGTTTAAAATAATCAATTATATTTTATTAAGCAATAAATTATATTTTTTAATAATTTCATATTAAATTTTTATAATTGAAGATAAAATATTTTGTTAATTATCAATTCTGCATTGTTAAAAGCCAATCTGGCAACAGAGCAAAGCGAGAGAGAGATAGCGCTAAACGCTTTGTTTAATGATAGACAAGGATAGGGGTACCATTGCTAATCAAACACTGTCATTATAACGTTGACTTCACTATAGTCTGTCGGAAGATGCAGAAATAAGAATTTACCAAGTCTATCTCTGCACGGGTTGGTGACTCGTCTAGTACACCCATCTACACTAATTGTCACCTTGACATTTTGACCACAGGCAACAACTTATCCCCTCTTGAAAATATATTGTTACCGTTAACTAGTCACCACGGCAGTATCTCACTACTGGAATTGCAGGTGTCATCCTGTCGGATGACAGAGTGTCAACTCGCTTGCTAACATCATCTGTCACACTATCTACATGTCACCTACTGGATTCTTAGGTGACATCCTGTCAATGCTGTGCACAACTATGTGTCATTTTGCTTGCTTTTGTCAACTAGTCACCCCATCAGCATGTCACCCATGGGACATTGGCACATTGTCGTTACTTCTATCATCGTCTGCATGTCTCTTTCTTCTTCTTCCTTTAGCACTACAGTCCCATGTGGATCTTGCCTTCCATGACAATTCCTTTTCATCTGCCTCTATCACCAGTAATTTTCTTTCATCCCCTAATTCCCAACACTTGCAGATCTCTTTCCACATCTTCCAGCCACATTTTCCTTGGTCTCCCTCTTGTTCTTGTGCCTTCAATTCTTGCCTCCAATATGGCCTTTGGCAACACTTCTCTATTCAACCTCTCAACATGTCCAAGCCAGTGTATCCGTTGTGACTTCATGAAACATACAATATCTTTCCTTCCAAGTATATTTATCTCTTCATAACTTTGAATGGCCCAACCTTCAGCTGTTCTTATGGGTCCTCATATTCTTCTGATAATTTTTCGTTCAAAGACTCTAAGAGCTTTTATGTCATTCATGAGAAGTGTCCATGCTTCGCATCCGTATGTAGCAATAGGCCAGATAAGAGTTTCAGTTTAATGCTATGGGAGACCAGACTTGAGCAGAATATGTACTTTTAACAGAATTAAGTTCTATTTGCACTCATTATTCCATTGGCGATTTCACTACTCACATAGTTTTTGTTATTAATAGCTGAGCCCAGATATTTAAACTCAGTTACTCCCTCAAAAATATAGTTTCCACAATGGAAGTTCTGGGTAGTTCTTCTTCCCTCACTAGCAGAGACTTTGAGATATTTCATCTTGGACTGGTTAATTTTCATGTGCATCTTCTGGGTCTCTTCATCCAATGATACCAAGGTTTCCTGAAGTAGCCTACTCTTGGATTTCTTGCCATTATCAACAAGTCATAAGCATAAGGCTCCAATCTGCTTCATTTTATAAGTTATGTTGCCCTGAGGTTGTAACTTGAACTGAGTAGTGCAGCGCTAAATTGAAAAGGATTGTTGAGAGAGGGTCACCTGCTCAACTCCCAAATGAACCTCAAATCCATCACTACTACAATTTCCTACAAGGACTTTTGCTTCGCAGCCTGCAAGTGTTACATTCACCAACTGGATCAATTCCACTGGAATACCCAACTACCACAGAGCAAAAGCTAATTGGCCTCTATCAAGGCTGTCAAATGCCCTCTGGAAATCCAGAAACAGCTTGTGTAGGTCCATTCCATGCTCATAGCATTTTTCAAGGCTCTGTCTCACTGCAAAGATCTGATCCACCGTTCCTCTGTCTGTCTTAAAACCGCTTTGGTATCCACCAATGATTCCATCTGCATATGGACTTATCATTCTGTTTGACAGGATAAACCTACATGAAAATATCTTATACACTACACAGAGCAATGTTATTCCTCAGTAGCTCTCACACATGCTTTTGTCCCCTTTTCTAAATATAGGGCATATATATGAGACCAATGCTCCATTCCTGTGACATTTCCTCATTTTCCCATACTTCTTCCCAATCAGCTGATGATAAGCAGTTCTTCCTACTTCTTCCCTCCATATTTTATGAGCTGTGCAGTAATTTGATCTTCTCCAGCACTTTGATGTTTCGCAGTTTCCTGATTGCTTCACTCACCTCATGCCTTGAGGGTTTTGCAACTTGAGGCTCCACAAACATGATCTGCTCCTCCCTGGCTCTGTTTTTGACTCTTATCGTCTCCACACATTCATCATCAAATCATTCCTCATTATGAATTCGCCCTCTCTCCCCTAAGACCTTCTCTGCTGTCGATACAATGGTCTGTCTGGCATGTGTCCAAAGTTCCTCTATGTTAGGTCTCTCACCCCTTTCTGGCAGTCTCATCAAGTTTTCTTCTGAAATCTACAGCCTTCTGGGGATTTTTCAAAAGTTTTATATTCCACATTCTTCTTTCCTCAGCATTGTTGCTTCGTACCTTAGAAAGTCTTTCTCTTACAAAGGTATTGACCAGAGAATGGTCAGTATCGCAATTAGGGCCTCTCTCTCATAATATCTATGATTGAGGATGCATGCCTTTTAGACACCAGAACATGGTCTATCTGATTCACCTGGTCAGTGCCTGGCACTCTCCGTGTTCCTCTGTGAACCCCTCTTGTGGTCAAAGCATGTGCTTTTTATGAACATGTCTGACATGCAAGCAAAATTAGCTAAGAACTTACCATTGTCATTATTCGTTCCATCATGAATTGTAAACCTACCAGCAACATGCCTCAGAATATTATCTTTGCCAATCTTAGCATTAAAGTCGCCATCATATTCATTCCTGGAACTGACCGTTAACTAGACAAAAAAAAAAGTATCAAGCTGTCAGCTCAACACTTCATGCAAGCAAAGGATGATGAAAATAAGAATATGGCCAAGGGTGGCCTAAAGAAAGAAAAGAGAAAGAAAGAATGGCACAAAGATTAGTCAATCGAAAAACATTCTATTGAATTGAAAAGTTACAAAGCATATTGTGAAGGAGAAGAAGGGAGGGGGAGGAAGGGCTTTGGAAAGTGGGGTGCCTTTTAGGCAAGCAGGGATACTGTGGACATATTCTGGGCTTGAAACATTATTCTTGAGTCAGATGGTCGACTTAAAACTCCCCCAACCCACAGGGGGCACCGTCTGCACGTAAAATGTCAAAATCTGATAATAACTTGACTTACTCCCTCTACTCACTCACTTTTATACTATTATAGGGATGCCTATACAAACTGTTTACTGCTATCACTTTAAAATTTTATTCCAGTCCATCAATGCATGGTTTGAAAAAAATACTTCAAATAATAACTTTCTCAAAAATTGATATTTTCAGGATTTTTTTTTGAATAGACAATGAAGAATCTAAATTTTCAAAATTTCATTATTTTATCTTTCAGGTACCGAATTTGAAATGATCTGTCTCAAAGATTTAAACTTTGGGCGCTCATATCTCAAAAAAATCCTAAGAAAACCTTTTCATTTTGATAACTTGATACTATACTAAAAAAACATTGAAAAATATAATCAGTAAAAATTTTTTCAGCCTATAGTAATAGTATATTTCGCACCTAGGGCCGAAAATGAGACTTTTCCGGCTCGAAATTGGTTTTCAAGTCTGAGGCCATAGGCCGAGGACTAGAAAAGATTGAGAGCCAGAAAAACATTTTTGCCCATGGTGTGAACGCTTTTTTTTGCCACACAGAAAAAATACAATATATATATGAGAATAATTGTTCATTAAGCACTTCTGAAAGCAAAAGTGGAAGGTCATAGCTCTAGCAAATCTGAGGTAATCTGAATATCAGGATATTGTTCAAGTATTTTCATTTCTTATTCTGATTTGTCTAAATAACCTAAAAGATTATGTTCAATTATGTGGGAGGTTGAGTTTATACTTTTTTATTCTTTCATATGGCAATAAGATGATATTATTATAAATGTTTTAATTATTAAATAATAAACATTAATAGGCTAATGAAAAGTTTTTTGATCAGATTTTTTAGCACACTTGAAATTTGGCCAATCTGAATGTCAACGTCAACAATGCTTGTTGTCATCGACTTGGGAAGTTTAGGTTAGAAGTTCTATCCTACTCTGAAAATCAAATTTGGATAGTTTATAATGTATATCTTATCTGTATTTCATTCATCCAAATAAAATGATAGTATATCATTGCAGAATACTTTATTCAATTCTAGAGGCATAAACTGATTTCGTTTCATAAATTATTTGTAAAAACGTTCAGCACCATGGATATTGCCCAAGTGGTTCCAAAATTATTCACCATGTACCATGTTTCCTGATAAACGAAGTACTATGAGGTTTGAGGTTAGATTCTATTATACTCTGAAAATTGAATTTGAATAGTTAATAATACCTATCTTATTTGTATTTCATTCATCCAAATAAAATGATAGTATCTTATTGAAAAATACTTTATTCAATTCTAGAAGCATAAACTGATTCCGTTTCATAAACTATTTTGTAATAGTATATTTCGCACCTAGGGCCGAAAATGAGATATTTCCAGCTCGAAATCGGTTTTTAAGTCCGAGGCCGTAGGCCGAAGACTAGAAAAGATTGAGAGCTGGAAATACATTTTTGCCCATGGTGTGAATGCTATTTTTCGCCACACCAAAAAAAAACTTCCCAATATATAAGAAATAAAAAAATAAATAAAATTCAAACAGCCTATTTTGATAGTTTGAATCTTGGTTATGACAACTTTCACTGTCAATTAATTTCAATATTACTAATTAATAATTTACAATAGTGACAATATTTTTATACTATTAATATTTCGAATAATTATTTGAATTTTTATAGCTCGCGCTTTGCCCCTGGTGCAATATCTCATGGATAGATGGATGAATAGAATTTTCATTACTATTTTGAAATAATGTGATTAAAAAATTAATATAATTGCATATTTCACAGTTTTGTCTCAAAATATATCTAAAAAATTGATTGAAATTTAAATTACGGTAAATAATATAAAAAATAGCTAATAAAAGTCGAAATTCATCGACAAAAAAAAATGTCACTGACTGAGGTTCGAACCTAGATCATGTTTGTAATTCACTAAGCTTTGAGTTCTGATGTACTACGCCTTTATGCTCTCGGCCATTGTATAATTTTGATCAAAGAGGCCTGTAAGTCAGGTAACGTATGTAGGCTACTATAATATAGTGTAGGCCTATAGCGGCAAACTTGAAGCCAGTTTGCCGGCATTTTCACAACAAAATATTGCTCTGAAAATAGTTAAATCATAGAGAAAACATTCGAAGATTCAATCTTGAGTGGGCCTAATGTTTTCTCTATATGGTTTGATATTGAAGAAAAATTATCTAAAAGTTTTAATAATGAATTACGGAAAAATTACTAGGAATTTTTCAGTCAAGGCTGAGTTTCACCAGTAGGCTTACCTTAAACTTTAGATCTCTGCTGTATTTTCCTATTATTATTGTTGATTGTATTGCATTAAGAAGTGGAATTCGATAATAAAAAAGAAACAATTATTACTCTACCTCACTTTTAAATATTGATACAATTATTGTACTTTGATTTCAAATTCGATTCTTCACTTTTAAAGACTTGCGATACTTACCTTTCTGACAATGGACAATGCAGCCAACATTATATTGTTGAGGCTATGGAGATATCATCATATTCTATTGTTTGATATCAAAAACACAATAATAAATATTAAATTATGAAACAGTAATTCATAAAATATATTATAGACATGATACCGCGATTCACGATACATAATTATATAGATTATTACAGTCGTTATGAGATTATCTCTATGATTTTTGTGAGATCGGACACGATCAGCTGTTATTCAAGGTCATTTTACAGCCCTAGGGCCGTAAAGTTTTACCGGCCTGGTCGGAAAACAATCACTTTCGGCCTCCATATGACGCACGTAAACCAGCTCATTACATCCAAGTGTGGCAAAAACACGTTTTCGCCCCTTTTGGATGTAATGAGCTGGTTTATGTGCGTCATATGGAGGCCGAAAGTGATTGTTTTCTGACCAGGCCGGTAAAATTTTTACGGCCCCAGGGCTGTAAAATAACCTTGAAGTCAGCTGATTCTGATTTGATGTGAACGTGTTTACAAAATAGTTTATGAAACGGAATCATTTTATGCTTCTAGAATTCAATAAAGTATTCTGCAATAATATACTATCATTTTATTTGGATGAATAAAATACAGATAAGATATATATTATAAACTATTCAAATAATTCGATTTTCAGAGTAGAATAGAACTTCTAACCTAAACTTCCGTTGACATTCAGATTGGCCATATCTCAAAAAAATCCTAAGAAAACCTTTTCATTTTGATAACTTGATACTATACTAAAAAAACGTTGAAAAATATAATCAGTAAAATTTTTTTTCAGCCCATAGTAAAATAAATTTTTAATACTTAAATAATACATTTTTATAATTGAGATTGAATATTTTGTTTAGGCCTACATTGTTAGAAAGCGATCTGGAACGTTACAGAGCTAGAAAAGGATAGCGCATTCTGCTTTGTTAAATGATAGACAAGGATAGTAGAACATGAATGCTAATGAAATACTGCAATTTATAATAATGTGGACTTCACTATACAGAAAACTCATTTGTTGTCTCTTATTTTCGAGTTAACGACGACAGTACAGTAATGTTTTATCAACATATACATATTCTCCTCAACATGAGAGGATACGAAATTTGTAGTCTATTATTTGGAAAATGATTGTTTTTATCTAATAAGACATGAGGTGGAAAATAAACTTGATTGCATTGAATCTTGTAGAAAATAGGACAAGTAAAATTTAATCTTCCTGGTCTGTAGTCTACTGTCCATTTTCACTTTTCATTGAAACCAACACTGATAGATGAATATATTTATGAGTTGGTGAAAAATTAAGAATGCTTCAATATAATTTCCCAAAAAGTAACAAATTAAGGGTGAATATTATATCGTCAATTTATTGTATTTAAATTTCAATATGATAAGTTATACGTTTGGATTTGGATATTTGTGTCAATGAAAAAGTCAGAGAGATCTTTATAAAAGGTACCGGTACATCGTACACAAGATATTTTGACATGAACCTCAAGTGAAAAATTAAATTTTGATTTATCTATTATTATTATTAAATAAACTAGTTAATTAATAGAAAGTCAAGTTAAGAGTAGAACCATATAGAGGAAAGATAGCATTATCCTACCTTCTTTCAATGTTAGAACTTATATAGTTATTGCTTCTAAAGTGAATGAAATGAATGTAAAAATGACACTAAGGAGTCAAAATAGAAACCAGTTTGCATTTTTATAAAAGTCACCTTATAAGAATTAAGAAATGCATATACGAGTACTAATGATAAGAAAGATGAACCTGACCAAGCAAATTAGCCTATTCAATTTTATCAAAAGTTATCAAATACCATCAGATTGCAAGAGGCCAAGTATTGCAAGGAATATGCCAGATTCTGTGAGACGAGGTACTTGATTTACAATGAAATCCATATAATGGTGACATTAAGAATATGACAAGTTATAGAAAATTTAGTGATGGCTGTTTATAGTTTCCATACAAACAAAGGTCGGTCCTTGAATAATGATAAATGATTGCTGAAGGACTGAAGTACAAGTGACAGCCTTCTACATATTGCTGGTTATATGCCATCTTATCATTCTATGAATTGTCTGTTGCCCAATAAATGATTCGAGCATTTTCCAATCCGTAGGCCTACCTGATTTTACTTCTCCAATGTTTTGTAATGAGCAAAAAAATTCATTCATCTGAAAATGTTAATAGTGAGCAGATTTTCAACTCAAAAGTTACCTAATGATACAATTCACCTTTGATACTTTCCAAATCATGCTCTAATGGCTTATGCCTAATTTGAATAGAGTAAAAGTAGAAATTAGAAAAAACCTCATACAAGTTTGCTTCTTTTACAATGCTTTTCTTGAATAGATCTTCGCAATTTTGTTCTTCATGATACTTGCGAACTCTATTAGACTTTAACACTTTGACTGCCACCTATACTTGAGAAAAAACTTCCATTCTGGCCAACCAACTTGTCTCTTATTTTCGAGTTAACGACGACAGTACAGTGAGTTTTATTAACATATACATATTCTCCTCAACATGAGAGGATACGAAATTTGTAGTCTATTATTTGGAAAATGATTGTTTTTATCTAATAAGACATGAGGTGGAGAATAAACTCGATTGCATTGAATCTTGTGAAAATAGGACAAGCTTTTACAAGTAAAATTCAATCTTCCTGGTCTGTAGTCTACTGTCCATTTTCACTTTTCATTGAAACCAACACTGATAGATGAATATATTATGAGTTGGTGAAAAATTAAGAATGATTCAATATAATTTCCCAAAAAGTAACAAATAAAGGGTGAATATTATATCATCAATTGTATTTAAATTTCAATATGATAAGTTAGTACCTATACGTTTGGATTTGGATATTTGTGTCAACGAAAAAGTCAGAGAGATCTTTATAAATAAGGTACCGGTACATCGTACACAAGATATTTTGACATGAACCTCAAATGAAAAATTAAATTCTGATTTATCTATTATTATTATTAAACAAACTAGTTAATTAATAGAAAGTCGAGTTAAGAGTAGAACCATATAGAGGAAAGATAGCATTATGCTACCTTCTTTCAATGTTAGAACTTATATATAGTTATTGCTTCTAAAGTGAATGAAATGAATGTAAAAAGGACACTAAGGAGTCAAAATAGAAACCAGTTTGCATTTTTATAAAAGTCACCTTATAAGAATTAAGAAATGCATATGAGTACTAATGATAAGAAAGATGAACATGACCAAGCAAATTAACCTATTCAATTTTATCAAAAGTTATCAAATACCATCAGATTGCAAGAGGCCAAGTATTGCAAGGAATATGCCAGATTCTTTGAAACTAGGTACTTGATTTACAATGAAATCCATATAATGGTGACATTAAGAATATGACAAGTTATAGAAAATTTAGTGATGGCTGTTTATAGTTTCCATACAAACAAAGGCCGGTCCTTGAATAATGATGAATGATTGATGAAGACTGAAGTACAAGTGACAGGTAGGTAGCCTTATACGTATTGGTTATATGCCATCTTATCATTCTATGAATTGTCTGTTGCCCAATAAATGATTCGAGCATTTTCCAATCCGTAGGCCTACCTGATTTTACTTCTCCAATGTTTTGTAATGAGCAAAAAAATTCATTCATCTGAAAATGTTAATAGTGAGCAGATTTTCAACTCAAAAGTTACCTAATGATACAATCCACCTTTGATACTTTCCAAAATCATGCTCTAATGGCTTATGCCTGATATGAATCGAGTAGAAGTAGAAATTAGAAAAAAACCTCATACAAGTTTGCTTCTTTTACAATGCTTTTCTTGAATAGATCTTCGCGATTTTGTTCTTCATGATACTTGCGAACTCTATTAGACTTTAATAAGATCTACAGAATGTTGAGGGAGGAAATTAACATGATCAGTTGTTCAAATGTAGAGTACGTGTTGCAATTGAGCTACGTTATATTGTTAGATATACCTAACTTGCATTGACTGTTATAAAGAAGGTGCTAATCTATAAATTAAATACTTAGAAAGAGAGTCTAGAGTGGACACACGACAATTCCCTCTATAATATTTATGGGGCTCTCTCCACAGGGATAGGCGGTCTCATAGATGGCGGGCTTAGCTCATATATGTACGTGAATGTATGTATAATATATGTATGTATGTTCATAGAAACTTCAGATGTCAGCCAAACAATAAGTCAATTTGACAACAACTGTTTAAAAGGTATGTAGAGGAGATGAGAGGACACATTGGACACATATTTAATAAAAAATACATTTAATAATATTGTAATATACAAAACGTTCGATCAATATTGTATTACTAAGATTGAATATGACGATTACACTATACTTGTACCAAATTATGTGAATATGACGTTAAAAAAATCATTACATATAGGCTTATCACATATATCGTATAATAAATAAATTGTTTTATCAAGTTTTGAAGGACAAATGGCTGGAAAAATAATCTATCAAGAAAAAGGTAATTCAAATTACCAATTAGATTGAGTGCATATCTATTGCACTCAAAAAACATTTATTAAGGTGGACAAGATCCATTTTATAGTCGAAATTGAAGCTACAGATGTTAATAATATGGAAAATTGCAAAGTTGAATTAAACAAGAATTAACACTGATGAAAATTGTCACTCTTGAAATGTTATACTGAAAATAAGGATTAGAATCGGTATGGTAGATTATCATTTCGGTACCTACTAACTGTTTTAAATTGTTTACCGATTTATTGTTGTTCTATATTATCAGAGTATACGAATCATTACTTAAATTTTCTCATACACGTCCATGATAGTAGGATATTTTTACAATATTGAGATTGAGATCTTATAAGATTTAGAGTAGTACAAGACATATATTATTAATTCTTCAATTTATTCTCATTTCGAAGAGAACACTTTCGAATAAGACATATTTTACATAGAGAATATGTTTACATAATTTTTCTGTGGAGTCCACAGTATTTGTTTCATTCATATATTGATCGAACACTACGATATCTAAAATGAGAAACGTTTAAGTCGCCAACTATAATAACTTCTTTAGGTTCATTTTGATGAATTCATGAAACTTTTGTGAGTGAGCATGAAGAGGCTTGATTGTGTGGGAATATTAAATTAAAATTATCAAGTTCATAACAGAAAAATATACATCATCTTTTAAAATTAACCTTATTCTATTTGATATTTGAGCATATAATATGAGGAGTGTACAGTAATAATAATAATTGGAAAAAATCGTCTTTAATATTATTATCTAGGTATTGACTGATCAATTAGGATTTTGCTTTTAGGTTGCTCAATATATTTCACCCAAACATCATTAGTTTAGTCCACAGGCTATATTGATAAAATCTTTTTCAAGCTTATTTCTGGTCTAATTCTATTTAAGCATTATAATTTTTATTTTTGACTACAAAACTTGAATTTCCAAACAAAGTAATCAAATACTATTAGGCTACTCTTCGACCAAATTAGATGCTTGCTATTACACAATCAATAATGTTGGATGAATATTGAAAATAGGAGGAATTTCAAGTACCGGTATCACAAACTTTCGCTAGCAGCATATTAATACCGTACTTTGCATATAACTAAAGATGTGGGGAAATTAACATGACTTCCGGTACAGTATTTAATGATTTTTAAATTGAGTTATCGAATGAATAATCAAGATCAATTAAGAATGTGAGGGAAAAAACATGAGTGTACACAGTTTTTATTGTGTTCTGCGTTGTCATAATTTATTAAGATAAGATATTCATTGACATTGTTACAAGTCTGTTACCTATGGTACCCTAACATTCACAAAAATAATAAAAATATAAAATTGAAATTAAATCAAACTTAATAAATTAATAATTATTCAACAGTTAGAATTAATTAGTTACAAATATCAAAGAAAATAATATAGTAGGTACCTATATATTAAGTCATCAACATTATACTAGATCACATTAGCAAACTAGAGGAGAGAAAAGTTTCCATTTGCATCCATGTGGAATGAAACTTATCATGAAAGTATACCATGAAAAATTAAACTTCATAGGCCTAATACAATAAAATAGAGGGTAGATGAAATAGGTAAGAAAAAAACTATGAAGGTGGTTCTATTATAAAACATTGTGATCAGACTTTCAATAATAAGAAGAAAAGTAATTATGAAATTGTGCATGAAATAGGAGCAATGAAATGAGAGCATGAATGCACCAAACCCTGCCAATCATAACGACCTTATTGTTCAATATTGTAATACAGTACCATATAATTATAGTATTAATTAGCTCACTCATATTATTTTAGAATTGAATTCAGAATGTGGTTCACCTGAAAATACTTATTATTGAATATGATAAAACAGAGATATATTATTATTTTGGTCCTTTGTAAAAGAGAATAATTTGGTCCAGTTACCTATGGAACAGCTATATATGTGAAACAATTCCAAATGCTTGATAAAACAATATCATGTAGAGTCGTAGGTCTGTCCAAAATAAAAATATCATAAGTTACATGATCCATATTATTATTATAAGTTGCATAACTCCATCAATCACTGCAATATATTACCGTATATGTAGCCTTTAATGAAAATCTGAAAAATACACGATTTATGAAACAAATTCTAGATATAATTAATATATCCGATCATTGAGCCCTATCTTGAATTGTAATTTCTTTAAAAGTACAATGTCGTCAAAAAAGGCAGCAGTTACTGTATGGTGTACTACTTAAAAAAATGTTTCGCATGAGTTAGGTATCGTAGTCTACTGTCTCACAATTTACACTCATTCATGGCCTACCGTACCTCAGATTAGATATTAGTTATTATGTGTATGACCAGCCTATCATATAGGCATACTTGAAAGATTTTTCATTCCATGAACATGTATATGTAGGTATACTGTATTCGTTAATATCATTATGAAAAACCGACTTAAGACTGATAATGTGTTTTAATTATGACGTCAAACACTGATTGAATCACACTGACAAATAAATTAAAATGTACATCGACATCAATCACTGACTAATTTAATGAGAACGGACTTTTCCTCAAATTACACAAAAACCTAATCTAATACAGTTTTGTTCCATGCGCAATCTGATCTGATAGCAATGGATGAGACTCATCATCTCACAATCACTTTTCGTTATTCACCTCAACAAAGTTCTTGGGACTTTTCTGGAAGGTACACATTCAAAGCTTGATGAGAAATTGAACCGGGCTTATTTTGTCTTTCTTATACTGTCGAATTCACTTGACAGGAACACTCTAATAACCTTTCTAGTATATTGAGCATATGCTCACTCCTAAATTATGGAAACAACTACTTTTGGAGAAATTCGGGTATAACAGCAATAAACTTTTTATAACACAAAAAAGGATTCTAATTAATATGAGTAGACTTAGATCGAGTAGAGATACATGCAGAACAGTTTCCAAAGCACTCAACATTCCCACACTTCCTTTATTCCATCCACTCGTAGATCTATCAGTTAGTAGTTCTTATGAAGGTGTACATTTATGAATTTTAATGTTGTACAGACATTCATCTGTATAATACTCGTGATAGAAACCCGATAATGCATTTCCCAGTTCAGAGATCTGCATCGTTGAAAAACGCCTCTTATTATGGTACGGTATTACTAGATTACTATTTATTAGATTACTATTTAACAAGCACTTTAGTAGGCCTACTTGTAGGTACTCGAAAATGAGGGTTTCCAATTGATTACCATCAGCTGACATTCGAAATCCAGAAGCTCATTGAAGCAGGCAGTCAGAAATTTATAAATAGAAAACGTCTTCAAGATTATACAGAATTTTAAGATAATAGAGTCCCATTAATATAAATAACATAAATTCATAGTTTTCAATTAACATGGAAGTCATCCACTATATTATGTTCTATCATCTATACTATAATATAGGAAAGAACTGGCTTATACACGTAAGGGATAGAAAATTCACGAGTGACGCATCATCACGTCTGAACTACTGGACTGATTAGGCTAATTTGTAATTTGGCATATAAATTCTTAATTCACCAAGGATGGTTATATAGGCCTAACTTCAATTCTTCAAGATACCATTACGTCAAGTTTTTAGTTTGTGAAGTTATTTATTAGTCCTTGCGGAGTGGGTTATCTACTAGTAGATGATAAAGATGTGAAGAGAATACGATGGTGGAAGTTCCAGCAAATTTTGAAGTGATTTCGAAAATTGTGAAATTCTTTCCGAAAATCGTGGCATTTGAGGTGTTTATTTGACTGTCGTGGTCTCACTGTGAGGATTAAGTGATCCCAGATCCCATCCAGTTTGAATCGAGTTGACCTCTACCATATGATGACATATTATCTATCTCTACTTTCACTACAATCTCACTTTCCTTACTACTATCTTTCTACTATCTCAGTATCCTTATTATTGGCAGAAACGTGATCCCTTATATACTTTGAGCCATTTACGCAACTTAAACTTATATTTGTGGAGGCTATTGTTCTTGGCCATTGGCACTATTACATTGCAAAGTAACTATTTTATCACAGATTAGAAAGAGGTTGTTCTCAGCAGAACTTTGCGGGGTCGTTTAAATTTGATCGATGCTCTTTCCAGACGACTCTGTATAGGAAAGTGGGCTCGTCGTGCCCGGGGCAGCCATTGCTAAACACGCTCTTCCCCGTCCAGTACCACCACTTCTGCAAAACAAACAACATTCGCATTCATACTTTCCAGCTTAAAATATCGTATTGATTCTAATTCTAAAAAAAATCGATAGAGAAATTATAATTACCTAACAAATTCATCTAATACAAATAGGAGATTAGATTCATTATCACCAAATACAAAACAACTAATGAATATTAATTTCCGAAAAAATGCGGAAATGAATCTGAATGAAAATGGTAAAGTGTAATTCTACTACAAGTACCACTTCTGCAAATGAAACAAAATTAAAAACATTTTTGAGATGAGGAAGTCAAGAATCAATCTCATTAGGGTCAAAAAATGGTGTGGTGTGACGAAGTTAGAGGATATCAGAAAAGATAGCTGATGATGCTGATGAAAAGGTGGTTGATAATAATAAGGATGTTTTCGCTCCCTTCTTGTACCGTACCTACATCCTACATTCGCCGTTCTAAGTTCTGACATATTTGATAAGCTACTTTATTAGCTGCCTTCTTTGATACAATATACTCTCCACCTTCCCCGCTCAACTATGTTTTCACCCTTAGAAGAATATAAATATAATCTATTAGAAATAATATTATCAACCAATACCGATATATTATTATGTGATACGGTACACGAAAATGTATGAGCCTATATCAAACACAACATTGAATTGATTAAATTTGTTTATTATTCAATGTAGTAAATGTGGATAAATTTGTTCCTTATTATTATTATGAATATCATACTATTATTGTTTCTTCATTCATATCTTCCACCAATAATAATTGAGGTGAATGCAATGGATAGAAAGAATGTAACACATTACTCATAAACATATAACACAACACACAAACACATAAAACAAAGTACCGTAGGTACCCAGCTATATATAGATATATTTAGTGTTTTCACGAAATTTGAAATATGAAGGGCAGGAATCAAATTCATAAATTTACTAGGGTGGGAAGGACACAATGATAATATAATATTATAGTTTCTAATGATAGGCCATTGAGTTGATATTGCAATAAATAGTCTTCAATTTTATGAGAAACTCTCCGAGTCAAGCTCTCCAACCACTAGCATTACGATTCAGTCAAATTTGAATGAACTCATAAGAATCAATTGAAGAAAATGCTTGACGGAGAGAGCTTCAATTAATGTTCAATGTTAATTATAACATTTTATTTGTTTATTTTTAATAATACACATTTACATACGGTACTGTCAAACTGGAGACATTAATTTGAATTACCATTTCAGCTGTAAATTATTTAACAAGAATACTCTTGTTCTCAAGAACTCATTTATTAAGTCACCGTGAACTGTTTAATCAGTAGACATAATCAATCCGATTGATATCATAATTTGATAACATATTGGATTTTTCAATGCTAAACAGAATAATATTTTTGAGATAAATTCAAATCTAATTCAATTCAAAAAAGTCTTATTTGTTTTCAGGGTTGTGTCCTATACAGAAATTCACTATTTTCAACAAGCATGCAAAAATGATATAATAATAATGTGTTTGGGATAAATTGATGAATGAACATTATTATAGAAGAATAAATCTCTGTTGGTAGGTGATATCAAGCAATAATAAAATAAAACTGAATTTGAAACAAATGATTTATATACCTGATCGACATCCTCTCCCCACATAGAGAGTTGAATCGTTTGCTGAGAGTTCAGAGTTGTTCTGGCCAGATGGTCCCGGCTCTTCCAACTGGCTGCATGCTCCCAAAGGTCCGTCAACAGCAGCTCCCGAGCAAAAGCAACATATTCTGCAAAAATATATAGTAAATAAAGGACTTCGGGATGCAGTTAACTATCACTGGATGCCTATACTATGATAATATAAGACTCGGACAAAACATTCATCATTAATATAATATTTCGTTTATGATATCGTAATAATTGTTGTGGAACAGATATCTGTTTAATTTATCTCATTCATTTATTTATTTACAAAATCACATAGTCAAACCAATAGTTGGGAGTGATATTGAATTGACAGACTTCGAGGACTCTCAAAGGAGAAAATAAAATTCATTCTATCAGGAGAAACTAATGTATATTTTACAATAAATTGAAAGCTATAACGTAGATACATTTTTTGATAATTAGTGAACTGCTGACTATCATAGAAGTGGAAACATTCCAAAAATATTATGAAGATTTCAGGATCTTGAATTTTATTGATGAAACTAAATTATTCTCCCTTGAAATGGTATAGGCCTACACCGGTACCTATTTTTTAAATATAAAATCAGATATTGCTGTTGAGTTAGTGCATTTTATTTTCACTGGTAGGTGCACTCACTGCATGAATAGTTGTCAAGGTTTATAAACTTTCATATATTATTTTTATAGTCTGAAATTCCAGTATCACAGCTGTTCAAGGTATGGTAGACTACCGTATACATTCCCTTGACACGATATGGTATCATAATTGAATGCATTGAAATCGTAGTCTACGAGATTATCAAATAATACGTATATAGTTTACGTTGGAATTCTATTAAATTAATTTTTAAATTTCCACAAATGAATAAGGTTTAATAGATTGGTTCATGATTTACGTACAAAAAACAATAGATGTAAAATTGCATGCAAGCATAAACTCACCTTGCACATTGATAGCACTTGAATATGCTAAGAAATGCTTGTCGGAATTTGCGATTCATGAAGCAGTATGTTATTGGGTTGCAGCAGGAGCTAACATAAGCTAGAATCTGTACCAGGTACAGATAATTTCCCAGGTAGGTTCGGAAAAAGTCTGGATTGAACAGGTAGACGGTGTTCAAGATATGTATTGGTGTCCAGCATATGAAAAACTCCCCCACTACCACGAACAGCATACGTATAACCTGTGTAAGCAGAAAATAAAAATGTGTTTAATATGTTTTTTAAATGCATGGTCATTGAACATTTTACATCTTGAACATTTCATATACAAACCAGCTTCAAAACAATAATTATTCACTTAAAAATAATACCGTAGGTGAATTGAAGTACAAGGATACAAGAGATGCAGGGCTGCCCGGATGGGTGGGGGGCGATGATCTGTAAGGGGAGTGCTCAAAAAAAAAAAAAAAATGGGTGGAGGGGTCTTCAAGAATGGTCAACAACAGTGCTGAATATGCGAGAATGAATTTATTTTTGTTCTAAATTGGGGGGTGCGTCCTTGGACTTTCCACCCCTGAGAAATGTTTTTGTTTTTTATATTCTTTGTTATTGAATGAATATGATTCACAATAATATTACAAATTAAAACAGTGAATACCATAATTTGAAGAAAAAATATTGACTTTTTCTTATCTGAGAATCTGAATTGGTTTATCTATAGAGAAAATAGTTTCATGAAGTTTCATGAGTAGTTGAATCTCCTCCTTGAAAAATGAAAATTTGATTACCGTATGATCCTGATGCAATGCTTGATGTTTTAAACTGATTCATATTGCTTGCAATGTGAAATTTTTGGAAATTGGGTAGATTGTACATCATAATTTTCTATGCAATATTGACGGACTAGTAGAAAAGCTTGGCGCTACTAATTATAATACAAATCATATTGATCATTGATCAACCATGATAATTGGTGTCTCTGTTATAAGACGTGATACACGATAACCGTTTTTATTTCTGAAACAATATGCTGAAATATTTCTGAAAATATTCGAGATTGAAGCAGTTTTGGGCTAACGTATGTCGTATGGTATCACATCATACTTATAATAGTCAATCCTGAAGCTCTTTCATAAATTGAAAAATCTTACTCAGAATGCAACTGCTTGCAATATCACTTCAAAAAGTGTTGAGTTATAATGAATATTTTTGAAGACAAATTTCCAATTAATGTAGGGTGTTTTAGTTTGTCGTATCAGCTCTTACACTGTAGATAATTGAAATAATTTATAGGCTATAAATTATTGTTAGTTATCAATAGAAACATTATTTTAACAAGATCAAATCAAGTGGAATGAATGGCACCTTTTTCTTAGCCTCGATGCTCTTATCCATGTAGTTGGATCGTATGGCATGACGACTGAACGTGTAGGTGGACTCCTTGTCGGCAGAGGCCTCCGAATAGTGGTCGCACACTTCTCCACCTGCATCGTTAGCCACGTGGTTGCTATCCACCAGTGGCATTGCCAAGTGCGGTGACTGCTTTGCATTCGCAATTCCGCGCAATCGCAACTGAAACACACAAAAACCAACAATTGCACAATAGAATGTCGGAAGGCATTCTGCAGGAGACAAAACATCTCAGCCTGTATCCTCCAAACAGTATTCAACCTTGTCTTTCACTTGATTCTATTGAAAATGGTAATTTTTTAAATAATAATTCTATATTTTGTTTGTGATGTGTACCGTATTAGAAGAATTCTTCTAATAAGAAGTAGAGGCAATTGGAATTGATTCAATAGTAAAATACTGTGTGAATAGAATCTGTTCCCGTATAAATATTGAATTGTCATTCACACACTATTGATGGTAAATATGTATTTGCGATACAATATACTCAGAGCTTAAATTGTAAAAATAAAGGTTCTGGTACGGTAGGAGGAACCAAGAAGGGGGTAAGGGGTCCTCACCCAGAAAAAATTACCATTCTCTCTGCCTTTTTCTCTCTCTCTTTCTCTCTCTCTCTCTCTCTCTCTCTCTCTTTCTCTCTCTCTCTCTCTCTCTCTCTTTCTCCCTCTCTCTCTCTCTCTAAAATTTAGGCATAATCATGAATACTCTTGACTGGTCAGGACAAGTGAACATGAGACATGTAAAAAAGTATTCTCTGTCATGCATTCATTGAAGAAAATGCACGATAACCTCCCTAGAAACATTAAATTATTATTGGTTCAATCTCTCATTTTCCCACATTTAAGTATTGTAATTCTGTTCTCAACGACAAGCAAGTCACTCTGAATGATAACTACAGCGTTGTCAAAATTATTGCCTACGTTTTGTCTACTCTCTTCAACGTCATGAAATTTAATCCTGATTGAAATTGAACATGCTTTTAGGCATGCTTTGGGCCTGATATTTTCATGTTTCAAAATCAGCTAAAAACTAAATCGAAAAAACATAATATTCCATCAGCTGCTCCTATTTCCTTTCATGATGTTATTATGACACAAGACAAACCGCTATTGATATTGATAGATCATATTATTATAAGTTAATTCTAAAGTTGTCAATTTAGATAGAAATTAAATTGAGTTACATGTTAGTTTAAATCCAAATTGTCACCCCTAAGCTTTTGGTTTCAAGCTAAGATCAAAGAAAGGAATCACATAAAGGTAGTCAATAATCAAAGCGATTGAATGAACTCTATCCAGATTTATGCAAATTCACATTAAAATGATCCCACTTTAATACTCAAATTCGATTTTTCACTTGAACTAATTGATATTATGCATTAATCCACGCACATCGGACAGCGGCATTGTTATTAAATATGTGCGACGATCCGATGCTCTTGCTCTCCTAGAACTTTCCAAGAAGCAAAAGGGTCTTAGAGATCGTGATTTGGGTTTCAATTCGGAGAATATTGTTTACATCAATCCCTCGCTCACCAAGGAGAATAGACTTCTATTCAAAAATGCTCGTTTGTTGAAAAAGACTCACAATATAAAATATGACTGGCTAAGAAACTGGAAAATATTGGTTAGAAAAGACAGTGATGATCAAGTGCATGTGATAAATAGTCAGGCAGATTTGGAAAAAAATTATGAAGAAATTTGAACAAAAATCATAAACACTAGTCTTTAACG
The DNA here is from genome assembly GCF_014356525.2 of Nilaparvata lugens. Taxonomy (NCBI): domain Eukaryota; kingdom Metazoa; phylum Arthropoda; class Insecta; order Hemiptera; family Delphacidae; genus Nilaparvata; species Nilaparvata lugens. Next base: position 68,289,270 of record NC_052506.1, read on the forward strand.
ATCAGGGTTTTTAATTGGTTTTTGATTAGTGAAAAAATCTGTTGTACTGTGGGCTTTAATTTGTTTACTAGCAATTATTTTTATTTCCATGTTCGAATAGGAGTAATTAATTGATTTTTAATTTGATTCCCGATAATAATATTTCTAAAATGGACGAGATACTTTTTTGTTTACGTGCGGTGTATTGTATTCTTCCATTTATGCCTGATCTGTTGCTAGTACTCGTGTGATATTATATATTTTGATGAGCTGTACATATAATAGATCTAATAACAGATAATAGCATTTTAATAGCTTACACACGATTACCTCAATCTAAAGAAACCATGTTTCAATTTCTGATATCATGATATATTTTGAATAATATGAATACTCACAATATTGATTGGCTCACTTCCCGTCCTACATTTATTTTATTATTTTCTATTCAAAATTTTCTGTGTTAATTTTTTTTGTTGAGTGGGCGCGTGAGTCTTTTCAACAATTTTTTTCCTTCAAGTGCTTGTTATAATAATATTATAGCTAAGGAGCTCAAAACGTACGTTGTTTTCTTTCATGATGAGAATACATTATGATCTTGTGTGCGTGTGTGTGTGTGTGTGTGAATGTGTGATTCTTTCAATCTTTCGTAATATTCCAATCATATCATGTATTATGTGCATATTAAATAATGTATTATTTTTTTCCATTTCTGAATGGAAGAATTAAATAATAATATTGTATGTTACTAAAGTCTGTTGACGAAGTAAATGACTCTCATATATTTCGGGTGGCTTCAATTTGACCGTATTTCATCAGAATATACAAGGAATTAGAGGTAATTTTGATAGCTTGTTAACTTATATCAGTTGTTGGAGTCGCAGGCCTGCAATTCTGATATTGTCCGAGGTATGGTTGAACTCAAGTGATGAGGCATCTCAATTCTACATCGATGGTTATGAGCAAATTCCCAGTATTTCCAATTTTACTCTTGCTACTGGTATAATAGCTTACTACTCAATTGAATTGTCTGATTTTGTATGTGAGAGTGTAGATGGTTACATCGAGGGTGCGGATTTGATAACTCTGCGATGTAGCTCATATAACTACCAATTTAAATTTTATGTCTCTATCGCTGGCATGGCTTTTTGAGCGGTTTTTAACAAGTTGTCTAGCGCTGTACTAGAAAACTTGCCGGCAGGCGATTCCATCATAATTGGTGATATAAATTTGAACATACTGAATAATGACAATAATGATTATAAAGTTGATGGCTATCTTGATATATTGAGTTTTTACGGTTTTGAGCAAATTATAAACATGTTTACCAGAGTAACAGATTCTTCTTCCACATGAAAGAAGTGAAAGAAGCATATATATTTCAGATCACAAAATTTTTCCCATTTTGTTGAAGGTACTGTAATAGAAACATCAATAGGTGACCACAAAGCTGTAGCCATAACGCTCAGTCAAAATAATAGGCTAGATAATAAATGTGTTATTGGGGAGAGGGTTACTCTAGACTATGGGCCCTTACAGGAAATGTTGCGCTCTCATGACTGGAGTGATGTTCTCTTCAGTGATGACTTAGATTTCAAATTTTATACATTTCTAAACACTTTGAATGAGTATATTGAATGTTCCAAATCCTCTAGAATAATAGTGGCAAGAGGGACGCATTTAAGAAAACTTAAACCCTGGATAACAAATGGTTTATGTGAAGCAATCCATTCCCGAGATAAATTGATTAAAAAAGTTAGAAGAAATTCAGAAAATACTCAAATAAAAGCCAAATTGAAATTATTTTCCAAGAAAATCAAATCCTGGATCAAAATAGAAAAAGAGAAATATTATTATACAATTAATGACCTGCCACCTCAAAAAAAGTGGTCTATCTTGAATAAATTATGTGGTAACTCTAATAAGAAAAGTAGTAACAATAAACTCAAAATTGAACATGGTAATAATTATAACGGATCCTTGTGATTTGGCCAATCTTTTCAATAGGTTTTTTGTTGATGTCTCTAAAGAAGTAGCATCTTCAGTCACAACCGGTGCTGATCAGGAGTTGGTAGAGACTGACGATTTCTTTCAAATTCCCCACTGCCCACATTCTATTTTTTTGAGCCAGTAACATATGATGAACTCCTCTTGTATATGAACGACTTGAAGCAAGGAAAGGCTCCAGGGGATGATGGTGTATCATCAAAAATGATAAAGTCTATTGCAACTGTTGTGATTCCCATTCTGATTGATATTTTCAATCATAGTTTATCAAGGGCTAATTTCCAACAGCAATGAAACTAGCCAAGGTAATTCCTATTTTTAAAAGTGGTTCAAAATCTTAATTAAACAAATATAGACCAATCTCACTGTTATCGATTTTTTCCAAGCTTCTGGAAAGGGTAGTCAAAAAAGAATATTATGCTTTTTAAATTCAACAATTTTTTTTATGCACGTCAATTTGGTTTCCGTGAAGGGTGTAATACGGGAATGACTCTTGAGAGCTTCATGTCAACATTATATAATAGCCTGAATGCCAGAGTTGCTCCTCCGGTATCTGGTCTTTTCTTAGATATCAGAAAGGCCTTTGATACAGTTAAACATTCGCTACTGCTTGACGAACTAAATAATTGGTTCAGATCATATTTGAGTGAAAGAGTGCAGTATGTTGCCCTGGGGGATGCCAAAAGTGAGATCCTGGAAGTGGACTGTCGGGTCCCGCAGGGTTCAGTACTTGGACCAGTTTTATTTCTCATTTTTATAAATGACCTTTTCTCAGGTAATTTTAATGGTATTCCAGTTTCCTTTGCAGATGATACTGCTTTCTCTTATTGTAATACAGACGTGCAAAACCTAAATAAAATTATGCAAAAAGATCTGAATAGAATGCTTTCCTGGTTCAATAAGAATGGCCTAGCCCTAAACCTCTCTAAAACTAAATATATATTATTTACATTGTCTACTCCTTGGCACTCCTTCACCCATTAAAATTTCATACAATTTCTTGTAGTCAAATCAATTGTGATTGTGGTACTGTGGCAGCACAAACTGATTCCATCAGGTATCTAAGTCTGATAGTGGATGAGAAACTCTCTTGGTCTCATCACATTTGTAAATTAAAATATTATCTCCGCCATATTCTAAAAACATTCTACCACCTTGGAAAATTAATTCCTTCAGTTGTGCTCAGGCAACTCTATTTTGCTCTGGTGGATTCCAAATTGAGTTATGGCATTAGTTGCTGGGGATCCACCTACAAAACCCATCTAGCACCTCTAATTGTGCTTCAAAAAGCCATAATACGATGTATGAAGGGTGTGAGCAGGATCGAACACTCTTTTCCTATCTTTCAATTTTTCAATCGTTTGCCATTGCGCTATAAATATGTTTTCAAAGTCTTATCATCCTTTTACATGTTATCAGGCAATCGAAGTCGGCAAATGTTCGAGAATGATAATGTATACAGAACTAGAAGAGTAGTTGAAAATTTAGCTAGACACCCCAGAGTGTATAACACTTTTTTTCAGAAATCCTTTGTCTTTTTGGGGCCAAAATTTTCCAACTATCTACCTGATTATATAAGAAATATTGAGAACAAAATACTTTTGAAAAAACAAATATCAAAATGGCTTACTGGATGTCTGCCTGAAACTATTGAGAGTTATTTTTCTGTAATTATCTGATTCCCATTCTATTATAATACTTCTTTTACCTTTTTTGCACATACCAACTTGAAAGAGAAAGATGTGTGAGTGTGTGTGTGAATGTAGCATTAAAAACTTTTTTTCACTGACCTCCTACTTGCATACAAATTGTAAATAATTTAGCAAGTAGTATTTTTATTTTGACAGGAACTAACTGTATAGAAGTTTATATCTTTATTTCACTGAGTTGTTTTTTTTTGTCAAAATAAAAAACGATTTGATTCGAATATTTATGATTGTAGAGTTTAGGACATGTGGAATCAGCCACAATAAATGTTATACTATTATGAATGGACTCTTATGTATGAATGAACTTCCATGGAAGAAAGAATCAGTGGATTGGCTGCTTTTACACTTTTGGATGAGTGAAACGAAAAGTAAGCAACAGGCTATGCCAAAAATTCCAGAATAAGCAAGAGATCCATGGATACCAGAGTCATCAAATTCCGAATCAACCTAATTTGGAATTTAATCTCCAATTGCCAAAGCAAAAATAACATGATCACTGCTAATTTGATAACTGTCAACGAGAAATATTAATTGCCAATGAATGAAGTCGAGGGCGACTCTTAAGCCCTGCCCCATATCCTAAAAAATTCGCAGACTACTCTTCTACAGAGCACTTCCAACACATCAATTGATTATTTGAATGATTTGACACAATAATTCTCATGCCAAGTTGTGGCCTAATCTCAAAAACGATTATAACAATTTTGGTAGGATTTAGATTATAAATTTTCCACAAAAATAATTTTATCTTTAAATTCCCATAGCGAAGCACGGGTGCCCTGCTAGTATCATATACAATTCAATAATTTTTCCTCAATTTATATTGATTATAATATATTTATTATGTTAAAATTTTGCTGCATTGTGTTTAAAAGTGTATAAGCCAGTATAATATATTGTAATCTACCTGGATAAAGTACACAATCAATCTTCTGTATGTTCTGAAAGTAATGAATGTTTGTTATTTCTAATTTCTAAAAAGTTTCCTAAAGTCGTATGAATAAAAGAGTTTGTAAGTCCGTATGATTAAACAAAACAGACGTCGCCACATTGTTAAATTTGTATTTGAATCTGTAAAGCCTGAGCAAATTCATAGAAACGCACGCTAGATTATCAATTTCTGTTTACAGAAGTCCAAGTACACTGGTCTCGGCAGCAGGATTAAGAGATAACAGCTTTGGGAATGGTTTACTGGTACCAGAGGTAATCAATTTTGCATCCAGTTTGCAAATCCCACTATGATGTCATGACGGCCTTTTCAATTCGTGTCTAAGCTGCGACCAAATTTAATTCAATTTGCAACCAATTATTAGTTGATATTTCAAAGATAGTGCACTTGCTCATAGAAAATTTCATTTATTCTAATAAAAAGTTTTTATTTTAAGAAGTTCATCATTCCAAGTTGTTTTTTTCTACTTCCGTTCATCTGATAAGGATTGTAGTCCGTTCCCTTCATTGCATAAGTGTGGTCGGTTACTGACATCTTGAAAGTTTGTTACACCATCCATGTTTCAAAAATTATAATTAATATTATTGAAGAAAATATTGAACATAAACCGATTACAGATTTGTATGATACAGGACTACCTCAAGTGGCTCCCACTATTTAAACAATAACATGGATTGTAATAATTTTGCTATAATAACTCAGTAGTTAAGGCCTAAGACTCGAACTGCTACTTGTATAAATGAATTCGAAAATGGAAGTTTGACTGTAATGGATAAATTCAGCAAATTGGTATGAGGGCGTTCCCGAAGCTCATGACTCAAAAATGAAATGGGCTTTTCTTTTGAGGAAAGCATTTTTAGCCGCGGATTTTCAATCCAGTGTGAAACCTTATCAAAGCACATTGTTAGTGGTGAGCTCATAGAAATTGAGCCGAGTCCTTGAATAGAGAGGATATAAAAAGATGAAGACTCAAGCCGGAATGTTTCTGAAAGATTATTCAGTGCAGCACAGCTTCTGAATCGAATATAAAGTGTAAGATAAGAGCAATACAGAAAAGATAACCTTCATTTTGTTCACCAGCATTTCCCTTCATCTTTTTGCACATGAATGCTTTTGAAACCCCACTCTCGATAAGCTAAATATCTCATGGGCCATTATTCGTCGATCTTGTGCTTCAATAAGTTCTCCTCTTCTCATTCTCCTTTTTCACAACTCATTCATAAGAAACATGGACAAATAGAGAGAATATATCTATACAGGTATCTTTATTGATACATCTGAATAAAATTGGCAGTTTACAAAGTGAATTGTGAATCTATTTTATTTTTCGGATTCATCATATTTGTCTCCATATTATACAGAAGAACGAGGAAAATATTACTATAAATGATGCGATTCATTTGAAAATAGTAGAGACAATTTCCAGTCCAACTTGATTGATGTGATATACTAGGCACAGTTCTAGTAGGCTACGTTCTACGTAGTAAGCTTAGTTGAGTCTCAACTCAACTTCGAAGACTATGTATTTTTTCCCTGAAGCTTTCTTGTCTTGGATTCAAGTGAGTGTGGTGGATTACTGTAGGTACTCTCATACGTGAATTGCCACCCTGTTGATTTTATATTCAGAAGAAGCCAACGTGACGATATAATATGATATGAACTTTGAACTTTATCTTGAAGTGAGTTTCCAAGTAAAGCTTCCCACTGGCAAATGCATGCTGTAACAATAAAATTACATTTGAAGTTTTCTTCAGGTCTCTTCACTATGAAATTGGATACTGAGATGCAGGTTGATATCAACAGTTTGCAAACAGTCACGTAATTGATTTCACCTGCAACACGTGTTACTATATTCTGTTTGTGATGGAATGAATGACAAACAACAACTAATAGAAAAACAAGAATATCTATCTGCAATTAATTGGGAAGTCAATAAATCTTTTTTTCCTCCATAGTATCAAAATGTTGAGAGGCAATTGAAATTGATTTATTCCACATTTATATAATGCTGATTATAATAATTATTGTGTATTTTGCTGTTTGAGCAGCATTTCTCTCATAACTAGATAGAATATTAAGTCATTACATTGACATTTATAAATGCGATCCATACACAATTCCTTGGTGGAATTCTATAGATAGCTATCAATATTTAATGAAGTGCTGCTAACAAAAGTCGTGGGTTCGAATCCTACCATACACATGGCTCATTAATTACACATGGCATCATCCATAAATAAAAACTACGTGTAATTAATAACAAATTGTAAACAAGAATCATATTTTTGGTATTGGAACTTAAAATAGTAAAAATGAAGCATGTATTCGAATATTTTGCATCTTCAAATGTTATATTTATGTGGGAAAAGATCCGGACCCCTTTTTCTTTGGAGGTATCATACCCCCCAAACCCACTGGTGTTTGCCCACACCCTAACAATTTGATGAAATGGCGCCCCTGTATCCAGATAATGATTATTGGATTAAGTTTCTAGAAAGTATCTATCATTAAAAATTGTATCACTGTATTACTGAAAATGTATATGTGTTCTCATAATATTACAATTATCTACATTTATCAAAACCATTGTCAACTTTATAAAACAATGTAACACAATATAATTCCGTACCGTATGGTCTTTGTATGATATTCACAATGTTGGAATGTATTGGTAACAAGCAAAGGACATTATATCTCTTTCGTGTTTGAAATTCCATTGCTTGTTTCCATTGGGGTGATTATAGATTTCATCGGAATTCAGAACTGAATCCGTAGCTCGTCAAAAAAGCTCAACAGTGAATTGATGAAAGTTGTCGAAAGTGAGAATGTCAGATGGAATTTCAGATCAATTCAATACAGGATGATTATTATGTGAATCTGTCTATTCATTACACAAAAATGATCTGTAATGAAATTGTTACATTTACCTACTTCTATAGGCATATTTCACCTAGAAAAATGTATTAGGAGTAGTTGAGAGCATTAAGATCATGAAAATATTGGATTATTTTCATAAAATAATCAAAAACGTCGATTTCAAAATTGAATTAATGTAGAATAGATGGAAACATCACATTTTCGTTACCCGAAAAGGTTTGTCTACTGTTTGAGTGCAATAATTTCAACAAAATATGATTTAGATTTTTGAAAATCATTGTACATACATCCATATCCAGATCTAAGAGCTACAAGAATCTAAAGCGGCGAGTAGGCCTATCCTATTCTTCCCTTCGAACTTTGATACCTTTTTTGAAGGGTCATCTTGAAAGATAGTTCATAATTGAATTATATATCAATTTTTAAGTATGCGGGTTATGAAGATAGGAATCATAGAATAATAGTACCAAGAATTGAAAGATTTGTGAGCTAGGGAAAATGATAAAGAAGTGGTTTATTGGAAAATTCCGATAGAGGGACCCATATTGATGAGATCAAATTCATACCTCACAAGTTATAAATTAACTCACAGAATTATACTTCTACTTGAAGAACTCTATGATAGACTAGCGAGCTGAAAAAAAGCGTTCTATTTCTCAATATTGGTTGTTACCAACAACTCCTTATTTTGAGTGCTGGTGAGAAGTAACAAAACAGAAACTATTAAACTTGAAATATAATGAACTTGAATAATACAATACATCCTGGAACGGTTTTAATATCTATCCATCTTACACAAAGATCTGAAATGACTTGTTTTTTCAACTGAGAAACGTCATTATGAATTGTCATCTACATCAGCTTCATGTTGCTTTGAGTTGGATGCTAACCACATTGAACAGGAAAATAATTAATATTGAATCAAACTCTCATCAGAGACTCGATTATGTGGCAAAGAGTATAAAGTGAAGCACCAAAAGTGAACTTCAAGCAGCAAATTACACTGATCGATTGATCTCGACTTCTACTGCACGTTTATTATGTACCATGTACAACAGCTATACAATGAATAGCTCAGGCGAAGCAATTATACTTTATTAGAAACTAACAAATTGCTGGTTTGGAATCAGGATAAGCATCAGGATAGCTGCAATAAAGGTACCTAAGGGTTTTGATCAATTTCCATTTTTGATGATTCTTTGAGATGATAAATAGATAATTTCAAGAGAAATGTTGTTTGAATGTTCGGAAGTTTCATCTATAATATTGAGAATAGAATTCTTATCAATCCAATTTCTCATTTGAACTCCTCACTCTTCTGAGTAATGATGAGTAATTTTTGATTCATAATTCGAATTCAGTTGGTTTATTCATTCTTCTTTTTCACTAATTTACATAAGTTCTAATAATTTTTTTTGTGGAGAAATATCAACAGTCTTTTTATTATAACTCATATAGAATTTAGTGTTCCATTGATGAAGGAGGTATACATTGAAATCAACTAAGGGAAGTTCTCAACTCTTTGTGAATTTGTGATGTGAAGCTTCTTTTTTGTATAGTAGAAACTATGAGTTGAAATCGGCCTGGTTCAGTGTTTGTAAACCTTCCAAGGAATTTGAAGGTTCTTCAATTGAAGCATCATCTGTCTGATCAATGTTGTGTTTTTCCAAGAAATGTTCTCAAGTTTCCAGTAATTTTTATTGTGGAAAGTACAGTTATGCATACTTCATAACTGTATATAATCATGGAATTATATCACGCTTTCTACTGGATATAAGTACTCCAGTTGAAATAGTTGTATAATACATCGCAAAAAGTTGAATGGATTTGATTTGAGACCATACTATAGTGGGATTCACTTTATAGTGTATACTTACAGCAATCCTCATAAATAACACCATATAGTTGATTTAACTATAGTATCCATATCACGCCATGACAACTGCTATTTTGCTATCCTGAAACTGCTTGGTATCAGACCAAGTTTGAAGTGAAAGAAAAAACTGGAAGCATTGGAACAAGAATTGATATGAAGCCGCAAATGAAACATGTCGATAGCGTTACCTTGAAAAAGCACAGTTTGACTGTATCTTTTTTCTTGTCAGTGGAAGTTGACGTGTATTTAGCTGTGGCTCTGGAGAAGTGTTGCAGTGATCGATGCTGACGCAGCTTTCCTGCTGATAGAATGTTGTTCGTCAGCGACGCTGATTCATTGGCCAATGCTGAATCCCCTCCTCCTCCTCCTCCACCACATACTGCTCCACTCGATCCGGCATCAACTGCAAAAAATCGTCCAATAGCAGATATTTGGCAACTGAAAATAGAACATCGATTGCCATGTGAGTAGTGAGTACGCTAGCACAAGTGTCTATCACATTTCACGAGAAAACCGAATCGATCCCACTTTGGTTGTTTGGTGATGTGGAAAGCAACAAACAGCAAACCAAAAGATGCGTACAAATTTATGCGCCGCAAACGTGCGCCATGCGCTCTCCATGAGCTGATAATACAACATGTATATGTATCATTTCAGATATAGTAAAATGATAAAGTACACATCACTGATGAAGAATGCAAGGCGTGCGTTTGCGGCGCATAAAGCTGCGTTTACACCAAAGTTAACTTAATCCTTATAAATTCTATTAGATTGAACGGAGCTTGACAAACACATAATATGTTCATCATGTGTATGATAAGTTATGTTCAATCTAATAGAATCTACAAGGATTGAGTTATTAACATTTTGTTAATAGCTTTGGTGTAAACGCAGCTTTAGTCTGTACATAGTTTGCATACATACTTTAGTCTGCAATTCACAATAAAACATGATAAAAACAATTATTGCTCAACAAAAGCAAATAATAATAATAGGTCTAATAGTACTGAGGATGATGCCCACATAAGCTCTTAGGCTTGTGCGTGGGTAATGAGTGAGAGGGATGATGAGAGATGACGACTACTTTTTGGGTAGTCGGGACGGACGACTTATCTTCTCATCCGAAAGATATCAAATTGAGAGAATATATTTTTGTATTTTTCATACTAACGATTGATATATTTATATTCAATTTAGTAGTAATTTGAAGGAAATTTTGAAATCAAAGAAGAATAAATTTAGAACATCTCAAATCTTCAGAACGATTTTGACAAATGTATATTGTTGTATGCACTGATACACCTTGCCAGTTTCCCTGGACCGAATAACACATAACCAGGACAATAGTAAGTCTTAACTGATCTGCTTTTAATTTATAGTCGATATAGTCGATTAAATGTTGTTCTAGAAGAAAAGTGAGTAGAAATGAGAATCAAGTTCTTGAAGTGCGAGTAGTTAGAATGGAAGAGTATCCTCAACTTTAATCCTCCATAATAATATCATTAGAGGAGTCATTTTCCAAAGTTGTGATTGGTTTTTACTGGTTATATCATTTCATAATATAACATGTCTATTTGATTAACTATTTAGACTAGAAATTCAGAAGATTTTGAATTGAATTGCTGCAATTTAAGGCGCATCACTTACACTCAACCCTCTAATACAATGCTAGAACAACTAATTAACTATTTTGCTTTTATATATACCTTTCTACGAACCCCACTATCTTAGAAACGTCTAAAGAGCTCCTTTCACCATTATTAATTGAATAATGAAGAATAGTGTATTAAAAATCAATTATTGCTTTTTGTGTTATGAATAGAAAACTGTATGAGATTTCTATTGTTGTATAGCTAATTTGTTGATATTTACATGCACGTCTGCTTAAACTAATATTCATTTGAAGGGATTTTAAAAACTGCAAGTCTCATTCGTTCAATCTTAGTTGTCAGTTTCTTCAATAGGGTGTGATAATTTTATTTTCCATTTGTAATAATCCTGAAGAAACTATCATTAAATTCTCTGTTTGAAACTTTTTTTTGAAAAGAAGAACTATGGAAAAATTGTTGGAGATAAATTGAACCCAGTTCGGATGAGTGAATCGGCGCAAATAATCCATTTGATCACAGAAGTTAGTCCTTGTCCACAATGACACAGATGCAAGAAATCCCTGAAGCTATCTTATGGATTGTTCCGAGAAAGCTCACCATTACAAATGATTTGCAGGGTGCAAGATACAAGATACAAGACGCAACTTGAAATTGCTTTTGTCTTTTGAGGAAGCTACTCCAAAAGAATTCCTTGCCCTGCCATTATACAGTATTACGCTCGTTGCATCACTGTCAAATAAGCCTTTGAATGCTCTTCAGAAGTTCAAAAACGTTCTTAGTCTCATCTCAAGTCTCCTCTCTCAAGTATTAATAAGACAGTCCTGGAATTAGTGGCTTGGAATGCAATGGAATGAATTGAGAAGAGATATTTCAAAATCTCAATTTTATTTATTGATTTACCTGAATAACCCCTCAAATCTCAGTTGAATTTACTACAAAAAAATTTGAGTACCAAATAAGATGTGAACAATAACACAGCTACCTTATGACGTACTGCGAAGTCATTAATATTCAAGATTGCCAATAGTTTATGAACATTTTCATCATTATTATTCAAGCGAAAGAACTTGAATGACAACAGCGCTGCCAAAGCATTTTCATTTCCCAATGCGTCACAAACTCTAGATTTCATTGACACATTAGATTTATCCTTTCAGGAATGAACTGCAATTCATTTATACAGACGAAACTGTCTTTTTCGAATAATATTGGTTCGAAGTAATAATGAAAGAGATTTTTCATAACATTAGAGATGGCTTGAGTAGTATTTGAGTGGAAATATTACATAAGAAGCTATAGGAAGAGTATAAGAAATGATAATATTACGATGAATTAGGGCTTATGAGAACAGGGTATCAAGTAGTACTCTCTCCCTGACGACAGGGGTAGATTATGCAACAAGGCTCACACCATTTCCAGATTAGTGTTTTCAATAAATTGAGTTGCCTGATCCTAACGACTGACATCATTACTTTTTAGGTGCAATAATTTATTAGATTCTCTATATTTTATGATATTAGGCGATGCGTAGATTTTCAATTGGTAAATATCTAATGGCTTTGGAGTCTATTTTTGAACCGCTAAACATGAAAATTCAGCCTATCCAAGCACTCCATACAAATCAGGAGGATACTCCGAGTCTCCGATCTCCGGTCTCCGATCAAACTTTGCATCTAATGATTTGGCATTAAAAGTGGATAGAGAGTGTTTGAAGAGTTGTAGATTCCACAAGATATTTCTCTTTGAAAAAAAAGTTGAAACTCCAAGATCCAACCTTGGACTGAAGGGAACCTTTAATGAATTTCATAAATTATATTGTGGAAAGGAGTAAGGCAATATTATTCTAAAAAAGTCATGGTTAACAATATCCAGTGTTATAAAAATATGGTTGATTCCATGAAAAGTGGAGAGACTATTTATTATTCGAATCCACTCATCGATTCAATCATTGTGGTTCATTCATAGAATTTTCACAGCTTTTTTGCCAAGCTTGTCATCACGACTCTGAACAATTTTATAGCATTTCACATTATCTGGAATCACATGTTCAATTGAACTCGCTTCAATTCATTTCAATTTAATCTTTTTCATATCACTCTTTATATTATAAATGAAGTATATTACTATAGAACGAAATAAGTCCAGAGAATCTCCTCTCGGTGAGTAATGAAGCAGGTGAAATAAACGTCAATGAACATAATGTTGCAGATAAAAAAAAAATAGGACTAAATGTACCTGTTTGGCGTTGACTGAATTTCTCATTCATCACCCTGAACTCTCTGATCCACGCTTTATAATCATTTATCCAACCAGATTCAAGTTCATTGGAAGAGCGGTGAGCTCTTTTTCAGACTCGCCCACATAACCCCCCCTCAAAACCAGTCCTGATCGCTCTAACTTGCCTTACAGCATTTTTCTGGCGCAATCAGCGTGAAATGCACGACAGTATTTTTGTAGCTGCATTCTCCCGTGAATGTTCAGTTTCTCGTCCACTTGAACTAGCCCTTTCAGTTCATTGCTGAATTCGGCGGGAGTTCGGTCCTAAATTGCAGAAAAGTGCTTATAAAATCTCATCAGTATTAGCTACGCTACATGCAAACTAATATTCAACTCATGAGGTTTCAGGACATTTTAATTCGTACACACATTCATTCGTACATTTTGTGATACTTCAATGTTATGTTCCTTGGTTCCTCCACATATTCATCATTATTTTTCCACATGGGATTTTCGTCAAAGTCGTGAAGTCGTTCTGTAACTAACCAGCTTGAATATAAACTGGTTACCTTCTCAAGCATTGTTTTCAAAGGGATTTCCCAGTATTTGATTGTGCACAGCTTCTATAAATTGAGAGATTAAGTTGATAACACCTAATAAGTTGAGCAGGCAGTTTTCCAGGTATCATCAACCTGACTCCTATGCTTAAACCTGTTCACTGACTTCTATGCTTGTGAATGAAGAAGAGTGTAATAACAATAATGATGAAGCACAGTATATGATTATGAAAAAAGTATCTCATGGTATTTATAATAATCAACGGTAAATATGATTCTGTTATCGAACAGTGAAGACTCTTGAAACAAAAAGTTGATTCATTCTGTGGTTGAAATGAGTAACACTGTACAAGAGGACGGTAGAGGTCACGCGCATGTTCCAAATAGATTCCATGTGTTTCAGTGTTCCTGACGTCACTTATCCTATTAATTTCTGTATATCTGTTTATATTTTTATATCTGGTTATCTGGCTATCTGGTTATTTATGTTCAACGGATCTCGAAAACTGCTCTAACGATTTCCACGAAATTTGGAATATAGTAGGTTTATGATATCAAAATTCGATTGCACTAGGTCTTATCCCTGGGAAAACTCGCTGAAGGACATGAAAAGGATCAGCTGTGTAATCAATTAGCTTACCGTATCTCGCAAGAAATCTAGAAATTTTAATTGACTCGATTAAAATACAGTAATCTGATTAATTTGTTGACATGAGATGGTATGTATCATAATATTCAAAGTTCATCATTATTTTAAAGTTCTAAGTGATTAGTGATTGTTATTTTGTTATTCAATTTGGTATGTAAACAATCTTAATTAGAACTTTTATGTTTTCAAATATTTGGACTGAAAATTTCACCTGAATTCAAGTACATGAAACATAACCTACTTTTTGGAATATTTATAGTGTATAAATCAAAATTCGGGGAAGAAACAGTTTTGGGCTGTGTCTGTTAGTCCTTCCCCAATCATTTTGAAGGATTGAGTTCTGTTTATCATTAAATAAATAACGAACAAAGCTCGGTGTCCCGATATTTTCATTTATATTTCTATAATCTAGCCTATTTTAATGTAAAATTACGATAGAATAGCTAATAGAAGTTTTAAACCTTGGTTGGTGGTAGGTCCTTGGATAATGCGCATACTTTTTATAAACCCCGCTATCCACTTCGAGGCCTACATACTGCGATCGGAATAAGTTTAATTTATAGAACTTGAAACTACAAAATACTCTCAACTTTAATGTTTACTAAGAAACAATTGAGAAAAATGTATAGTAAGCCCTCTGGGCTGGAGAATTCGCTCGTGAAGCGTATATTGCAGATATTGTACTGATTTTGAAATCCGCAACTTCAATCTATCTAGAATTAATCCTATGTATCTATTGTACATTCCTTGATTCACTCCGTAGATGAGTCAGAATGGAAACTCTAGACAGCCCGCTAGAATCACTCACGTGTCGGTTCTGTCGGTGAATGAAGGACAGACAGTCTGTGAGATAGCTTCCAAAATACTGAACTGATGTCACTGCAAGCTGCATCTGAATGATAAGTCATCAAATTTTTTCCTATGCAAATTTAATGTCATCCTGCTATATCTGCAAAGAGAATGAAGAGGTGAGTCAATTCTGTTTTTTAACAAACTCGATCCGCATAAATGGTTCAAAGAATTATGTGTTGGAAATTTGAAGTTTGATGATAATGTGAGGCGAAATAGCTGATGAATGATGTTTTACGTTATGATTAGAACAGAAAGAATGAAAGCAGAGCTTTTCTATCGAGGTTCTGCTAATTCAAAGAGAATACATCCGTTTATTCCAAATGAAATGAATTTTTCAACTGAGTAGCAGTCTCTAAACCTCAATAAGGGAACATCCCAGGAATACTTTTCCTTTGAGAACTTATTGAAAAGTGATAGCAATTTTAAAACTTCATGTGCTACAGCTTTTGGCGCTTTTTCACAAAATGTTTACTCACTAGAAAATTCGTGTATCATATTCTCTCACTGAAGCGCTACTTTTTAGAAGCTACGTAAGGTGATGGCGTGGAAGTTTTCCACATTTCCATGTTATCACTAATCAGTCTCTATTGTACAGGATAAGATTCAACGAACATTCGAGAAGATCATCCATTCGACAGTTGAGAACTGAACCAAGTCTATGAGATAAACCATTCCAATAGAATAGAGGCTTGAACACACAACTTGGGGCCAACTCTCATCCCGTAGACTACTAATACAACACTTGACGTGGAATGAGAATGGGTATTTATGCTTCATCACTAACTTGCTCTAGTGAGACTCACTTCATTCTGTCAGCATTGGTTGAATGGGAAGCATTGTTGTTATACATAAGGAATGCTGACAGTTTGAAGTGTGACTCTCTGCCTACCTTTACCATGTGATGGATTCATGATCATGGTTGAATATTGCGTCGCAATCCAAAGTGCCTTGACTGCCAGATTCATAACCTTTAGTTTCAGAGTGACACCTAGACAGTGCTCATTCATAGTTACCATATATGTTTCACTGCTTCTACTTGCTAACAAATCGAATACCTACTTTGAATATTATTATTATCCTGACGGTCGTGTGAGTTTATGTCCTCAGATTATGACCCATTCTGTCCGGTTTGAAGGTAGCTTATGGTCAAATCCATATCTCTTACTAAGTTTAATACTACTGCATAAGATAGTGAATTCAAAGATTTAGATGCATATTAAATGCATAGTAAATGTAACTTCACGACAAAACATCCCATTTTACCCAGAAATCTAGTCTTGTGGCATCATCAACTTCCCTTATTATTGTATCGTAATGCATGTTATTAAATTGTGCAGGGATGGACTAACGATTAAAGGGCTTCCACGTAGATATTGTGGTGTAGTCTTCCTATTCATTCAAGCAGATCAGGAAGTATATTTATGGAGGGGAGAGGTATGTCACAGCAAAGACAAATAATACAAGTAACTATATATTATAGGTGAATAATAAAGTACGTTCAAGGACATATCTTTTCTATGAAGAATATATGAAATAATTTATTTATCAGAAAAACTCATAATACAATTTTGTAATAATACAATACACAAAAAACAAGTGAAAGATAATATTAATGAATCCTTCTGATTAAATTACACATATGCAAAGCTTTAAAGCTTGACCGCATATGGGAGTATATACAAAAAAAATCCTTTTGATAACAGTTCATTACCAATTAAAAAAAATAAAAATAAAAGATGACACATTCACTTGATTTTTGCACTACCAGCTAAATGAAAATTTATAAAAATGTCATCCAAACACAGAAAAATATTCAAGAATTATAAACTATTTTGACACTATATTTATGTTTGAAATTCATCACATTGAGAACCATCAATCAGTTCTTATCAGAAATCCAAAGCTAAAAAGCTATAGAAGAATTATACAATTATTTTATACATACTTTCTACATCTTCTTCACTCAAATTTACCAGGAAAATCTTCAAATTACGTTTAAAAAGATGTGGTGAGTCACTATGCAAAATGGATGAGGGCAGTCTATTACAGAATTTTCCTTCTAAGAATAGAAACGATTTCCTAAAAAAAGTTGAATTGAGTCTTGGCACTCTAACCTGACCAGCCCTCCGAGTAAGAGGCGCATGCTCAGCTAAATCTAATGTGTTCCCCAAGTTTCCACTAGCCCGAAAACCTTGCAAAAGTACTTTATATATGTATAATGATCTCAGGCTAAGAATCATCAAAGTGTTGAAGAGATTGGGGTGAGAAACAGGTTCTTCATGCTAGAAATAAAGCAAGGATCTCTGTAAACGCATTAGTGGTTCCAAGTGGGTGATGTAAGTACATCCCCAACATGAAATGCCATATGAAAGTCTGGAATGCGCAAGTGAGAAGTATACGTTCCTCTGATTATAAATTTCTTATACGATAGAATCTATGAAGAAGCATGTACAGGCTATTTTCAACATCCGTACATGGCTCCTCCTCAGAAGATCATCCTCCATAGATATACCCAAATATTTTTCTTGACTTGATTGTAATATATTGTAACAGTTACAGTTATCATGATTGAGGCAGTGAATGTTGTGGTATTTAAGTGGTTTCTCAAAGGTGAATGATTCAAATTGAAATATTTGAGTATGTTGTTTTGTCTGCATTGAGTTTCAGCTTATTAAAGGGAAACCACAGGGATAACAGATTGAGATCAGACTGCATCTGGACCTGCAGATTTTTTAAGCAGTCTGCACCATAGTTGAAGGCAGTATCATCTGCAAAAGCAGTTATGGTTCCATTGAAAGGCCCGTGATAGAGATCATTTATAAATATCGAAAATAGAATGAGTCCCAAAACCGACCCCTGTGGAACCCCAGCACAAACATGTTTCACTTGTTCCATTCACACACACAAACTGACTCCTGCCTGAGAGATTCGACTGGAACCAGCTCAGTGCAACACCTCGAACACCAGCTAACTCCAGCTTCTCCAATAGAATAGTGTGGTCAATTGTGTCAAAAGCCTTAAGAATATCCAGAAACAGTGCAGAGACTCTTGAAACGTCTTTATTATTGATATTGGAATGGACTTCAGAGAGAAGCTTGCGCAGAGCTAGCTCAGCACTCAATCCCTCTCTGAATCCAAACTGATTAGGGACAAAAAATCAGTTGAATGGAGAATAGTTATTTGTACATCTAGAGTGAAAAGTACGACTTTTTCTCCCTGAGGGAAAAGTTTGAAGCCCGAGGCGAAGCTGAGGGCAACAATTTTCCTGAGGGAGAAAAAGTATTTTTCACTCGTGATGTACACAACATTTTTCCTCCATCTACATTTTTTAGAACTGCAAATAAAATCATTTTAATAACTTACATATTGGTGACAATGTTTCCCAACAACATAACCTAAAATCTAAAACTGGCCGTCTGATTGGCACTGCGATTGCGCTATCTAGCAAAGTTGTAACAATTATATCAGCTGGGTGTCTACCAAAAATGGCTGACTCCAGATCACGCGGTTCAGATTTGAATTGCAGATCAAAAATATTTGTTGGCTGGTATTTTGAATAGAATAAGATATTTTAAAAATCGTATAAATTTTTATCGTCTACTAATATTAAGAATATAATATCATACAAACATATATTTCATGAGTTGATCAAATTTCTGGTTGTGGTATTGAATTCAGTTGACTCAATGACAGACACCTCTTTAGCTTTCTCATCTGAGCTTAGACCTTCTAACCTAGTTTTTAAAAAAGAGATGCTTCCCATGTTATTTAAATGGAGTCACTTTTACTCCCTAGGGAGTTTTTCTGTTTTTTTCTACCGAGAGCAAAAAAGTGACACTTTAGTATTATGTTTCAGGGAGTAAAGTAAGTACTTTAGCCAGTAGGTGGAGGAAAAAGTTATTAGACAAGGCTCCACTAGTTTTTCAAATAGTTTAGAGAAGATAGATAGCAAAGAAATTGGACGGTTGCAATCAATTGTATTCCCTTTCTTCAGAATAGCTATCACCTTGGCCATTTTGAGTTCGGAAGGAAATTTTTCCTCATTCAGACTTTTGTTAAATATATATGAAAGTATTTTAAATATTTTAGGTGCTATTTTCTTAATCAAAAATGGTGAGAAAGTGTCCGTACCAGAAGATTTGTTACTGGATAATTTACGAATAAGTAGCAACATTTCATCTGAACTGATGGGCATCCAGAACAGTGATCTTGGACTACGCTTAATATTGAAGGACCTGTGGAAGACATTCTTGGCCTCTATTGGAGAGCTGGGAGTGGATGAATCAGATTTGCCAAATTTATAAAATGATTATTTAGTTCCTCTGCTACCCCCTTTTCATCCGTTATAAGTTCACATCCTCTAACAAAATTTATGGATTTCTTAGTTTTCTTCCTACCTACTAACTCATTGATAATTGTCCATTGTTTTTTGCTATCATCCCTGGCATTATGAAAAATGGCTGAATAGCTCTATGGTCATAGTTCCTTTGTAATACTCCACTTCCTGACAAAATTGGAAAGGAAAATCACATAAAAAGCTGAGGAGTTAAGTCATAATTTCACTCATATTTGTCTTGAGCTGAGCTTTCATGATTTGAAAGGTTGAAATAGAATTTTTTCTCCAACGATCCCAAAGTAATTCCTACTTTTTAAAAGTGTATGGTACAGCTATCTGTGAAGTTTTTCCATGTTTCCAAGAAGAATTGGGATTTTTTTAAGTAATTGACCACCCTTACACGATTCTTCCACCCTCTTCTCGTATTTGAACTAACTACCTAGCAATTGCTGCTACGTATTGGCAGAGTTATGAAATAATCACATTACAAACTGATGTTGACTAATCAAGAGAGAGTAGGTGGAATCGCAAGTATTACCCAGCATCTCTTGCCATCTACTGACAGAGTTTCCAGTTAGATTACAAACGGTTGCCCAATAAAAACCGAGTCGAGAGTAAAATAATATGTTATCGAACAGCTGCTTCCACATTGGCAGATGGATGATGCCAGCGCCACACTCTTGCCAAGAGCTTACAAAAAGCGACGAGACGTGTGGATGGCCACTATGTCAGCGCTTGCCTACGCTTGCCTTCGCTCGCCTTCACTTGCCTTCGCTCGCCTTCGCTCGCCTTCGCTTGCCTTCACTTGCCTTCGCTTGCCTTCACTTGCCTTCGCTTGCCTTCGCTCGCCTTCGCTTGCCTTCACTTGCCTTCGCTCCGATTATTGTCTTGACGAGACGAGAGCAGACCAGCCAAGCGAAGGCGAGTGGCAAGCCGAGCATCCCATCCACACTCTCCATTCCCGAATCATTTCGTTATTATTAGCGTGGAATACGATGTGTGAATAAAATCCATGATAGGCCTACTATATTAATTATTGTTGACAAAATATATATTATACTTCTTGTATTTTCTCTCGTTTATCACCTTTTGAAAATGTTACTTTTAACATTACATGACGCATATATATATATATATATATATATATATATATATATATATATATATATTTGAATAATTATACTTCTATTTCCGAAAGCGGAATTTTTTGCAAGCTTGTTTTTCAATGTCAGCCACTTGAGAGCAAGAATATTTTCCACTGTGGATCTGTATTACTGTATTATTACTGTATCACTGTCTGCATTCAGCCTAGTATCGAATAATGGAACTATTCATTTTGAATAATCATTATCATTCATATAAATAATTTGTATTTGATACACATAATATGTATGCGTATTAATGTAATATGTATTTGTTTAAGTTATGTTTCAAAATCACAAACAGTATATCATCAAAGATAATCTTTACTCTAGTCTCTCTATGATATTATGAGGCAGTATGCTTCATCAAATGCAATTCACTTCCGTCTCATGTTACAAACACAAAAAATATTGAACTTGAACACAAGTAGCATTGCATGAAGTGGGTGTGCCCGATATGAATGCAGTTTGCAGTGGTCGGCTTGCGAATAATGTTGTTACATAAGCATCCACTTTCATTTGACCTTGAAGCCTGACCCAGATAGGCCTGGTTCCGCACTGTTTAAAGGTCGACCGTATTGCCGTTAAATTACTATACCGCTACTAATGATCCACTTCCTGATCTCCAAACTGCAGACTCAGTGTGGCTAGTTGTACTTTTCCGCTAAACTCGAACGCAAGTTCCATATACACAATTATCATAAAAGAATGGTGCGGTTTCGAACATAGTTGTGATTCGGTTGTGAACATTGAAGAAAACCCAAATTACTTACAGTTAATGTTGTTTATTCATCGAATTTGTACTATAGTAATATAATAATCAAGAATCAAAGATTCGAATCAATCACACTTGTGGAATCAGTATTGACAATCATCATTAAGAATACCATTAATGATATTTGGAATAGAAAGAAGATGCAATATGGGAAAATTTATGATAGAATTTTTTACATAATATATTTGTATTTATTCAGGAAAAATACAATTCATCCATTTCTGATCAATCTTGAGTTTATCTGTAGTAGAACTTATTGTCACATTCCAAGTTTATATTATACGTCATAAATATCCAAGTTTTGTTTTAAAGGATTTTCCAAGACTGTAAAGAGACTTTTCCGAAGTTAGAGACTTTGCTTCTCATGTGAGGGCATTTTAAACTTTGTATCTTCCTAGATTCGTGCTCTAGATCTTTGCTGGTTCAGGAGGTAAAATGTGTTATTCTTTTATTCAAGAAATCATACTCTAATTTAGGAATTTATTGTGTTTTCGATAGGAATTCACGATTTATTGTACAGTTTAGTTGGTAAATTTATAATAATATTTCATATGAATTATTGCATTTATCTATTGTTGTAATTTTTGTGAACAAGTAAAACAAGTCTTACTGAAACATTATGACCCCCAATATACTAACTTACTTGATTTAAAAACTTGATTGGACAAATCTTTATACTTCTGCCACGGAAATCCACTAGACACATCATATTGCATATTGAAAAATATCCACAAAAAACATACTACTCGGTAGGTACTCGCTTCTAGACAATTTGAGATATATAACGAGAAAAACATCAAGCCCCCGAATTCAAGTCTCAGAACCGCCTGAGAAATTTGCAAAATGACCTCAATGGGACTGAATAATAAATAAGCTAAGGTATTTGTGGATGGTAGAAAGAACTTTATTCTAGTAAAAAGCAACGGGAATCTGCAGATTGCGCCCAGCGGTCAGAATGTGTTCGGGCACTCACAGATTGAACGTAACAAAGTGAACGTCAGTGACGTCATCACGAGTGGTATCATTTCGCTCTCACTAGCAGTCGACATTACGCTCCCCGACTGAAGGAGCGAAATTCAAATTCACTCCAGTATCCTAAGGAAGCTTCAAGAAAAACACTACACTTCTAATATGTGACAACATATTAGTCAAATGAGATACATATTTCTATCCTATAATTCCATTCTAATAATTGATATTGAAAGATTGGGCTAGAACCATGATTGTACGAACAATTATTCATTAAGATACAGTCATCTTGAATGAATGATCTCTGTCAAATTGGTTCTAGCAAACACATTGTCTCAATAATTTATTCTAATGTTTTGACTTTTCATTTCTGAATTTGTTTTAATGACACAGAAAATGTGGGTGATAGATAGAGATATATTTTTTGAAAACTTGAAACCTTCAAATACTAATAACTTTGAACCTCTGTCACTCAGCATAGCAAACATCACCACTGTTTTTATTCTCACTCATGGTGACAGTTGAAAGAGTCAATATGTGCTAATTATCGGGAAGTTGACGGGGTGGTGGGGCTATGACAAACCGGGGGATTCCCGGTTCAACATACTGTCAGATCTGGAACTTCAATGTATTCATGATTCAAGACTCATCACTAGTCGAGATAAATCAATGGAATACTTTCTGAGTCGAAATGAAGGAATGGTCGTTATAAAGCAGATGATTATCGGAAATTATATAATACCGTTATTTCTTCGACAGAGAGAGCGGGACAAATAATGTGACTAGAAGTGATGACGTCACTACGTAAACAGTGTACGTGTGTAAGGGAGCTATGTATTACTTCCATTTGACCGCTAGGCGCAATCTGTGTATGTCCAAAGCATCAACTTGAGATTTCCTAGCAACATTTTTGAATATTGTAGAGAAGAAAACATTGAAGTGACGGATACTGCGACTTGGATAAATTCGCAAATCAAGTCAGGAATGCGAATAATGCAAATAGCAGTGTCTTGAAAGGGAAGAGAAAGCTGGGGAATATTGGAGAGAATTTTTTCCTCGCTTGAGATGAGAGAAAGATGACAGGTCAAAAAAATTGAATATAGTAAGGAGAACGTACGCAACGGAAGTGAGTAATGATATCAGCTATTGGTTGCTCGAGCTCAGGATATGTGCAGAATTCCATACTTGCAGAAGCGGATGAAGCCTACAAGGTGAGCGATTCAATGTACTGAGAAATGTGGAATAAATTATTTATGGTGATCGCGCATACTTTGCCAACACCACAGATAAAAGCGATCACTGACAGTCCTTCAGCTGCGCCAAAATCAATCTCGATTCATAACATGGAAGTCTTGAATGGAATGTTTCTGATGATTATGTTCTAAAATGAATATTCAAAATATACATGAATGATCAATGTGAACTTCCGTTGCGGAAGGGCTTATGTGACTGAAATATGCCCTTCTCTCCATTTTCAGACTCTGGTATAATGAACGAGCGTTGGCGAGTTCTCACTTTTGACTTGCTCAAGGCCAAAGTCGTTGTCCGTCTGTTTGTATGTTCTACAAAAACTTGAGAAAGAATTGATCATTCATCTTCAAATTTTGAACACATATTATTCGAACTTTTTTACAGGTCAAGTTCGTTGGACAAAATAATTGACTCACTCCTTCGTCCTTTCTCAGGATATAAAAATAACATTGAAAGTGCAGAAGAAAAAAATTGTTGTGATTTAGTCAGCTGAAGAGCTCATTGCATGCAATTAATTATCACAGTTTTTCCATTTATTAATTCATTTATAACATCAGATGAGGTTATTTGGAAGCTATCACACAGACTGACTCATGATTTCAGCTGGTTAATAATATTCAACACTATTTACAACTTTTACATCAACAAAATGATACGTTTTGAGATATCGATGGGCGGTTTTCGCCATCTATTTTGTCTTGGAACTCTGTATCGAAATCATGTATCACATGACCACCTTCTCATTTCAAAAATTAATTTGAGATTCATATATGAGGGTCAAAGATGTTGAAGCGACGGAGTTAGACCCGCCGCAAAGTAGACCCACGCTAATCCACGAAAAGCAACCCACTCCGAGGGAAGTTTTGTTAACCATACCTATAGAATCATACATAATCAATCAGCTGACAAGTGGATTATTCATTGCATTTATTAAACAGATGTCTGGAGAAGCCTAGCAATGGTTTACAAAACATCCCACGGCGTGGGTTGCTTTTCGTGGATTAGCGTGGGTCTACTGTGCGGCGGGCCTAATTTTTGAAGAGTAGTATTTTATTTCAAATAGGATCCCTTATGAAACCTACAGTCAAATTATTCTTGTTAGAAAAATAAATTCAGTTGTTTCCATGATTTTCATGATTGAAAGTTGTGAGTTTTAAAGATTACAATGCAACAGTTCTTGAGCGAGTTCTACAACCCAGGGGGTCACTAGTATATATTTCTTATTGATAGGTCAATCATTATATATTAAATAATATAAACCGAGGAGTGATCCGTGGTCTAGTGGATAGAGTGCTTGCGTAGCAGCATAGTGATCCCGGGTTCAAACCCCACTGAGAGCCAAAAGTTTTTTAAACAGATCACTCCCGTGTTATCGGATGGGCACGTTAAACTGTCGGTCCCGGCTGAAGTATGATAGTCGTAAGGCCCATTGACGGCTTAAATTATATATTCAGGCGGTGGGACCTTCCCGCAAGGGACTCCCCACCAACAAAAGCCATACGAATTTACTTTAATATAAACCGAATATTCAAGTTCATCAATATTTGTCTAATGTCACGTTTGTAACAAATTGTTACATGAGTCGAATTTATTTATCATCTTTTTTTATCATTGAACTAAGTTTCCGAAAACAGCCTCTCCTCCTAGTTTTTGACATTGGATAGAGGGGGACAAGGCTTTTTTGTCTTTAACCATGTTAGCAAGTTAAAATCCGTTTTTTGATAAGCAGTTTTTCTCTCTATTTTTCAGTCTCATTCTACCGTAATACCTTTTAGTACTTCTCTCGTAGTTTTCTCTCTCACTCACTGATTATCAAATTGTTTTCGTACTTCTTGTCACATCACGACTTCAGTTGAAGTTTTCAGATTCATTCGAAGCCCAGCTCTACTTCCGACTAGTTCATTTTCTGTAGATCCAGTTTCTAATGATTGAGCAAAAGACGAATAAGCTACAGATGTAGTCAATTACAAAGTTTTTCTTTTATATGTAATTTTTTGTCAGTAGTTTACTCAAATTTTTATTAATATGTTTCGCTCAGTTATGTTTATTTTATTCAAGTTTAAATTTTATTTTCTCCAAAATCCGCTGAATAAGTAACAATATTTTTATATTCCAATTTAATTTTATTTCTCTTCAAAGTTCAGAAATTTTAGCAACCATACCTTTTTCTGAAATTATATCTTTCTTTTCCACATAAACTTTTAAGATATATAAATATTGTTCAAAACCATTGGATAAATATATATATATATATATTATATATATATATATATATAATGTTAAACATAATTGCACTTAATGTTTAAGCATATTATAAATTCTCAGTAAAAATATATAAAACTGTCATACTCATTTATTCTGGAAATTAATCTTTTAAAATTAAATCTCTAATACTCTCGAAATTCTTGGAAACAAATTTTGCTATTCTAATAAAATTGTAATCTCATTGTAATTAACATCTATTTTGTTCATCCGCGAACAAACCCTTTTTAAGTTTGATGGAAAAAAATTATTAGTCTATATTTGTCTTTCTCTATAGCGGTCGAACTAATTCCTGATGTCGAACCAATACATCGATCGATGTTGCACTAATACAGAATGTCTCATTACTCGACATCCCACTCACGTCGAGTTTCAACTTATAACAGAAGTCATAACGCCAATAGAAGACGCCAAATGAATATCTCCATATGAAGACCTCAATCAATATGGGATTACCAAATCAGCATCGTCGTGAAAAGAATCAGTGTTTCGTCTTTTTCAAATTGAAAATCCAACGCAAATCACAATTGATGAAGAAAAGTGTTTATTTAATTGTATAATTGTTTGGGGCCCCTCACATCTTCGTCAGACAAGGTATTTAAAATCATATGTTCCGATTTTAATTTATGATTTCTTGAAATAATTGTTTTATTTTTGAGCATGGTTTATCTTCTTCTTCTCTTCTCTTCTCTATATCTATAAAAGGCTAAGCCCCGACAGACTGAAATCACACCACAGCTTAAACTACTGAGCCTACAAACATTTTGCACAAATGTTTATGATAGCCTCAAAACATCCACTAAGAGAGGATTTTCAGAAATTTGCCCCCCTGAGGGAGCTGGGGGCGGCCAAAAATTTTGTACTTTTTAACCGCTCATTGCACAGCAAAGTCATGGGGAACTTTTTTGTTCAGCTACGAAAAAAAATCAGATCCATGCAGAAAAAATTCGACCAGGAGCAGAGAGGGGTCCAGGAAAGGGCATATTTTGAAAATTTTCATGTAAAATCACACTACAGCTCAAACTAATTGGCCTACAGACTTAAAACTCTGCACAAATATTCTTCAAACATGCTAGACGCACACTGAGAACGGATTTTGAGATATTTTGCCTCTAAGGGTTTCAAAGGATGAAAAAGGAACCTATTTAGTAAGGTTATGAACATGGTAGGGTGAATGCCATATGAAACTGATATAATTGGCACATGATATTCTAACATATGTTGTAATCATTGGAAAGCTCAAAATAATTTTATCAATCTTTCTTCTTTCTTTATCCGGCGCTACAGCCCTAGGTGAGCTCTGACCTCCTTCACAACACACCTCCATTCTTCCCTGTTCATGGCTCTTTCCTTCCATCCTCTTACCCCCATCTTTCTCAGGTCATCCATCACTTGGTCCACTCACCTGTTCCTTGGCCTACCTTTCTTTCTTCTGCTGTGCAACTTATTTTATCAATCAGCTGATCAAATTTAATTTTCCGTGGATCAAAAGCGCGAGCGTATTGCCACGTGTTTGTTCCATTATTGTATGCTTGGCCAGTTCGGTTTGCGCCTTCTATCAGCTGTATATGGAGTCTCATACATTCCGATTAGAACAGAGCACAGAGATTTTCTTTGGTTAGGAGTTTGTTGATGATTCTTTTTTTAAATTCGAAATACATTGAAAAATTTCTTAATAGACAACAAGATTACAAAAACAAGATGTCAAACATGAACCTACATTTATTTGTAGCACGGCCAGAAAAAGACAAACTTGAGTACTACTAGCCGTGAGTTCATTCAATATGACTTATATTTTTGTGTTTATATTTTGTGGACAAAAAGTACGAGTTGATGAGAGATGTGAGTAATTTCTTGTATTTGATCTAAATGGTTATTTATATTGTAGTAGTCGAGGTCAGTTCAATCAAAGTTTTTTATTTTGTAGCTAATAAATTTCTTACGTATTGATTGTCCGTAATGTATCCAGTGTGGATCAAATGGAATTGATTGAACTACTCAAAATTAATGGCTTACTGGTCAGTCATAGAATTTATAGTATTCTTGGTGATTGAGCCTGTATTTTTTCAGCGTTGACTATTAATAATAAAGCTTTATTTACAACTAGCTCACCTGGCGAACATCGTACCGCTAAAAAGTCAATGTATCTCATGTCACACTTTACTTTGGTGGATCATGAAATTTATCTGACAATCGATATTTTCATTTACATCTGAATACGGACTTCCTATGTGCTTAGTCATGCAGCATTCATTATTCCCAAAACTTATTCTTCTCAATCAATTGGTAGTATTATTGGTAGTATATCTAACAGTAAAGTGTTGAATTAAAAAAAATAGATAGGATAAATCAGTGTTTCAAAGATGAATTGAATGTTTTCATGGTTGTTGATTGTCAATAGATGGTCCAGGAAATATGTGATTTAAGATTAATCACACAGAATTACATATTCTTTCCATCTTCCATTTTAGGATGAATTGAGCTAAATTAAAAAAAAAAATTGTAAATTATTCTGTTATTAATTAATGAATGCAATATGAACAACTCTCTTCCATGAGGTGAATAATTTTTTCCCAACATTTTACGGTTACTCAATGATAGGGGAGAGGTAAATATTTGTATAGGTCTTCTAAGGAACCATTATCTACAGCTGGTACCAATCAACTACACTTCAATTCCAAACTACCGTTGTAATACCAGTAGCCTACACAATTTATCATAGGGTGACGTGTTTATTACAGCTGGTAACTTTAGATGCTAAATCATATTATCTCAATATGATCTTGAATCATGATCATCTTTCCGTTCTTCGGTAGCCGGTAGGCCGACAATTTCGAAAACATAGGTCTGTAAAATGGATTAATAAATAATCATTATTAG
Source organism: Nilaparvata lugens (assembly GCF_014356525.2). NCBI lineage: Eukaryota > Metazoa > Arthropoda > Insecta > Hemiptera > Delphacidae > Nilaparvata > Nilaparvata lugens. The sequence goes on from NC_052506.1 coordinate 68,318,167, forward strand.
CCACCCTCTTAGAATTTCTGGTCAGAAACCATCCCCAATATTCACACAACATATTCCCAAAGTTTCATGCCGTTATTTCAAGTATTTTTCAAGTCATAGGGAACAAACACACAAACATACATTCATTTCTACTTATATATAGAAGATAGAAGATTTCATCCGGCTCAAACAAAAGCTTCTCTAAATGGAGGTAGAATGATAAGGTTGACAACTTTCAGTTCTGTTGTTTTAACATTTTTTTTCAAATCACTTTCAAAAAGTTCATGTAGTACCTATGTTTGTGTTTGAGACACTTCTGGCGCTATCATAGTTTCACAACTATTCTGTTCCACACTCCTATCTCTTGCAGTCGTTAACCATATCTATAATAAAATAAAGAGTTGGCTTATACACGTACGGGATAGGAAAATTATTATGTTTGACGCATCATCACGTCTGAACTACTGGATTAATTAACTTGAAATTTTGCATATAGGCTAGATTCTTTATTAACCAAGGATGGTTATAGGCCTATTTTCAATTCTTCAAAATTTCATTACGTCAAGTTTTCAGATTATAAGGTTTGAAAATAGATCCTTGCGAAGCACGGGTTCCTGCTAGTCTTTAATTATATTTTGAGGTTTCTACTAACTTTTTTAAATTCTTTTCTCAACCTAGACCACGGAACATAGTTGCGATTAAGGTTATATATATTGCATATATTTTGGAAAACGAGTTTGAATTGTTTTGTAATAGGATACGGGTTTGTTTGGAATTGTTTTAATGAAGCTATGTCGATTAAATATATGGTTTGATTGAAGCAGTTTTGGATAGACCGTGAGTTCATCCGAAACAAGCTCAAAACGCGTTTCACGTTGTTTATTAATTAGTAGCTTTAGTTTTTTGGCAATTATTTTACTAATCCGGCTTCCATTGGTTGATAAATCAAAACTGAATAGCACAAGTCACAGGTTCTATATGAAAAAAAAAATTGAAATAATGCTTCTATAAATAAAAGTATCACGTCTGAATTGTGATGATTATGATTCAGTCATCAATCTGTTTTTCTATTCAAATACACAAAAATAATTTTCCTCTAATTACTCGAGAAGTACATGCTTTTGCACTATAGCTTAGAGCATGCAAAATAACACTGTCTCTAGCACTGGTAAGTTCAAAGAAATATACCAGTGCGGTACTTCTGTGCAGCCTGACTGCACGGAATATTGAGTACTCTAGAAAGGGTCACTATTCAACATTCAAAACTTAGGCTGGCAGCTATTCTGTATGCTGTATGACAGCAATAATAAATCCTTGAACGTTGTACGTCAGCTGGAAATTGATGTCAATCGAAAGGGTAAATTAGGTATTGTTGGGTTTATTTAAGATATTGTGAGTGAGTATCACTAACTTTGTTCATTTTATACTTCACCAGAAGTAAAATTGGATGTGTATAAGAAATTTTAAGCTGCTTTACTGAAAACCCATCTTTAATTGCCTTTGGCGTTTATTGTAATGCAAAAATTGTTGCTTCGAATTTTATTACACTATTGAATACTATAAAGGTTGTTTTTTCTTATTGTAGAGCGCAAAGATAGATGTCAGATAGATGGATGGATAGATATAGATTGGTAGACTGCCTTTATTTTAACTTGGTGCAGCTGGCCCTCTCCCCCACTATTCCTATCCCTCACAAGGTATCAGAACTAAGTAAGTTATAAATATATATTCATAATATTATTCATCTTTTGTTTAATGTGTAAAAGATTCGAAGATTTAATCAATGTGAATTCTCCTATTATTTTTATTCAATCTGAAAATTTTGGAAAGAACCTATTTTAAGATAAGAATTCCAAGGTGAATCTTCCACCCATTGAAGTTTCTTCTAGTAACTTATTATTGTTAGTTCCTATAGTTGGTTTAATTTAATAGTTAACTGTAACTTATTATAGTTAAACTTATTATAGTTATAGTCCAACTTATTATAGTTAACTCTATAGTTGGTTTTAGAATAAAATTAGAATTAATTTGTCGGTTTAGTGTATGAAAATGGAGGATTGAAATGAAAATGAAAATTAGATTTTGATCTTTGAATTCGTTCAAGTGACAATCAATTCTATTCAATTCTAATATTGGAAGTGCATTTTCTATTCCACGCATTGGAATAGAAAATGTACCCACATAATACAATCCCATGATTCCACTTATGAATTGTGCAAACACGCAAAACGAACTTTCGTTTTCGTGATTGTGTCGGAAAATCATATTTTTTGCAAGAGACGCTGTTTTCATGAACAAATTGGCATTTCCGCAGACGTGATCTGAATGTGAATTTTGGACAATACGGGCCAAATCATCCGCAGCATTTGTTTGCCTAATGCTGGCAAAAAGAGGAATTTCCAAGTAGATTCCCGCTGCTAGCATTCATGATGTCAATCCACGTTTGTGAGATTATTTATAAGTATTTATAGTAAAGATTACAGAAATAAGCGTGATGAGCTTGAGAAAAATAAAGTGGTGGAGAGGAGTTAAAAGTCGTAATTCCTCCAAATAAAAAATGCTTTCAATGTTTTTGTTTTTTTTTTTTATTAATGAACTATTGTTCTAATCGGCCTAATTTATCCAGAGTTTTCAAAACTTGTTCCATGCTCCAAAACATGGGAATTTGCTACAACGATAGTGCTACCAAAGATCAGTTCCGTTATTTTCCATGGTTGTAGGATTTTATAATAACTAACAATCTTTCATCCCTCTAAATGCAAATTTGGAGATGCAATGTTTAAGTTATTACTCAACAGTCTGTCTTCCGCTGTTAAATACAACTTACGATTACTCAGGAAAGATAACTTGTTAAGAATCTCTAACAGAACTACAAATTGAGGATGAAATTGTTGCAAAGTTGCAAGTTCCTCAAGTAATAATTTCTTCAATTAAAGATCGTCAATCCTATGCTACATTGAATTGGTTGTAAAAAGCGGAGAATAATTTGTAGGTTGAGGCCTTTGAAAGTGGATTACTTGGTATTGTTGAAACATCGGGAAACATTACAGCTCCATCTTTAAGTCGAAGAAGTCCATTTTATAAAGTTATTAGATAGAAGGAGGCTCCTGAGATATTGTTCAGATCGTTCGAGCGGCTCATAAAAGTTCACCTCGAAGCGGTGGAAGCGTTTACCTTTTCAAGTTCCCATCTTCTTGGATTTTTGCAGCTTGCTACTTCCCTCTACCGAGAGTTCAAAAATCTCACCGTAGAATCTCTACAAAGATCTCCGTCACAAAATGTTAATTAACGGTCATTAAATTGCCTCAATATAAGAACCAACCTTTTAAGTTAGGTCGTGAAATGTTTATTATGATTAAAAATTTAAAAACTCCCAGCGTACCTTGGGTGAGCTCCAAATTCATCGTTAATTGATTTACGAGCATACGTGAGAATTTCCTTTTTTAGAAAAATCTGAGAAATGACGTAATTAACATTATTCTAATAAAGCTCCATCCTTGAAATAGATAATCATTCAGTTTTTTATACATCATGTAATAGGAATTTCTTCTTCAAATGCGATCAATTGTTTGGCTCATAAATTATAATCAATAATCACGATAAAAATAGTCATAGATTTACAATGGAATACATCATATTTCTGGAAAAATAAAAAAATCCTGTGCTATACTATAACAGCTATTTCAACTTATTCTTGCTCTGACGCTCTGAAGCTCTGACGATCAATTATCCTTGAATCTACTCCGTCTTCTTCTGAATATTTTTCTCATTCATGATATGTTACGTTACATGTTCTCAAGACAAAGCTACAGAGGAGGAAAAAAGTATGTCTCCCGCATTTTCCTTGAAACGTTCCCTTAACGTGTCAATAAGAACGAAAAGAAAGCTCTCCTATTTAGTGCTACAGATATGTCTATGATCAACTGATATTGTGCATTGTAAGTGAATGATTTAATTTTCGAGTAGGCCTACCTATTACTGATGCCATTATTGTGTATTAGTTCAGAGTTTGTACATATCAATTCAATTGAACGATTTACCAATCAACCCTGCTCATTAATATTTGTCATCACGCAGATACTCATTGATACTCTTGAGAGGGGGGGGGTTCAAAACAATTGTTGACCGGAGAGGCCCAAAAAAGGTCAGAGTATATAATTATGAATTAAAAAATTTTTCTTCAAGTTCACCTCTTACGTTTTTGCATTATACTTCTCTATTTGGTTGATTTTATACCTTATACATTGACTGAGAACTGTTTTTATCTCTCCTACCCATTTGTAGGTTGTACCTTGAGGGTTCAACTTTAATCCTAAAGTCAAATGCGTATGCGTTCAACATCTACAAAACTTGAAGAAGAGTCTAGGGGAATGTTCTTGTAAACTTGACTTCAAGTTTGCACATTATATTTATCTATATATATAAAAGCGAAATGGCACTCACTCACTCACTCGCATAACTAAAAATCTACTGGACCAAAAACTTTCAAATTTGGTAGGTATGTTCAGTTGGCCCTTTAGAGGCGCACTAAGAAATCTTTTGGCAATATTTTAACTCTAAGGGTTGTTTTTAAGGGTTTAAAGTTCGTCTTTTAGCATGTATATTCTTCTTCTCCCAATCTCTTAATTATAATTGAAATTTCCATATCATATGTTACTATAGAACTATAATCTAGATAGAGTACCTCTTCGAAACAGTTGTTAACTGGCAACTAAATTAATAATTTTGTCAGGTTGGCATTAAGTTGAGTTGACTTTGTTAGGTTGGCACCAAGTTGAAGATTTAAATGCATTTATCGCGGAAAAATTGATTGAGCACTGCTACTTCAATCCTGGGAATATTATATTACTAGCAGTCAGGCTCGCTTCGCTCGCCATATCCGTTTAGCCAGCCGTTTAGTCTGGACCCCCGACTGGATTGTCCTAATATATGATAAAAATGCCCAAATGAAAAATGCAGGCGAGCGAAGCGAGCCTGCTGATCTCATTCTTGGATGATCCAGTCGGGGGTCCAGGGGGCGGAGCCCCCTGGCTAGACGGATATGGCGAGCGAAGCGAGCCTGACGGCTAGTTTGATATAAAAGTTGAATTCAAGTGAATTTGACTAATGAAAACACCCCTTTACTGATGTATATTTCCAGTATCCAGCGTAATAGCTATATTACGAGGTTAGCTGGAAGTGTATCAGTCAGCAGAAGACGAACCTGAGTAGAAATCCATTGCAATACATCAGCAGGTTGGAAAAACAGCCAAAAGGGTCAGAATAACATTTACTGGCTCGTGGAACGGCTTCGATTACTTACTTTTCTGTGAAAAAATAAACCTACTCAGTCCAAGTAGTTTTTAAACGAATGACCTGTTTTTGAAAAAAGCTGACTGAAATGAGATTCGCACTCAGCGATCTTCTCTAAAAGTGTAAAACCTTTTTCTAATTCTAAAAGTGGCAGTGAAACTTTTCCTTGCTTTAAATGTTTATTTTCGTTAAATGATTTAATAGATTTTAATATATTATTCTATAGATTGAGCTGCATTGAATGAATTATCTCGATCAGAACTATTAAGTTATGAAAGAATAATTATTTCGGAGTTGGCAAGTCACACTTGAACGAATTTCATGAATTTCTCTAAAATAATGAAGAGAAAGTAAAATAGCCCGATGTACCGATGTTGACAATTTTATCATGAGCTAGAATTTCGAAACAGTGAGTTCTGAATCAATTATTGTATTGTGAAAGAGAACCCCTTTGATTAGGTTCCTCAATAGGAGTAGGATAATATAATTTTCACTCACAATAGCTCAGTTTTTTCGTCGAAGACATCGATGCATATTCTAGTCATATGAGTATTATTATCATTCTGTATTCCCCTCATTTCCAACTCCGCCTACATGTCGACTTGTCGGGAAAAGGAATCACATAATAATGTATTTTGTTTGATGATAAAAAAATATGGAACAAAGCTGCAAAACACAAGTGCAATATTCTCTACAGTGAACTTTTAATATTTCAATTTTGAAGTTCGTGGATTAATTAAGTCTATTGTCAAAGAGATTGGTCCGGTGTTACAGTTTTTCTCGGAATTGAAGAGCTCGATATAGCCTGCCTGCTTGTCACTCGGGTCCAGAAGAAATACATTATCATGAACGTTGGAATGCAAACCAAGCATATATTGGATGTTTGCTGTCAAATGATTCTATGCGTCATCTTCTTCTTCTTCTTCTTCTTCTTCTTCTTCTTCTTCTTCTTCTTCTTCACTCCTACGTAATTTGTAAATTCTTTACCGTATGCGTATGACAGTTCATGAACAATCATATTTTATACGGTAAATCTGGATTACCATACTTGTGACGTAATATACCAATATTCACATCATGCTATTATGTTGTATTGTATTGTTTGGAATTCATTCAATAATTTTCTATACTCCATTATTATTGAATTTTTCAGTATAACATACGATGCTATCTTGCTTATTGTTTGGAGACAAGATGCTGCGTTTCTTCTTTCAAGTTGCAGCATTTCACAACCGATCCTCACCAGTAGGCTACAGCCAGAGGACTTGTGAAGGAATCTCATTTCAAACGCCAGCAATCTTTGGTCGTATCTCTCTATTGACTGGCTCTTCTATCGACTTCACTTGACTTGACTTGGACTTGAACTTTGAATTGACTTGACTCTCATTCTATTGTGATTGGCGTCATCAATCTATTCCATTCGGTTTACAAGTCAGATCCAAAGTTTAACATCGATAATAACAGTGTTGACACGTCAACAACGTTCCTGTCTCTCCTATCAATTTAAAACGTCTATAATTGAACAATTGATAAAACGTCTGTAATATACAGTACTTGAAAATAATTATATTCCATTCAGTGGAATCTATTCTTTATTCTTACAATAAGTACATCATTGGAATGATATGGCGAGGAAAATAAGGTAACCTTGTGCTATTCCTCTTCAGAATTGAGATAAGTTTGCATATAGTCAAAAATAAATCAAGTTTTAGAGTTCTTCACAAAGCGGACTATATTGAGGTAGCGAAGAGAATAAATAATAGAGAATGCTTTAATCAATAACGCCCCTTCATATTTTATGCTCTTATAAAAGTGTTTTTACACAAAGTAAAGAGTGTTGGAAAAGTTGGAATAAGTAAGTTGCCAAATTATAGCGGTGTGAACATGGGCTACGCACTAGGCTGCTTCATGTTCTGTGATCTTCTTGAACCAATCATTGATTCATTCAACGTTGACGTCTGGTCCCCCAAGTCTGTCTCAAAAGCAATATACTCGAGTTATACACTAAGGGCGAGTGAACTTAGGCTCAGCCCAATAACCCCAATAAACTCATCTTACTCGCTAGGGATGAGCTAACGGTGAAAGCCTGCGTTAATCCTCTTATTGAGAACCAGATATCTCATATGATATCCAGATGATCCAATATAGTCAACTCTGCTATTAGGTTGTATAGCTCACATGCTTCATTTGATGTTGAGCAACTGATTCGAGAACAAAGTGGACATTGATGAATAATGTAATCAGTTGATGCAAAACGAAGAGAATTGCGAGAGTTGTTGGTATCTCCATTATTCCAACAGATTGACGGAACAATGTAATAGTGATTCATTTACAAAATTATATTTTAAAGAAGTTCCTCACAACAAACTAGGGCATAATATATTATCAAAGTGAAAATATATTTTTGATACATTTTGATAGGAAATCAAATTTTCAAATTATTTTTAGATGGAAATTGATTATTTTTACAACATTGGACTGAAATATAAGTTTCAGTTGGAATGGACGAAAAAAAGTTTACCGCTGTGTCTTCTCAATTATAATCTTATCAATACAATAGGAGTACCAACACCCCAAAAATTATTTTTGAACCCTCCCCGAAGAATTTAGAGGACGCAGTCCGCGTTGGATAGAAGGCGATAGAATACATGTATGATGACTATTATTTCAAACTTCTACCCTTCATTTTCCAATTTTTTATACAATATTTGATTCTGGATCACAATAATTGAATGAGCGAAGCGAACTCTATGTTTCAAGTCAATCGGCGTTTGTCTGTTTGCAGCGCAGTTACAGTCGCAGTTATGGTCCCTTTCGGATGAAATTTGGTATACAAGTACTTTGAAACAAGGCGCAGAAACTTATATATTAAAAAAATTTAATTCATCCCCGTTTCAAGATGGCGGCCCTTCTTTCGGAAATTTTACCCTTAAAATCAACCATACTTTTCAATACTTTATCGGGTCAGGTTCAAATTGGGCTCATTCTTCTCAGCGCTTCAAAAAAGTATTATTTCATGTATCACATGTTCAAAATTTTAAAATTTTTAAATTCAATTTTACTTTTCAAGTCGCACTCCAATTTTCAGATTTTTTACATTTTCAACCGTGCTTCCGTGCTCAAAAGAGTAGAGGACCTTTAATCTTCAGCGCTCCAAGGTGGTCTTATTTCATACATCACATGTTGAAAATTTTGAATTTTTTTGATTCAATAATTTTTTCCCAGTCCCACATTTCAAGTTTCAGATTTTTTATCTCTTCAACCGTGCATCCTAGCTCAAAAGTGTAGAGAATTTCTGTTTCTCAGCAATTTCTATTGCATACATCATCATACTCTAAATCCAATTTGTATGTGTGCTTGTGCCTGAATAGGCGGGCGTTTGTGAGTAGTAATGTTAGTGAGTGTAGCGAGTTCCACTGTTTTCCGAACTACTAGTATAGAAAGTCAGCTTACAACAAACATTCCGAACAATAGTTTATTAAATAATGTGAGGTTTTATAGAACCTATATCGAGATGAACCTTTATCGAGAATGTTGACTGAAGTATTTCCTTATAAAGATCCTCATTCATTTGAGCTTTTGATCTTGCTAGTTCCATTAAGAAGCTCAACAAATATTTTTTTCAGATTTTACTACCTTCCAACAAAAGTAGGCCTACATTGCTGATCCGAAGCACGTGCCACGTTTCTGGTAGGGGGAAATCCTCTCCTGCTCGTAAAAATGAATAGCACTCGGGTCATAAAACGTTTGGCTTCTGTAGGACGTGCCCATGTGTACTGACATACAATTCAAATAAATCACATCTCACTCTGTTAAATTCGAATTAGATTTAGAGTGTATAGATCTATTGGGATCTTAATAACTTTACTGATAGAATACTAATATCATTATATTGAACAGGACAAAAAGTCAAGGACAAGTAGAAAACTTATTGACACATTTTTTCATTATACGGTACCTGTTTCAAGAGTTATTCTTTAAAGTTCTTCAATGGCCATACAGAAATTCAAATCTCCAACACACGTTTTTTTCCAACAGCATAATAAGGACGAAAAATGTCCTTTATGCACCCAAATATCATAGTTTCCAGCTGTTAAACAGTTCATTCATAACTCGCTACAACGGAAAATTTACGTGCTCATTATCAGTAGGAAATGATTTCAATCTCACAATTGAGTGAGAACTGATTCCACTACTCACTACTGCAAATTTTTTTTCAATCCTTCAACGTAATTATTGAAGCATCTACATCACGTTACATGCACAGCCTTGCCTGCAATTTCAACTTCATCAGAGGCACTGATTAGTTATCCACAGCTAATTAGCTCATTCGTGTCAGAGCAACTTGTTTTCCCACATTGCATCTCCACAAATGTACATGAATAGCGTGAACATGCCATGTCACTATTGTAAACGCGCTTGCTGAATATTATTTCATGGCGATATGAATGAGCTCAATAGTGCTCAGGTGGGTTCACGTGGTGTTGTTTTTCACAGCGCAGCTACTGAGGAAAACTCTGTTCATTTCATCAATAGCTATCAGCTTCAATTGATTAACATCAATAATGATTGTTTAGCTTTGGGGTTTGCGGTATCTCAAGAGCAATTTGCAGGACGGTTACAATATAATGGCGAAGGAACAATGAACGTTAATTGATAGTTTGAAATTAGTGTGATTTTTATCCATTGATATGAAATTATATTGGTAGTATGAAATGAACTGGGAAGAAGTGATGCTTGATTTTTAAAAATTCCGTAATCAATTTCGCTTGAGAGTTCATTTTGCAGCTGCACTCCTATTGAGCTCTACTCTTGTGAGCTCTTATAAGTCTACATCAAGAACTTCATGAGAATTACTGTGAGCCGAGCTCTTGCCTTGAACTTCAAATTCCTAGTGATGACTCCCTGATGCTTCCTTGTTGAAAGCTTTTTCAAGTTAGTGAGATCCTTAACAATCAATAATTCTCTACATTCTCAATATGTAAAATTCGGCCTCAATTCACCTATATCTTTTTTGCGAGCCATTATCCTCGCCTTTGGCCTTGTCCCTAGTGGTGCTCCTAAATTCCTCAGTTGTTTTCTATTATTTGAGTTCTGTGAATCGTTCCCATCGATGAAAAATTAATGACAGAATCAATATGCAGGAAAATGATTGACATTATTGACTGCTTCATTCGATGTGTAATAGTGTTATTCATGCTCCTATGGAGATAGCACGATTATTTATGAACGTTAATCGAACCTCAAAACTCATACATATGGGTTGTATAAAAAAGAGGAAGAAACGGAATGAACAGTGCGAGAGTGTGTTGACAAATGAACTGAAAAATTGATTGAACTGTTTTCTTTGTCCTGTTAATGTGTTCCACTGGTAAGTTTCAATACTATTGTACTAACATGTTTCATTGATAAGTTGCCCTCAGATCGTAGAGCTATCATCGCGCTAACGTGTCAATGTCTACAATTCGATAATACTGTTCCATCACTTTTGTTTGTAATGCAGCACCACTAATGCATGCTATAAATACAGTAATTGGAAAGTGTGACCCGCATTCTATTTTTAGTGCAGGTGAGATTTCGTGAAGTGTGAAACGTTTGTCGTGACTGCAATTAAACCTACTAGACTAGTAAGTAGCTAATGACCATTTGCCTGACCATTGCAAGCGTCATTAGCTGGAGCGGGCGGGCGGTCGCAACAACGCAACGCCGCTTCCTTCTCGTGTATTTCGATTTGACGTGTTGTGTGTTCAGTTGGGTAATGCCCAACGTCGTCAGTATACAGAGATTCACTTGAAACTGTCAGCTTTAGTTTAATGGGAAGCATTGCTGTTATTAATATGGTAAACTGACAGTTTGAAGTGAATCTCCCCACAGCAACTTGTCCTCGTAGAAATTAGAATGCCGGCTTCATTGTCGTAGCATACTAGTGAGCACTGAGTAGTGAGTAGCCTTGTCCAGAAAGCAGAGCAGTTTTAACCACGGCTAACCGCCTACCTGCTCAGTCCAGTGTTCGATTATTGAAAACGACTCAGCACCACTCTCGACTCTTGACAGCTTCCACCTTGACTTGGCAAAACGCTTCATGCAGACATTACACTTGTGCTACCCGGAACAGTGAGTGAACCAGTTACCAGTATCTAGTGATCAAAGGTGTTCATCTACGATAACAGGATTTACTCAAACTCAGGTAATCAGTTCAATCTATTTGATATGCATGGAATTTTGATGCTCATCAGCTGTTGCTTACTCGATTGTTCAGCGTTGGATCTTGACATTGCTGCGATGTGTATCTGGCGCAAGCATGAATCGCGATCATCAATTAGGCCATAAATAAACAATGGCGCGTCTTGTCGTTAGATGGCGGTTGACTGATAATACATTACCGACATGGGACAAGATAACAGCAGACTAAGAGATCCTTCATGATCCACTAGTTCATTCATTATTCATACTCATAATGGTTTCATAATATTTCATTTTCATTAGTATTAATTGACTCTTAAAGAAATGAGACACTTTTTAGTCGAAATTGTCCAGTCTTCTATTTCCACTGAAATATCCTGAATATGTGTCTACAATTTCTGATATCTCTGTAATTTCCAGACTGATCTCTTGACTAATAGTCAAAATCCAATTTTCAGATAACAAACAATCGATAACAATCATTCCATTACGCATGTACAAGTAAAAGCTTATATATGTGGGCATCATTCAGCAATGAGAAATTGGAACTATAGCTAAAGAGTCCTGTCCATGATCAACCTCAATCTACACTCGAGTAGGCTCAAAATTAATTATCCAAGGGAATTCTGACCTTGACAGTTTATTTTAATGATATGAAATGGATTTTTGATTAATGTATCTAATATACAGGTGAAAAGAAATTTAATGACAAGTCAACTGTTTCTCCTCACACCTGTATGAGCTCTTCCGAACTGAATAGTAAATATCAGTTAATAACACTTGTATTATTATTATAAAATAAGTATAATAACACTTGACTGTTCTTAGTGCAATTTTTAAAGGTTAAAATATCTAGTTTAGGATCCAGCATTAGAATTTGAAAATCGGTTCAGATGAAACTAAATTTCAGCATTTAAAGATTAGCCAGTTGGTAATATTATACTTTTATAAACTAATATGTCTTATTGAGAATAGAACACTTTTATTTATTTATTTGCATACACACATGGAGACAACAGTTTAAACCCTTATTATGTTCTTCTTATATTCTTATATACAGGTTAAACCCTTCTTATATTCTAAGAAGTTAGAAGAGTTTCTGAATCATCGAGTTATCAAGAGAAGTTTTCAATTGCGGATGATGTCTACATGAGATTTTGAATTGTGCGTGGGTAATGAAAAGTCAGAGGTTGATGATGAAATGATCAAACGTCCATGCCTACCGGCGGAACTCGAACCCGCGATTAGGTGGTGGGGTTAGTTTCTAGGCTACCCTGGCCAAAATTGGAATGGAGTTTTGTAACTAGACTCCATTTTTAAAATTTCCCTTACCAATATTCAAACAAAATATCATGTGATTGTTCACAATCACAGCCCTTTCACCTCCCTATTCCATTGGTAATCAATATCGGGGCACCGAGCTTCGCTCGTTATTTATTTATTGATAAACAGAACACAATCATTATTTAAAATGATCGGGGAAGGACTAAACAGGCACAGCCCAAAACTGTTTCTTCCCCGAATTTTAATTTATACACTATGAATAGCCCAAAAAGTGGGTTATGCTCCATACACTTGAATTCAGGTCTAATCTTCAGTCCAAACATTTGAAAACAGAACAATTCTAATTCAGATTGTCTACAAACAAAATTGAATAACAAAATAACACTCACTAATCACTTAAAACTGTAAAATAATGATTAACTTTGAAAAATATGATATACTCTAGTTTGAAATGATATACCATGCCATGCCAACAAATCAGATTATTTTGATCAAGTCAATTAAAATTTCTAGATAATATTATTTCTCCTGAGATAAGCGGACTGATTGCACATAGTTTAACAGCTGAACATAATTCTGAAATTTGAACTGAAATTTTTACAGATATGGGACTTGTGGCAGTTGATAGAGCTTATTGATGATTATCTTAGGTATAAATTTGATCGAAATCGTTGTAGCCGTTTTCGAGGAAATCGCGAAAAACCCTGTTTTTGACAACATTTTCGGCATTTTATCCGCCATCTTGGATTGCATTAGATCGAAATTGTTCGTGTCGGATCCTTATATTGTAAGGACCTTACGTTCCAAATTTCAAGTCATTCCGTTAATTGAGAGATGAGATATCGTGTACACAGACGCACATACACTCATATACACACAATTTCGATCAAATGCAATTCAAGATGGCGGCTAAAATGGCGAAAATGTTGTCCAAAACAGGGGTTTTCGCGATTTCCTCGAAAACGGCTACAACGATTTTGATCAAATTTATACCTAAAATAGTCATTAATAAGCTCTATCAACTGCCACAAGTCCCATATATGTAAAAATTTCAGGAGCTTCGCCCCATCTATGCAAAGTTTGATTTTAGATTCCCAATTATCAGGCTCCAGATACAATTTAAACAAAAAATTCCAAGTGAAAAAGATTGAGCATGAAAATCTCTTCAATTAATGTTCAGTAACATTGTCACATAAAATTGAAAATAAGCTCGAAATTCGAGAAAATGTTATTATTTCAATTACAAACTGTTGGCAACTGTTGATTCTATTAAATCATTCACCATGAAGAGATAGCAAACGTCGTGTGTTTCCAGCCTTATTGTTCTGTCACCAGCTGGCTTGGATCTTTAAATAGTAGTCTTGAGATGCGCGGGAACACTAGCGTCAGGTGATAAATTTTCATAACGGTAAGGAAAGTTGTGTGAGTGCGCCACATCAGATTTTTACTCTAATATTGGCGTATGAAGCAGGCTCCTTTTTCCTTTTATATCATCCTTGAAATGAAAAATTTCCAACAACCTTGTATATACGTCGACGCGCAAGTTAAAAAGGAACATACCTGTCAAATTTCATGGAAATCTATTACCGCGTTTCGCCGTAAATGCGCAACATATAAACATATGAACATTTAAACATTCAAACATTAGAACATTTAGAGAAATGCCAAACCGTCGACTTGAATCTTAGACCTCACTTCGCTCGGTCAACTATTCTCCAAATTTCGTGAAAATCGATAGAGCCGTTTTCGAGATCCGTTGGACATGAATAACCATAAATATAAATTACCAAATATAAAAATATATATAGAAATTGCTCGCTTAATATCATAGGATATTTTCTTTTCCAGTTTACAAACTATTCAGTGTTAAACTCTATCCAAGATGCCATCCTCCTGAATGATATCTTCAATTTGACACATGACAGCTCTCCTCAATTTCCAATAATGTTTGACTTGTTGGCTCTCTCTTTTCATGATTCCACAATCATCATCTCACTATTTTAATAAAACACTGAAAATAATAGATCGATCGTTATGATTGTTAAAGCCTACTTTAAGTTGTGAAAATTATTTAGTCCGACTTCAGCAGAGAATAAAGAAGCACGAAGCATATTTGGAGTAACAGTTTGTATGATGATTACCACGTGTGATCATTGTAGATTCGAAAAGTGTAATGTATGTGAAATGAAAAAATCTGGTGTGGCGCACTCACACAACTTTCCTTGCCGTTATGAAAATTGATCACCTGACGTTAGTGTTCTCGCGCATCTCAAGTCTACTATTCAAAGATATGGGACAGCTGGTGAAAGGTCAATAACGCTGGAGACACACGAGGTCTGCTATCTCTTCGTAGTGAATGATTTAATAGAATCAACAGTTACCAACAGTTTTAAATTTAACAATCTTATTTTCTCGAACATCGATCTTATTTTCAATTTAAGGTGAAAATGTTACTGAACATTAATTATTGTAGAGATTTTCATGCACAATCTTTTCCACTTGGAATTTTTTGTTTTAACTGTATCTGAAGCCTGATAATTGGGAATCTAAAATCAAACTTTGCATAGATGGGGCGGAGGTCCTGAAATTTTTACAGATATGGGACTTGTGGCAGTTGATAGAGCTTATCAATGACCATTCTATGTATAAATTTAATCAAAATCGTTAGAGCCGTTTTCGAGAAAACCTCGAAAACCCTGTTTTTGACAACATTTTCTCCCTTTTAGCCGCCATCTTGAATTGCATTTGAACGAAATTGTTCGTGTCGGATCCTTATATTGTGAGGACCTTAAGTTCCAAATTTAAAGTCATTCCGTTAATCGGGAGATGAGATATTGTGTACACAGACGCACATACACTCATACACACACACACACACACACACACACACACGCACACACACACATACAGTTCAATACCCAAAAACCACTTTTTTGGACTCAGGGGACCTTGAAACGTATAGAAATTTAGAAATTGGGGTACCTTAATTTTTTTCGGAAAGCAATACTTTCCTTACCTATGGTAATAGGGCAAGGAAAGTAAAAAAAATGATTATGAGAGTTCATGTAAGACAGCATCAAACGTTCCAAATGACTTATTGCATTTCAATTCCGGCTATCAGAATATTGTAGTTGAATAGGAGAATGATTAGTTTATTATTGATTACGAAAACTAAATGGATTTAACTCCTATGTACATTTCAAGGCCATCCATCCCATATTGTTGAATCATTTGGAAAGTTTCAATGTTAAACGTGATATCTGGGATTTCCTTTTTGTTCATCTAGCGAATCTAGCCTAATGAAAAGTTTGAGGCCTATGAAAATATTTGCTTAGCAGACAGAACTAAAATTGTATTGACAGTATACGATATGATGATTAAGATCTTTCAAGATCTCATAACAAAGTAGATTGAGTATGTTGAAATTTATCATGTTCTTGTAGATTTTCTAATAAGATATTGTTATAGACTACGGTAGTTTTAAAAACAGAAGCAGAATTTTAATTTTACCAGAAAAAATCAATTTTTCCAATCAGATTGTATTCTTTGATTTCGTACAAGAAAGCTTGACGACCAGAATATGACTTATTCTATTCTGAAAGTCCACTGAGACAGACCAATGAGAGCTTAAACTCTGGTGGATTCGGAGAATTAGGAATACTAATTTTGAAGAACTTTTTTCAATTTCTGGGAGCCAATGATAATAGTCTTCTCATCTTCAGTTCGAACCTAAGTTTTTCAATCAGAAAACCAACTTTTCTGTGAATGATTTCGCGGGGTGTATTGGAGAACAAAGGACATCCTGCTGATCATCTCGAATTGTCGGAGTCTTGTTTTGGAAAGTGAGGGTGAAAATTAATGAGATTCTCCTCTCAATACTTGGAAATGTGGAAAGGGGTTTGTTGGCTATGCTCTGTTCGTAAAGCTATGCTTTGCTAGCATGCTCAGACTTTTAAGAATAATTTGAAAACGTTTATAATGAGGAAAGAACGATTTATTAGTAATAATTTCAAGGTAAAACCATGAATTATGCGAATCTTGAAAAGAGTTCTATATTCTTCGACGAGAAAGAATTTATTTGGAAGCCTTGTTTTTAATAATATATTCTCGGAAATCTTAAAAATTATAATCCCAGATTAACCTTCAAATATAACACTGAGGTGTACCACGCCCTAAATAATTTCATTTGTTTTCTTCCTCCTTTAGAACAAAGTATTGAGATATTCCGCGATATTGAGATATTAATCAATTTGCATTACTCTGATGAATCCACCCCATTGGCACTGACTACTGCTCATTCAGAAGTGGAATTATTGCAATTAATCTAAGTTTTATCTCTATGTTCCACCTGACAAAATTAATCAAAATCAACTGAATTATTCAGATTCGACATCTACTCAATTTCTCTACGAGAAAAAAACTATAATATCTGTATATTCAAAGTTATTTCAGTATCGATTTTCTACATATTTCAGTAGTTCTTGTATGAAATATGAATATGAATATGCACGAGTGTATAATAATAATAATATTCAAAAACATTTGAACTATTGTGAAAAAACCTATGATCCCATCTCTTTTGCATTAGTACTGAATAAAATTATCCAACTTCTACTTTAAAGAAATTTAGATAAAATAAATGTAGATGGTAGACGAATTAAAAAAAAATTCAGTGCATAAAAGTGCAATGATCAGAGAAAATTGAAGTGAAACCTTATACAAGAATGTTTTTGTCACTTGTGGTATATCAGGCCATCGAAATATAACAGATGAAAGATTTTCAGAAAATTATCAAAATTTATAGGAATTACGATAAGAAATAAGTTGTGGTGTACCACACCCCAGTTTTTTATTGATGCATCATTTTTATAGGTCTTGAAGGTCAAATCTACTTGGTCATTCAATATTTAAAGCTGGTTTTTCCAAACAGAATAAGATCAAGTATAAAATAGTTGATAAGTTCTTTTTAAACTGGTACCATGATTATGGTTGTAGAACAAACTACTCAAATGTTCTCCTGAAAAACTCCACAGAGACCTCCTACCATATATGTCAAAAAATCATTTGAGATGAAATTCATTAATTTGATTGAAAAAAAATCGAATACATCTCTTCTGAGCTGAAAACTTAAGATTGAACTTAAATTTATGATATATTGATGAGCTCAGTTTGATTTACTAACTTCGAGGACGGTCAGACTTGTGTGCAGAGTGGAATAAATAATATACTTTCACTAAATAATACAAGTATACTTGTTCGCTATTTACGACTCTCCTCATCACAATTCTTTGTACTTCCTTCCAAGCACTCCAGCATAAATACAAGTTGCAGACTCTGCTCTCTGAAGTTTGGTCAGTTCACGTCCATGCTGTCAATATCCATCAAACACATAATTCATCATCTATTTTCTTCTTCATTTCTCCAAGATTGAGAGGATTGAGTTCTTACTTATATCTGCTCAAAATCAGATAATACTCTCCTTAATAAATCCTTCCAGAATACGAATGACACAGGTTTGATTCCATTAGTTGTAATTGCTCTCAAGCTCATAAAAAACGATTTGCAACAAAGAATTGTTGTATTTAGCATAATAATATTATGCTCATTTGATTCTCTGACATCGAATAGGCTTAGAGAATAGGTTGATGGAAATTGAAGAATAATAACATTATCCGATTTAATTTGCTTGACTATCTTGTCGATACAAGACTGACTGATCAAACTTCTCACATCTTCTTGAGATTGACAACCTATGAAGCCTTATATAAAAAATTCGGTTGTATAAAATACGTGTAATAAGCGTAGACTACTTATAGTCCAGTCACCAGGTTTCTTCCTGGAAAACTCCGAACAAGCTGATTTTTTGGTGCAGTGAGTATTGGACAACCCAAGTACAATAAGTCAACTTTCTAGCCCTGGAGCTTTGAGTGCCCCAAACGCTACGGATTTCCGGTTTCTTTTGAAGTTTTCTACGATTTTCGCCGAATGGGTCGGTGGACGGAAAAAATCACTCCCACATTTTTTTTCGAATAAAATAAAATAGTTCTGAGCTATCGGACTTCATTGAGTGCTGAGTTGCAGTTTTTCAAAATCAAGTGAAATTTTCGGAAAAAACTAAATTGAGAGAAATTTTCGTTATTAGTCGATTATATCACTTGTTGAATCTACATTCATAATTCAAAATTGCTATGAGCTCGTTTCAAAACCTCCAAAATTATGTATAATAATCCATACTTTATCAATTCTTTATAATCTTTCAGCATAATTGTTCAGTTCATGTGATATATAGATATTCATCGGTAATATAGTACCGTACTACCAACATGTGATTTCATGCATGGAAACCAACTGGTCAAATGCAAGACAGTAGGTCATCGGATATACCTGGAAATCTATTATGGATAGAACGGTCTCGAATGATCTCACGTTGAAGAGCAAGAAATCACGCCCAGAGAGATTGTGAATAATTAATTAAAATAGTGGAAATCAGAAGTTATAGTTGATCAAAAACGGAATTTCCTCTAAATTTCGATTCTCATTCAGCAAAAAGATCAGGATGAGGAGGTGGTCGAAAAACTGGTTAACGATGGAATAGATTTATTGACGCTGGATGGATTGCAAAGGCATTGAAAGAGTTTACAAATGAAAGGCCACGGTTTTTGAGGGTATCAATAATGCTGAATTGTTAAAGTGTGGAGGAGTATTTTATAATCCAAGACATACCAATTTTTAAAATATGTATTGGATGATGCGTGCTATACCCAAAAGTTTGAATATTGCAGTTGTAATGTCTATTCTCAAAAAGACGATAAAACCAAATAGTGAGGGAAAAGTGTTTTGAATACTGGCTACAGACTTCACAGTAGAATACCTAATCAATCATAGATTGGAAATTATAGTCAAAGCTCAACATCTGAGGTGCAATATGGTTTTAGAATTGAAAGATCATGCATCGATAATGTGTTCACAGTTCAAAAGAAAGTGAGTTATAAGAAGCGGATATCTCTCATCATCAATTATTGTTACTCAAACACCAAAATCGCTTTCAAATGGAATTATGATAAACAAAGGACTGAGATAAGGATGCAGCCTCTCCCCAAAACTGTATAATTTATAAATAGATAGAGTTTTAAAGGTGGATGCAGGAATGATCATTGGACGTAAGTGTTCTATAAAAACACTTTTATTTACAGATGACCATATTTTCATTCAGGAAAGAGAAGACAGCCTGCAGTACTACATCTACCAGCTCTCAAAAATATGTAAAAATTATGATCTTCGAATTTCAGTCGCAGAAACAAAGGTTATGGGTTTTAAAGGAAAATGGCCGGTTCGAGCAAAGATTGTTGTCTTGGAACAATTTTCTGCTTTCACTTACTTGGGCTGCATGGTAATCTATGAAAAAGACTTGGATACGTTCAAGAAAATCAATAAATTTCAGTCTATTTGTGGTACAATTGATAGGAACCTAAAAACAAAGTCAGAAGAAAAACCAAATAAAAAGTCTACTAGACCATGGCTATCCCTGTTTTGACATACTGTACATGGAAGTGAATCGTGGGTTCCTTGTAAGATGGAAGCAAGCAGGCACCAAGCGGCAGAGATGCGCTTCCTTAGGAGGGTTAAGGGATGTACAGGACTGGATCTCTTGGGAAATGAAGACATTCGAAATGGACTGAGAGTGGAGCCACTGAATTCATTTATTTATTCAATGATATACAAAACACAATTAATTAGAATGATTGAGGAAGGACCAACATGCACAGCCCAAAAATGTTCTCTCCCTTAATTTTGAATCATCCACTACCAAAAAGTAGATTACGTTTCATTTACTTATGTTTTCCATTTCTATTACAAATATTGTTTGATATCTAGGTATGGAGTTAGAAGGAAGGAACACCTTGAAAGAATGCCAAGCAGTAGGTTCCCTGTCCAAGCTCTACAATAAGCACCAAAAGGAAGGAGAGATGTTGGGCGGCTTAGAAATAGATGGGCACAAAATTGAGTTTTAAAAAATATGAAAAGAGTTGCTAGAACAGGGCTATCTCAAGGACAGGAGCAGACAGATCAGAAGTAGACCGTGGATGACAGATGAAGAAGCAAATTTCGAATCTTCCGAAATTCAAATCGCTTTTAAAAAATTGTTACTCAGCATCCGATGAAAATAGAGAGCTCCGAATTATTTGATTTTATTTGAAATTCATTATCTAGAGAGGAGGCTAGTATTGCTTTTCTCTTCGATTGTTCTATTTGTTAGAGATCGCAGAAAACTAGAGAAGAAACCGAAAATTCCAAGTTATTGGGAAATCCCGTGGAAAGCTCCTTGGATAAAAAGTAAACGTTCTGTATTTTAAATGTTCAATATTCGAAAATAATTGCACGAAAAATTTAGTCGAAATCAATTCCCCATAGACCCTTTTTCAATACCTCGTGACTGGACTATCAATATGAAAGTCGAATAGGTTTTTTCAAGTAATCGGTGAGCATTGATAATATTGCATAGTAGTATGGAGTTATCAAACCCAATTGATGTAACATCTGGTGTAAAGCAGGGCTGCATTCTGTCACCTATCCTCTTTGTTACTGTGCTAGACATGGTTATGAAAACATCACTGAAAACAGAAGAAAAAGAGGTATTCAATGGGGG
This sequence comes from Nilaparvata lugens, assembly GCF_014356525.2. Taxonomy (NCBI): domain Eukaryota; kingdom Metazoa; phylum Arthropoda; class Insecta; order Hemiptera; family Delphacidae; genus Nilaparvata; species Nilaparvata lugens. Next base: position 68,339,552 of record NC_052506.1, read on the forward strand.
ATGCAAAACAGACTTGAAGACTTGGATTTTGCAGATGACCTTTGTCTTCTGGCACAAAGACACAGTGAAATGAGAGAAAAGCTGCTGGCACTGAGTGAGGTTGCTAAAAATGTAGGCAAGATTAATGAGGCAAAAACGAAGGAGATGGTGGTCAATGCTCATGGAGGGGAAAGTTTTGAAATAAATGGGAGGAGAATGGAGAGGGTGGACTCATTTGTTTATTTGGGCAGCATGGTAAATCCTGAGGGAGGTGCCGAGGATGATGTCAAAACTCGCATTAGAAAAGCAAATGGGGTCTTTTCACAGCTGTATACAGTATGGAGGAACAATAAAATCTCGAAACAGACGAAGCTACGAATTTTCAATTCAAATGTGAAGTCTGTCCTCCTCTACGGTTGCGAGACATGGAAGGAAACAGCTGAAATCCGTAAAAGACTCCAAGTCTTTATTAATCGGTGTCTGCGAAAGATTGAGTGCGTGTGGTGGCCAGATATGATTTCAGATGAAGAGCTCTGGCACAATACAGGACAGATGCCCATAGACATTGAGATCAGGAAGAGGAAATGGAGGTGGATACTGGATAGGCCATACTTTGAGGAAAAGAGATGGAGCAATAGAAAAGAATGCTTTGCAGTGGAATCCTCAGGGGAGAAGAAAAAAAGGAAGGCCAAGGATTTCATGGAGGCGAACAGTGGAGAAAGAGCTTGGCAAGGTGGGAAAGACATGACGAGAGGTGAGAAGGATGGCAGATAATAGAGAGGGATGGCGGCTATTCGTGGATGCCCTATGCTCCAACTGGAGTTACAGGAATTAAGTCAAGTAAGTCAAGTATTATGGATAGTAAGACTAGTAGTAGGGATATTAGGCTATTGGTAAGGCTAGATAGTAAGGATATAGATATTAGTATGGATAGTAAGGCTTTAAAGATTCAAACACACCACAAGAAAGTCACTGATGGATTGCTCTGGGTAGCCCGCAATCCAAAGACTTATCATATTGTAACATGAAACCGTACTGATATTTTAAGCTCCCAGTTTCTTCTTGCTGAATAAATAAAGGAGTAAATTAATAAATCAATAACTGGAACCTCCCATATCATTATATAAGGATTATATGCCTTATTCTTTCCTTACTCTAATACCAACCTCACATTCATTATTATAAAAATGCAATTCCTCCAATGGAGAGATAATCTCTCCTTTTGATTGCCAATTTCCGTTGACTTGAATGCCTATTTCTTATTAAATTCGATTTACTCCATCCTCCATCCTGAATGATGCAGACACGTCATTTTGAATCATGGTGATCTCTTATGCTCACGCTTTCTTTTCTGCTTCTTCGTGCAAAATGTATTATGAATCTAAAAGATTATTCAACTGATGTGGACGAAACTGATATTATAACAACTTCGAATCTCGGATTCCAATCTCAATTTATCATTCCCTCAGCTCTTCTATGATTAAGTTCGTATTTGGAAATTATTCGAATGATAAACGTCGAGCTCGTATTGATCTACTTAAACCTGGGCACTATCGTGTTCATAATACATTGAATCGATTCACAAAATATTGCAATCGCTTCTCAGACATTAACTAGCTAATCTCACATCACGTTCAGATTGAGAAATTTTCATCACATTCTATTTGCAAAAATATGCGATTCAACACACGTGGTTATGTCAACAAGGTTCCATCTCATATCCATTGCTTTTGGGAATTTCAATTTGATCTGAGAATGCTGGGTTCGACGTTATAACAATTGATAGATAAATCAAACAAAATTGGAACATTCACTAAGAGCAAACTCAGCATCTATCGATTGTAAACAAACTTGTTCTGGTATTCTCGTTATCACTGTTAAGTGGTTGAAGGGTTGAATATTGCAAAGGTAGAGTGTTCTGAAGCTGACTAACTCATATTACTCTATATTGAAACACCAAATTTCAGCGTTGGGATGGTTCAGTATTACACCTTAGTGCTTGATGTTGACACTTCTCCTCTCACAGTTCGGTCTCTCAGAGACTATTGAATGGGATTACTGAAATGAGAGCTCTAATTTCATTAATGAATTAATGCTCTGATAAGGATATAATCCAACTCCAACTGTGTTCAATTACAATGCACCTTTCGACACAGTTATGTACTCTGAAATAATTATTCCGTCGAAGATCAGTGTAAATATTCTGATATATATTATGTTGACACTCTATTTCGAAGAGCTGATCTGTATTTTGGCATTAAAGCCTTTATCCACACTGCAAACAAAACAGAAGCAAAATAAATTCCGCCACTGACTTTTCGATGAAGAGTTCTGCTACATTAGGCTTATACTGTATCTCGTTTGAAACGGCATAAATAATCAAATTCAATCGTCAGGGAGGAGGAACAATAGAAGAATCTTTGTCTTGTACAAAAAATTAATCTCGAATTTCTTCAAGATTGAGAATATTGATTTGAAGTTGGACATTTTAAAGGTACCTACCTAGTGCGAACAAGTGAAGATGGATAGAATCGAAAATATTAATTCAAAGATGCAAAATCAATAAACACTTTAATAATGAATAGTGTATACGTGTATAGTGGACAGGTCAGACGTGAATATTGTTAGACTAGAGAACGGAGTAACTAAATCCAATTGTTAATCCAGCATTAAAAATATATAATAGAATAAAAACTCATCTATTTCTTTTTCCATGACAAACTGTAAGTAGTAATCCGTTTTTGAACTATTTCCAACGACACTACAGTCTAATTTATGATGTTACAGTGAAAGCGCTCCACAAGTGAGTACTGGTTTTAATAACTAATATTCAAAAATTAGACTATAGTGACGTTGAAAATAGTTGAAATAGTGAGAAACATTATAAATACACGAAAAAATGACATTACGCGAAAAAGAATAAAATAACAGCGTTTTGAGTCCGAAGGATAATGAGATACTGTATATTTTTATGATGATATAATTCAATAGTTTTATCGCTATTTGTCATCAAAACTTGAAAGCCACCAACATAAGATTAACTAGATATACATCACATGGCCCTTTACAAACCCCACAAACCCCTTTTCAAAAGGCGTATTGTTCATGATTAGTTCTGGAAAGTAACTTCTTCACTTCTTTCCACCAAAATGTAAGTCACAAATTACTGTCAATTGATGACCAAATAAATGATGAATGATTCCAATTTACTCCTTGATAATACATTCTTGATATACACGATTAAAAGAACTAAAATTGGAGTAACCAGGACTCATCATGAGGAATGAAATAAAATACAAGTTGCTGAAATGTGTAGTGCAAAGGAAAGTTTTTGGCAGGAGAGGCGTTGGTCAGAGGCGTCTTGAATTTCACAGAAAATTGTACAGAATTTCGCAGTACATATACACTATCATATTTCGTACTATCATTATTTTGTTGACCAATTTTACTGTTCAAAGTTGAATTTAGTCAAGTCCAAATACAATACATCAGAGCAATATTGTTGAGGTTTAAAGCTGTGCAAAGGCTAAAAATAAACTCTCTACTGGTGATATTTTTCAAAGTTTTTCGATTTGTTTCATCAACCTATCGGAATTGAAAAGTTTTCTCAGGAAAACATTTTTTCGATCATTACTTTTTGAGATATGGGCGCCTAAAGTTTAGATTTTTGGGACAGAACATTTCAAACTCGCTAAAAGATAAATCCATGATATTTAGAGGATGAATTCTTCTTGGTATTGTTGATTGAACAAAACAAAAATTTTCTGAAAATATCAGTTTTTGATAAAGTTATTCAATTTACCAAAAATTACCAACAATAACTAAGTTATTTATCCTCTAAATCTCATGGATTTATCTCTTACCGAATTTTAAATGTTCTGTTCCAAAAATTTAAACTTTTAGCTTTTGAACAGCCTTAAGGCAATATTAAATCGGTACCGTAGGTTACATTGTAACATTGTAACATATTTGTTCAACTGAGACATTTGTTCATTGGTAGGTTAAATGGGTAACATTCGTTTAACTTAGATTTATATGTGTGAAAAAATAACTAAGATATCTTGTGACGTGATTAGGCAGAATATTGAGCCAGCAAACAGTGCTAAATGAATGAGAGGCTTTGCTTTGCATGCCGCCGTTGTAATTGCTTGATTTGCTCAGACAGGCTGCATGTGGAAAGAGGGTAAGTAATACTTACTCAGAACTGTCAGCATTGGTTGAATAGGAAACATTCATGAGGAATGCTGGCAGATTGAATTGAATCTCACTAGAGATGCCTGAGGCGTCAGTGTGAGACCCTGCCAGTGTATTCTACACTAATGATTTGGTGTACCATGCTCTCAGTTTGTATTCCCTTTTAACTGTAACCAAATGCCCATTAGCCCCACAGCTGGTTAACGCAGCCCTTCCTGCTTTAAGATATGCCGCATCACTGATCAAGGAACCTCATCATTAGTAGATATGGAAATCTACACTAAAATAATAAGCGACCAAACACAAGACCACGTACGATCTTGCCAACGTGTTACCATATGGAAATTCAACATGAATCCGAGACCTTGTAGCTTCTATCAATAATTCATTCCACTGTGTAACAAACATATCGATTCTATTGAATTCTTAATAATTATTTACTATCAACATTATTCATCCTTGCATTACTTTGCACACATTGCCTCATGAATTCCACGACAAAATCTTTAATATGAATCATACTCGTGCTACCTGATCAGAAAAGCATTTGACAGCATTGCAGGCTGTCTCTATGCGATCCAGTAAACTCATCTTATCAATTATTAATACTACACAACTTGGTGCTTGAGCTTTATAAGTTGAATTTCAGAGTCCAGTTTCAATGAATTATTGTGTTTTCCTACAACAGTAGCCTACTAATTCGTTTATTTTAATGTTTCAATGGACAATACTATTCATTTACTGGTCTCATGATTACATTTTCTACAATTCAATCTATTGTAAGATTTGTCTCACACATTATTGTTTGAAACAATAAATAAAATTTTATCTGTTCAGAACAAAAATATTTTTCAATGATTAAATAATAAATGATATAATTGAGATTGAATGTTTCGTTAATTAGGCTTATTACATTTCTAGGATATAGCTATTTGCTTTGTCGAATGACAAAGAAGGGTAGCAACATTAATGCTAATCAATTATCTACTGCCATTACAACGTGAACCTCACTAGAGTGGTGGCACTCACTCATGTCGCATCACGTCGCGTCTTGTATCTCAATATGCGCCTAGTCTACTCTCTTAATAAGTATGACACGTTGGCTGCCGCAATGCATAAGAAATGACATTCCCCAGGTGCCACAACTAAAAATTCTTGAGAGACGGAGATGCATCACCTGTACTGCAAAAACGGCCAAAGAACAACACATCATTAGAATGATCGGTAGTGGCAGAATATGGTCACCTTGGAATACTCCACTCCCGAATTTGAATGGGAATACAAAATCTGAGTTAAGCTTGTATATGTCTCCTAGGTCCTCTTTTTCACAAAATGCTCAGTTTATAAATTTCAAACAGGTTACACATTTAATATTTTCTCAGTGCAAAGTAGATCAAATCAATTGCTTTACTGATTTCTCGTGATGGAAATCTGATACATAAATAGCAATTAAACAAATCTTGAGTGAACGAACAATAATAATAATAATAATAATAATAATAATAATAATAATAATAATAATAATAATAATAATAATAATAATAATTTCAATTTTCATTTAAAGTTACATAGTATCATATACATACAGTGTTTTGTTGCTCCTCTAGCTTAGAGCTAATTGAGGAGTATTCAAATTTCATACTACATCATAATAGTTATACATTCTATAAATACTACAAATGAAAATTTTTGTAAAGTGTTCAATAAACTAAATTGAAAATCTATTATAGTTTCTATCTGGGATTTGATATTAAAGTTCTAATTTCTACCACTTGAATCACAACACTAGTCACTCTATATTCTACTAAATCGGTGATCAACCTTGCAGACATTATTGTCTCTTGCATTTAGGTGAATGTGAACAGCTGACTAGCTGAACCAACATGCGCATCAACAACATTACATCACACACACAGTCATAGAATACAAAAACATAACCTATCCTCCAAAAAAAACATTTATTATACTACAAACTGTAATATACACTCTCTTAATCATTTTCAACTGCTTCTAAAGCACTTTTTTGTTTACAATATTAAAATTATTCTTTTTTATTTATTCATCCATAGTTTTTTCTTTTCCATTTCCCATTGTACAGTGCCGTTTATTATTGTCTACTATGTGCAAACTAACCTATCTACTAACTAACCTATTAGAATAATTTTCAACATATCTTTCCATTCAAACAATTCCTATAAAATAATTCTTAAGTTTAGTTTTTATTTCATTTCTTTGTAAATTTTTCAATTCTGGTGGCAAATCGTTCAACAGGTAAGGGATTCTGTATTTTAATAGGTTCTTACCATAATTATTATTATAACGCTGTGCTCTAAATAGCCTATTTCTCAAACCATAACTTATTTCGTTTATTTCCCTTAATTCATCTTCAAAATAATGTCTGGACAAATCAGTGAATTTGGCGAGAGATTCTGGTGTCATAATACCCAATATTCCAAGCTCGACTCCATTAAATAATGTATTTGCTACTCTTCTAACTACATCATACAACGGCTGTCTCAAATACACTGGTGCTAAACTATGAATTGTAATACCATAGAATATTATACTTTGAATCATAGAGAAATAGATAATTCTTTTAATATTTATTGGAAAACAGTGGCTAATTCTAGAGCATTTGTATAAAGCAGCTTTCATAATTCGCAGCATCCTATTATTATGTGAATTGAATTTCATGTCTGCATCAAAAACAACTCCTAGATGCTTAATATTCTCACTGAATTCCAAATGCTGGCACCCGCATGTGTTTCTCAAATTATTATATCTTAGACATTCTGCTTTATGGCAAATTAATTTATAATTGTACAAACCTACGTTAATTCTAGGATTTCTAAATATAATTACCTTTGTTTTCTGAGAATTTATCTTGATACCGTTGTTGAAAAAATATTTATTAGCCAAATTGAGATCCTCTTGCATGTATCTTATGCCCATTATTAGATCAGTGTGTGTTATATATAGCAGTTGTCATCTGCATACTGTAGCACCTTACTTTTGAAACTGAGACTAGCTAGATCGTTTACATACAGATTAAATAGAACAGGAGACAAAATGCTGCCTTGAATAAGTCCACAGGATTGATTATAATCGGTACTAATATATTCACCTATACTAACATGTATTTTTCTATTTTCAAAATAGTTTTCAAACAAGTTGAATAGCTTTCCACGAATACCTATTCTATTGATTTTTTGTAACATAATTTCATAATTAACCAAATCATATGCTTTTGTCAAATCTGTTGCAACAGTTATGACAAATTTATTGTCATTTAAAGCTTCAAATATATTTTCTGTTAGTTTTTCTAATAAATCTATTGTTGATTTTTTTGGAATAAACTATAATAAATAATAATAATAAAATTAAATAATAATAATAATAATAATAATAATAATAATATAATAATAATAATAATAATAATACTGATAATAATAATAATAATAATAATAATAATAATAATAATAATGATAAATAAACACGTGGAATACATTCTACACAAGTGAATCGAGTTCTATTTGGTTAGTCGGTTACAGAGTTACAGCAACAGCTAGAGGAGTATCAATTAAAAAAAAATTCCCAGTACCTAATGCATAAGTAACCCTGATTAAGTGAAATTTCTTATATTTTTGTGATTGTTAAAGAAGATTTTAGTTTGGATTTGTAGTTTGAAATTAATTAATCTGATAAATTCAAAATTATTGTAGTACATACATTTTTTGGACTCAAAATAGTGTGTGAATTGAGTTATCATTTACATAACCTCTGGACTGTGTATTCCAATTAAAGGTTTAAAGCAGTTTTGGGCGAATGCCTGTTTTTTCCTGCATTGTATCTCTTGTCTATGAATAAATGAAATGAAAAATGGAATTAGTAGGAAAACTCCTTTCAATCTGAATGAGAGTCTATTGGTCCCTGATATAGGCTACGGACTATTGATACTTTGTATTATACTTTACTTATACTTTACTTATACAATACTTTGGTATTAAATCGATATTATACACAAATTTCTTGCGGAATACTATCGGATGTGAATAGATGCTCCCTGTATGAACAAAATTTTCATGTAATTTCCAAATATTTATAGATAACCTCATAGGCTCTTAGAATATTCACTTCTATAACTTGATTGAATTTTCTTAAGTTTGCTCCTTCAGTTTTTCACTTGCCATAACTGTCAAACCTTTCAGGGGATGTGGGAATTCGTCCAGGTTCCATTGCCTCGAAATCATGCTGTGGATTAAGAGAAAAGCCTGCGTTGAAGAAACAAAAGCTTGTTTCTTATTCAGTTATTCAGTGCTGAGGGTTACCGGTATCTAGTAGCCGTCTCTCCCACTCCAACATTGTTTACAATCAGATTCCACCTACGTGAACACGATCTTAGATTTCGGAGACTGGAAAGCATGCTCTGTTTTTTTTTCTTCTCTCTAAACGCTTAGAAATACTTGAATATTGGTCTTGTTACTTGAAACTAATATTTAGAAATTATTTTTTCCCGTTTCCAAGCTCTTTCTACTCGAATGTTCACTTGTAATGATTCACCTGTAAAGGATCAACGGAATGTTGATTGTTGATGTTACACAATTCAATGTCAATTTTGTTCGTTGGAGAGACTGATTCTTGGATTCGCATCATTCGCGAATTTTCGCTCTGAACTGAATGTAGGAGATGTCCAATTTTCAACAGGTTATAAATTCAAAATTTCCTTTGAGGCAAGTAAATCACAAGAATAATTGCTATAGCAATCCTTGTGATAGAAATTTCACACATGAATAGCATTTGATCAAGTCATGAGTTAATGATTAACACGTGGAATACTTTTACACGAGTGAAATCGAGTTTTACTTTGGTCGGTCAGTAACGGTGACACTGGCACCTACACTAAGGGAGAACCAAGCTCTTTTGATCAGGAGCAATTTCTGATTGGAACCCTTCCAATTATCAAGCTTCCAGCAACTGTATTCTCTTGAAAAATAATATTACTGCTACTGCAGATGAATTTTCAAAAAGAATATTAGTGAAGAATTATTGTGATTAATATTATGATACATTGAGATTATTCGAATAACACTTAAAAGAAGCAAACCACGACACGATCCACTTGAATATTACTGAATATTCTCACTAATAATTAACTGTCACCCAGTCATGTGTTGTAGAGGAGTAAATTAATTTCAAGGATTTTCAAGTGGATGCCATATAGCAAAATAATTTTCTCACTTCACGTTCAATATCTATCATTATAGTTATCAATTCTGGGTGCGTCTCATTAACTATTCGAAATGAAGATTTCATCTGATGCTCACTCATGGTTTTGTGATCCAATAATTCGACTGATACTGTCAAACATAGTAACAGACACAAGAGAGGAGGGATTTTCCAACTTCACGTTCAATATTTATTATTGAATGAGAAAGGCTTTAATCATTCAATATGACCTTTTTTATTCAATATGAATAATTACCACAATATCAACTTCTCAACTACACAAAAAGGAATATTTATTATTATGATAATCAATTATGAGTGGGTCTCATTAACTATTCGAAATGAAGATTTCATCTGATGCTTACTCATGATACTGTGATCTGATACTGTCAAACATAATAACAAAAATAAGATAGGAGGAAGTGTAGACGAGAGAGACCCTCTTCCCATCTGTGCTAACTATAAAAGTGATCTAGCGCCAATTTTCGTCGAACGTTTATGGTACGATGTAGGTAATGTTTTCCAAGATTCTAATACAAAAATATTTAATAATATTATTACTTGATTTATCGGTTGGAGACCTGATGCCTTGTGCTGTCTGGTGCTGCCTAGTGCTGCATTCGAACAACTGAGAAATGGAAGGTATTGATGGAAAGTGAATGCGAAAAAGTACAAAGTTGTCGCAAACTCTCACAGCACATGTCAACATACTGTGAACAGCTCGTTCACATCTTTTCAATTCCAGAATATTATTCTGCTATCAATTCGGTTCTCTTATTTTCCTGCTTGGATATTGAGAAATATTTTTTTTTTCATTTTACTGTACTAAGAGACTGCTCCCTGCTGATTTGTTTGGGTGAAGAGATGTTTTGATAAGTTTTAAAATTGCTTTCTTGGAGAGCTTTCTGTCCGCAACGTGAATAGATACTGAGAATTATTACTCATTTTCAGTAGTACTTATTGAACTACTATACATTTCGATACTATGCAATCTATTTGATTCGCACGGAGAGTGTTATTTCATTACATAGTATGGTAATTACTTGAATAGCAATATTAGCCAACCCAATGAAGGGTCTGGAGAGTTTATGAAATCGTTAACTATTGGTTTGTTCACGTTTAACATTTATTATTCAATTTCATGTTATTCCCCAGAACGACTGGTCATGAAGGGGAATCAAGACCAAAACCTCCCAGGTTTAATTATAGGCACACTCAATGTAAGAACACTCAAGACAGAAGATCGACTCATCGAACTAGAGGAAGCATTGAAGGAATCTAGCATTGATATCCTTGGTATAGCAGAAGTAAGGAGACACTCCGAAAAAATAATTGAAAGGAGCAGTGGATTCATTTTCTACCATTTTGGTGAAACACCAGGTCATAAAGGTGTTGGATTCCTTGTTAGAAAGGAGTTGAAGACGAAAATCGTAGAGTTCAAAGGTATATCCGAAAGAATAGCATTGCTGAAGTTGAAAACTGTTACATATTTACCAAGTTTATGCTCCTACTTCAATGGCTGAGGAAGCTGAGCACGAATCATTTTACAATTCACTCACCGCAGCTCTAAGCAGGGAAAGAAACAATTGGAAACATATAACTTTGATTATTGGTGACTTCAACAGTCAGGTGGGAAAGCAGGAAGAGGGTGAGAGGCTTACAGTAGGGAAATATGGCTATGGGACAAGGAACGAAGCTGGACAAAGACTGGTGGATTTCTGTCAAGAGCAAGGATTAAGAATAGTTAATACATTCTTCAAGAAACGAGCTGGTAAGAAGTGGAATTGGATTTCACCAAATCAATTGTTTAAAAATGAAATAGATTATGTGCTGACTAGGCACAATGGAATTGTGAAGCAGTTTGAGGTTTCAGGGATTCTAAAATTTTATACAGATCACAGACTCATGTCCATTGAATTGACAAAAGATTGCTTCAAAAGGAGGCCAAAAAGAGAATGGAATGAAGAAGTAGTAGGGAATATTTTCAAAGCAAATGAAGAAGGACAATTTGAATTAGAATTGCAGAATTGGCGTGAACAAAGAGGTGTATGTCTGCAAGAGAGCTACAATAGATTGGAAAGCATCATAAAAAATGCTTTTGAACCTATAATAAGTACAAAGATGATGAAATAACCAATGAAACTAAAGAATTGATTGTTAAAAGAGAAGAAATGAAGAAGAAAAAGAACAAAAGTTTCCATGAACGAATTGAGTTTAATACGCTTTGCAAATTAGCAAGATACCATATTAGAAAGGATATTAGGACATTTGAAGACAGAATTATAAAAAATGTATTGGATACCAGTGGATCAACAAAGAAATTGAGAAAACAATTGTTTGACGATAAAGAATGGAAAGTTGGAGTCAAAGATAGACGTGGCAGGATTGTAAGGAATAGGAAAGGTATTTCTGAAAATGCTACTGAATTCTTCAGAGAGCTATATCGGACACATCTGAGAGCGCTGTTGTATTGGAGCAGATTAATTTGCAGGAAGAAGTACCAACAATTGAAGAAAGTGACCTGAAGACAGTTGTAAGTACTTTGAAAAGCAATACCATGGCAGGAGGCGATAGGATAACAAACGAGATGCTGAAAGTACTGTACTCGATCTCTTCAGAAACAATAATCAGTCTGTTTGATAGAATCTTCAGTGAACATTCGGTACCTCAGCAGTGGAAAACATCAGACATAATTCTACTGTTCAAGAAAGGAGATCAATACGACATCAACAACTATCGACCAATAAGCATTTCATCTTGTTTCGGGAAACTCTTCATGAAAATGCTACAATATCGCCTACAACCAATTATGAATGAGCGTCAACCAGTCGAGCAGGCGGGATTTCGAAGTGGATTCTCAACGATTGACCATCTTCAAGCAGTTAGTCAACTCATAGAAAAATGTGAGGAATTCAATATAGGTGTCTACTTGGCCTTTATTGATTATAAAAAGGCATTTGATAGTTTGAAACATGCATTCCTCTTCACGTCGCTTGAAATGATTCCAGCAACCTTCTTAAATATAATAAAGGACGTATATAACAATAGTACAGCACGAGTAATATCAGATTCACCAGGAGAGATCTTCAGCGTGCAGAAAGGTGTGAAACAGGGTGACCCACTCACGCCGTCTCTCTTCAATGCCGCTCTACAAAACATTTTTAGTGGTCTCAAGTGGGATAGGTATGGTTTGAATATCCAAGGACAATATCTAAATCATTTACGTTTTGCGGATGACATTGTTCTCATCGCCAAATCTCCATTGGAACTAAAAATCATGATAACCAGCTTGGCTGCTGAAAGTGAGAAAGCGGGGCTCATTATAAATCCAGGGAAAACACATCTCATGACTAATAGGGAAACAGTAGACATAACACTTGATGGCTGTTCATTGAATTGGTCAAGAGAGATTATTTATCTAGGACAACTGATTGCTTTCACTGACAGAACCGACAAAGAAGTGAAACGTAGGTGTGCAATTGCATGGAGGAAATATTGGTCATTGAAAAGTATTCTCAAGAATAAGGAGATTAGTACTGTTAAGAAGACACAGATATTAAAGACTTGTGTTTTTCCCGCGCTTATTTACGGCTCCCAAACCTGGGCGTTAAAGAAAGCAGTACTACAGAAAATAGCAAGAACTCAAACGGCGATGGAAAGAAGTATACTGAACGTAAGGAGGCTAGATAGAGTTAGGAATACATCCATCAAGGCGATAACAAAATTGGACGATGTACTGAAGACTATCAAGACTCTGAAGTGGAAGTGGGCAGGTCACGTCGCTAGATTGGAGGATGGCAGGTGGACGAAGAGTCTAACTTTGTGGAAGCCCAGCTGGAGGAGAAGGAAAATTGGACGACAGCGATTCAGATGGGAAGACGACATTGTGAAAGTGACTGGGGATAGGTGGGCAGTGTATGCAAAAGATAGAGATAGATGGAGGAACCTGGGAGAGGCCTATGTCCAATAGAGGACCTGGTTTCCACAAATAAAATGATAAGAACATTTTTGCATTTTCTTTTTATTTAATCTTGTATACTAATAATGGAGTTTGGACTATTTGAAAAAAGCTAGCTAATTCAGTAATGTTATTTAATATTTTCAGTTTAGCAAAGATGTTCATTCTTTCTACAAATTATTTTGTATTATTGTATAGTGTTGGGAACCAATAAAGGCTTTTATTATTATTATTCAATTTCATGTATTTATTTATGAAGCCCAAGAATACAATAACTTATGAACGAATTCCTTTTATACTCTCAGGTACAATCCTGGGAACACTGTAGATACCCTTTATTTCATATGATCAAATTGAACACTGTTCCTATAACTGAACCTATAGTAGATTTAAATGAAAATTCCTCAATAAAACAAACGTTTTTAAAAGGGTACTATCGTATTATTTTTCAACTTGCTTCAGAAAATAATTCGATTTATTAGTTATAAAAAAGTCAAAAATCACAATAAGGCTTTATCTTTGCATAAAAAACAGTCAATTGAGGACTTTTAATTTTGCTCTCTGTTATTTATAAGTTTACAGCGCAAAAGGGAAAATGGGCTACACTTCTCATGATACACTTGTTTATGTTGACTTGATTCGTTAATTAGCTTACTTACTTACTGCCTTGGCCAAACATATCCAAGTAGATATTTAGCCGCACCAACATAGCACCTCCACATCTCTCGATTCTCCGCGTCCTCATAGGTTGCTCCAATTTTCTCCATATCGGCCTTCACTTGACTTCACCATTTCCGACGTCAATAATTAATTAATTTATCCATTAATTAACTTAATAATACGAAAAAATGACTAGAAAAAAATTATTGAGCTTTTAAAATTATCTAAAGTAAATCGTAGTCAAGTTAAAGATGCCGTTGTGGTTAGTTACAATAATGATACATTCTATCTGATCAATAGATTAGGAGAGTTGAAGTATGCCTACAATTCAAGCATGAATATTTCGTGACAACATAATGAAGGACTCGTTAGAAATGCAGCAGTGCGTGGATATTGGTACTTTTTCCGGACAATCTGGCAACGAAGCGTCACTGCTGCTTATTTATCCATTAGCTGACGTGAGCGGAAGTTGGCAACAACTAACAACGGATATTGCCAACACCTTGATCTCAATTTATGGCAATGAAATATCATAAACTGTTACATTCTCTTTTGATTTGATTAGCTGGCAATTCACTTATTTCTCTCTCGGACGAGTCAACGATGGAACGGAGTGAGTGTCATCGGGAGATTAATTATTCTCAGAGCTCAAGCGGCAGGGATAAGGAGAACCGGATTCTGCCCCTCTCCATCATGGTGAATTCGTCCGTCCATCTCCTGCAACGAAAAGTCTTAACAACAGACATTCAGTCTGACTGATGAACCTTGTGATGTTAGTTTGTGTCTTCTCAGTGTAGCTCAGTGCAAAGGATTAACTACCATCATGAAGCCTATCAATAAGTAAGTTACTGCTCTTATCTGTCTTGTCACAAATTTTGATAAGAAATAATTCTACATAATAATTCAAGTGCATTTCAATAATTCTGGCACTAATTTTCCCTAAGAATACGACCCTACCACTTTTAAAGTTTTATCAACATTGATTATTGAAAATTTTAATGTAAATTTCCGTTCATGTTTTATGAAGTCTTTTAAACTTTTATATTGATAATATGGATGATGAGTTTGTATTGAAATTGAAATGATACGACTACGGTCAACTCTAGAATGGGATGAGTTGTTAATAGAAGAATAAATTAATAAATAGAGGAATAATATACCTGGCAGCTTCAAATCCATATACTGAGAAAAGATGGGAAACTCCTAAAGAGAACAATATTGATTTCAAATAGAATTTTCTATCAATCAAAACTAGCACTATCGTCACAGGAAATCCATCAAAATAAATTCAATCGCATGTCAGTGTTTATTGAATTTCTATTTTGATTTAGCAGATACATGCTGCAAACCAAAATTATCTTGTAACTATATTGTTTTGGCATCAGAATACTTTTTACTCTAATAATTCGAAAGATGACTGGAACAGTGAAAACTTTGATTCGCATTTTGGCGGTGAGTGATAAATAAATAAATAAATAATAAATAAATAAATAAGTTTATTTCCACATAATTCAAACAATACAAAATACAAGTTCAAAATACAAAATACAAATTACATATCTACATAATAACTTAGACCATACTATTTCAAAAAATATATAGAAACTACAAAATTATAAGTAATAATAAAACATAGTAAGACATTTGTAATAACATAATATACCATCCTGGTTATGTGGAATAGGCTGCTCCTGAGGTTGTTTTTAAAAAACCTGTATTGGGGCAGCCATACATTATTATTTTTTACATTTTTTGGAAGTAAAAAAAAAAGGTTCGATTGGCGGGCACTATTTTGTTCGCTTTAACATTAGATATTGCAAGAGTTTTACAAATGATATACATAGGCAATATATACCTCGATAAAACAAGAAGGAATTATTCTTTATATATTTACAAAAATAGTAAAATAATAATCATAATAATATTTTTCTAACAAAGCATAACCTCCACACTATTCAATTATTGAAGCCACTCTTTCACTTTTCTCTGCAATATGTATAATGAGTGGGATAAAAGACAATAAGGTGGTAACAAATTGAACAGTTTTGGTGCCAAATATGGAAAAGATCTACGGAAGGACTCCTTGTAAGGTCTTGGTACTTTAAATCGGTTCGTTCTTCTCAGGGATTGGCTATAGATATTCGCTTCCACACCAATATTACCACTTCTCATATAAAATATTCGGAGAACTCTAAAAACATATAAATGTCTCAATGGCATAATTTTCAAAGTCAAGAATAGTGTTCGAGATGGAAATCTTCTCCCTTTATGCATTATCACTCTTAAAAGCTTTTTCTGTGATATTATTAACGGTTTCACTGTAGTTATATAGGTACCTCCCCAGGATACCAGCCCGTATTGAAGTCTGGACTCCACCAGAGAAAAATACAGCATTCTTAAGACGTTAATTGGGCACATATAGCGTAGAAAATAGAATTTTCTCAGGGTAGATATTAGTTCACCTTTTATTTTTTTAATATGTTCTTTCCAATTCAAATTTTTATCAATAACAACGCCAAGATACTTAATAGAATCACACTGTTCAATTTGCATGCACCTGTTACATGACTGCTGAATGGGTGAGGCTACACATTCATTACACTTATATAATATATCAAGAATTGCCTGATCACCCCCTCTCGAATTGAACGATATGAATTTTGTTTTGTTGCTGATAGTTATGTCATTTAATTCAAACCAATACTTCAATTTTATCAGATCATCGCACATGCACTGACTAATGTCAATCTCTCTGGGCAAGTTATATGTCAGGGCAGTATCGTCCGCAAATGCTGTTAGTTTTCCAATGAATTTTCCATTACAGAGGTCGTTCACATACACGAAAAAATGACTAGAAAAAAATTATTGAGCTTTTAAAATTATCTAAAGTAAATCGTAGTCAAGTTAAAGATGCCGTTGTGGTTAGTTACAATAATGATACATTCTATCTGATCAATAGATTAGGAGAGTTAAAGTATGCCTACAATTCAAGCATGAATATCTCGTGACAACATAATGAAGGACTCGTTAGAAATGCAGCAGTGCGTGGATATTGGTACTTTTTCCGGACAATCTGGCAACGAAGCGTCACTGCTGCTTATTTATCCATTAGCTGACGTGAGCGGAAGTTGGCAACAACTAACAACGGATATTGCCAACACCTTGATCTCAATTTATGGCAATGAAATATCATAAACTGTTACATTCTCTTTTGATTTGATTAGCTGGCAATTCACTTATTTCTCTCTCGGACGAGTCAACGATGGAACGGAGTGAGTGTCATCGGGAGATTAATTATTCTCAGAGCTCAAGCGGCAGGGATAAGGAGAACCGGATTCTGCCCCTCTCCGTCATGGTGAATTCGTCCGTCCATCTCCTGCAACGAAAAGCCTTAACAACAGACATTCAGTCTGACTGATGAACCTTGTGATGTTAGTTTGTGTCTTCTCAGTGTAGCTCAGTGCAAAGGATTAACTACCATCATGAAGCCTATCAATAAGTAAGTTACTGCTCTTATCTGTCTTGTCACAAATTTTGATAAGAAATAATTCTACATAATAATTCAAGTGCATTTCAATAATTCTGGCACTAATTTTCCCTAAGAATGCGACCCTACCACTTTTAAAGTTTTATCAACATTGATTATTGAAAATTTTAATGTAAATTTCCGTTCATGTTTTATGAAGTCTTTTAAACTTTTATATTGATAATATGGATGATGAGTTTGTATTGAAATTGAAATGATACGACTACGGTCAACTCTAGAATGGGATGAGTTGTTGATAGAAGAATAAATTAATAAATAGAGGAATAATATACCTGGCAGCTTCAAATCCAATATACTGAGAAAAGATGGGAAACTCCTAAAGAGAACAATATTGATTTTCAAATAGAATTTTCTATCAATCAAAACTAGTACTATCGTCACAGGAAATCCATCAAAATAACTTCAATCGCATGTCAGTGTTTATTGAATTTCTATTTTGATTTAGCAGATACATGCTGCAAACCAAAATTATCTTGTAATATTGTTTAATCTTGTACTATATTGTTTTGGCATCAGAATACTTTTGACTCTAATAATTCGAAAGATGACTGGAACAGTGAAAACTTTGGTTCGCATTTTGGCGGTGAGTGATAATAATCGATATCTGCATTAGATCAGATTAGAGCTCTTTATTCATGTATTACAACATTCATATACTTTCTTATACACTAATACACTAATTTACATCAAATTTATGATTATTCAACGAAATTAAGATTAATGGAAAATAAATGTATGGGAATAAAGATTGATTGCAGTTCGATAATATAATATTGTGATGTAACTACATAAATTGGAGGTGTTTCAAAAAATAATTCTCGATTTTTTGAAAAGGATATAAAATAATATCCTTCACATTACCACACGATCGGGATGTGATGGTATTGGGAATTATAACTCAAAGTAATGTTTAAATGAGAAACTTGACTTAATAAATTATGTACTAGATGATTTGAATCTTACAATAATGAGATGAATGATATTTAATTAGAATGAGTATTTTTATATAATTAGAATGAGTGATAATGAATATTTTCACTATTTCTACTATCGATTTCAGAAAATCGATCATTATTTGTTGAAACACCGCCGATTTATGCAGAGTTTATCAGAGATTGACAATGGTGTAACAACCGAAACCGGTCTATCTAACTATCAATATAATCTGTGGTTTTTCACAATTTCTTAGTCTTTTTATTTAATAGTGAATATAATGATGCATAATTGATTAAGAATAGAAAAATGATACAAACATTATAGGGTGCGTTTCAATCAAGATTATAGGAAATGATCAAGTAGTATAGATGATATAAATTACTAATGAATAGAAAAAACTGGGATGATTATGATAATTATGTATTATGTAATGGAGATGAGATAATTATGGGAAATGGATGAATGAGTGAAAGGGACATTAGTTATTTGTCATGCAGTTCTCTAGGGTTGGACAGAATCAGTCATTTTCCGCTTAATATATTTTTTGTTAAAAAAAATTCTGAAAGTGCTTGAAGTGGTAGTTTGATGGCGAATCGGTTCCACTTGAGAAAGTTCCTTGTGAAAACAATAATCTTTGAAAAAATTGAGTCAAATTTAATCTTTCTAATCATCCTGTAAGATATAATTATTCAAAAAAAATTAAATTCAATTTACTCAATCACTATACAATCTCTTTCACTCAATCACTTATAAACTCTTCAAAGTTCATGATTGGACGGAATATATTTTTTCATAAAAATAAATACTGAGAGTGTTTGAAGTGGTAGTTTGATAGTGATTGCCTTAGCAATCTAAGTTCCAAGCCCACTTGAGCGTTTACAACATCGAATTATTTTAACTGAAAACTCTTAAAGGTTTTTCGATTTTCGCGTCATCATATTTTCTTGTCTATATTTCCATCCCAATTATACGTTTCAAGCTTTAAAATTATTGTGTATACTAGCATATATTTATGATTCACATTCAAAGACACAATAAACGTACACTTGCTTGAAATTACTTTCCATCAAGTATATTAAACACAGACCAATGGAAATTTGGTTTCTTGGAATATGAACACACAAATCTGTTCCCATCAGATTATATTGAGAACTCTAGTCAATTCCTTGTGATAAAAGCTTATGTTTAGTCCTACTGTATTGTCAAATTCAGTATTTGAATGGAAACTTTCGAAATCTCTTAGAATCCTTTTGGTGAACGATGATGCCAGTTTATCCTTCTCTCAGGTTTACTTTGACTTCAAACCAGACTCACTTACACAATCATCCATCAATTGGAATGGGATGGTCATTATTGTCGCTTAGTATTTCAAAATGATCATTTAAAGCAGAATGAATAGAAGATGATTAATGGCTCACCAAACAGAGTCAAATAATTGATTTGTAAGCAATATCCTTTGTAAAGCCATTACATCGATTACTTGCTTGTTGGTAAAGTTTCAAATGCCAAGTCAAAGTTTGTGCATCTCATCCGCATTTATCCACGCCAGTAACTGAATCCTGTAATGCAGTGCTAATGCTAGTGAAGAGACACAGTAATAACAACCTTGATATCTTGTTCTAAGAAACTATAATTTGCTGTTCGCGGAACATCCGATGTGTACTCCCACAGCGTTGCGTAATACGACTGATAAAAAGGCTTTACAAAGGTTGTCCAAATAATGAAGCTCCTTGCTCTATTAAAGTTTGAAATTTGGATAATAACTGCCATAGAACAATAATTGTCATCATTGGAAAGTTTATTCTATTCTCATTGGATACTAAAAATATTATAGTGGAGTGAAATTCAAAACTTGAGTGATTCACGCCCTTGCAAACATCGAAAAGTGGAAATGAGTTTTTTCGCATTGAAGCATCGTTGTGAGGGGTAGCCTTCAGCCTTCAGTGTAAATTGTAACGACCGACCGTTCAAGTAGTCTCCAAAACTTCCATGAGTACATCATCATTGGGAAAGAGATCATTCGGCGAGAATCATTCAGGGGATTGGAATCGGAATAATGACCGGCCGCCACTTCTACGATCGAGGGGATGGAAAATGAAGTACTTCAGCTGGCTGCTGTCAATCTTTAAATTTAAAGCTTTCAACTATTTCCATGTTCATCCCTCATGTTTATGATTAAATATTGAGAATATTGTATATTCGAATACTTTCTTCATCTTCATCCATAATTAAGAGCCTCCCACCTTTCTCCACAACTTTTATAATTCGTAATAATAGGTTTTATAGAATTCATCTGAAGTTCTTATCTAATCTAAAGAAAAGAATTTCTGATTCTTCCTTCACTGTAGACTCTCAAGGTCTCTGCGATCTGTAGTTGTTGCTTTGCTAAAAAAAATTGTAGTTATAACACTAATGCAATAAGTATTTCTAATACTATGCTTTATGGTATACGATATTCATTACTGAGCTGCTCGGCGAATTTATCTGGCTACTGTGTAGCTAATATCACGACATAAAGCAGCCATACATACTTTAATTGATGATTATTAGTTTCCATAGCTCAGAACGAGTGATATTGTATTATTTATATGGAATCATACAGCTCGCTGACGAGAAGTCATAATAATCATAAATATTGAATGGAAAATAGTATACTCCACTGTCAAATTATAACTTACGATAGAATTTATCATAGTGATTAATAGAACTTGAGTCTATTATTTTGGAAGATTGATAAAAAAACAAGTAGGAGTTCACAGGATAATCAGATTTAAATCTCAGAGCTCCAAATACAGGAAAGCTGAAATAATATGACAGTTAATTTGTGTTCAGAAGAGACACAGTCTGTTAATTAGTTTACAGAAACTCGAAATTTTTGAGATTTGCACTGTTTGCATTTCAATCAACAATTCAGAGTAATTATAGTCTGCAGCTGTGCAATAGTAAATTTCTAGAATGGTTAATCCCAATTGTGGAATTAGCAGAGCTGGAGGCTGGAGCATTCAGTGGGAATTGAATTCAAAATGGATTGCTCAGTTGATGATGACAGGACGATCCTGCTGATTAAATATTCAAGTCCCAACTTCCAGCTGCGTGCTGAATTATTCTCAATGTTGCCTTCAAATACTAACAGATTTTGGAATGCCATTGAACTTTTCATTGAAATCTGCAAATCCTATGATAAGCTGAATCAAATCACAGATTTTCGAGCCTCTCAGTTATCACTGAAAGGAACACATTTTTGTTCACTGGTGTTTGACTGCGAGAAAGAGAATGATTTTCCCAATCTCTGAAAACCTCTCTATTAAAGCATGCCTATATTGAAAGGCTTCCATACGTTTAAACATGCAAAAAGCGAGAGCAAGTTTTTTGCCAACTAGAAATAAAACACACGCACGAGAACTTCAGATTTTTCATGAAAATATTAAGATGCTAAAACAACCACTTAATAAAAACGCATCACAAAATTTACATAATAATAATAATAATAATGGCTTTCTTTGAAAACAAAAGCATTTGACGTCAAAGATCGCACTGCCTCTGAAGTCTAAGAATATTAGACTTAAGGGGAATATAAGACTATAAGGGGAATATTAGCATGTTTAGCACTAAATTGCATGAACTAATGTCCAATACATTTTTTCAAAACCAAGATTCAAATTTGGAAAAATAATTGATTCTTTGTAGGCCTACCTACTGGTTTTGTCTTCTTCTTGCCTTCAAGGATTAGGCATATTTGCCTGTTCCGACTCATGAATTTGTTTTGTTTTGAACAAAAAATCATTCAATGCTAATCCTATATCAATAACTGCATTATATAAGCTTAAATGTCAAAGTTTAGATTGAGAAACAAATGTTTATTTTCATGATTGTTTAGATTTTCAAATTGAGCTCATCAGATTGATAATTTTCCACAAGCAGAATTCATTGAATAGAGATGGGCTGAAATAGATGTAAAATGATATTGATAGACGCATGTAAATGCGCATTATGAAAATTTATCTTTGCACTTTGTGGAAAAAAAACTGCTCGATGGTATAGACGGTTTCACGTGAAAATGTCAATTCCAGATTTTGGGAACAGTGAGAGTATTTCCAGCGGGGCCTCAACTCGCAATTCGATTTGCACCAAAACCCTCGTTCACTTTATTTCCAAAACACGAAGTTGATTGAATAGTGTTGCGAATCAAGATTTTTTCCCAAATCACTGCGGGGGATATCAATAGCCATTATAGGCTTCCAGCAAGAACGATATTAGAGAATACCTGCGCTCATCCCTCAGTGAATAATAAGGCTCAATTCAATGAATAATAAGGCTCTTGGTTAACATGATCTATCCCTCCCTACTAAATCTTTTAAGCTCTTAATGAGAAGTAAGTTTCATGTGTTATTACGTCATAACAATCAATGTTACGAATGGATATTCCCGTACTGATTATTTGATGTATTCATTGATGGGGTGGTAGTGGAAGTAGATTCCTCTCCTTTCTCCATCTCCAATGTTCTTCTGAGCTAATAAATTACTTACAAATTATCACTTGAAAGGTACATGACATTGATGATGGTAATATGCCAATATGCTCAGCTGGTTCACTCCAAGGTGTTTCTCATTCCATTTATGCTCACTCCATTCAATGATGTCTTCGAATAATAATGCTAATAATAGCATTCCATAATTTAAGCAGGTTCATAATATTTTCTATCACAATGCTTAGTTTTCTCAAGTGTAACATGTATTATTCTAGAAACAGATAGAGAGCTAGAATTTGTAGCTTCAGTATCAATTCACTGTATTAAGTCTATTGTTAACCGTTCATTTAAAACAAGGTTATCTGAGTATGACCATAGAGAAACAATAGCATAACTTACGCTATTGTTTCCCTATGGTATGACTGACTCATGAAATATAGCAATTTTCCAACTATGAACCTGTCTGGGTCGTGATAACAATGAATAAGATACGAATGATGATATTAATTTTAAGAGATATGAATAAGAGACTATGAAGTATTGAACCAATTGGTCCATTATCTTCGTCTAAGTAATTCAGATCTTGCCTTGAAAGTGGCCTGCATAGTGTTTCTAGCGTAGACATCACTACGGAAGTGTTTCTAAAAGTAAGGTGAAGATGTTGTTTCCATCGTTGAAGTTGTCGTCTCTGTTTTTTTTTAGAGGAAAGCTCATGCGAAGTGTGGGAGCTCCAATCAGGAAATGTTTACATTTTTTGTATTTACTGAGTCGTGGAAAATGGTCCATCACGGTTTTATATTCTCAGCCGAGAAGCCGAGCAACATTGCTTCTATCAACAGCAACAAATTCACAGTCTCACATCAAGACTTTTTGTTAGTCTGTGAGACGTTTGTCCGCTTGATTCCATGCGAAACACCAGATATTTCATATCAGTATATCGTCGCCTCGGAGCAACAGTAAAGCCAGTTACATACACATTTTTGGATGTTAATTTTTTGCTGTCCTTATAAATTCTATAGGTTTAAAATTAAACAGATGTTATCAGGTAGATGACGTTTGTCAAGTTCCGTATAGCCTAACCTGATTTCAAAAGGACGGCAAAAAATAGAACGTCCAAAAATCGATTTGTCACTTGCTTAAGATATCGATATAATTATGTAAAACTCTCATTTTTGTTTTATTTCACTCTATTGTAAAGCTGTTTGTGGTCTTCCGCATTGTAACAGTGAAATCTTGATAAATTTCGTAATACAATGTAAAAACTGAGCAATATCACTAGTGAAACGCGTTACAAGGTCGCTAAGCTAAGAAGAAAAATTACAAGGTCACTTAAAGAGCTTGAATGATACGTTTTCAGATAATTTGCTAGTTGCTTTAACAATTCATCTCTCCAATTCTACTGTCCTGCTCAATAGACAAATTTTGCTAAATGCAAGAGGAATGAAATATTGGAGCGAAATGTAGGTAGTTTCCTTATCCCTAATGATATTCGTTTTGAATATTTATTATAGGCCTTTAAGAGCTGATATTGAAGCTTGCTGGTGATTGTGAACTGATCTGGTTCATTTGCTTACTACAAACTGAGTGGCGAAACAGGAGGAAAGTGTTCGAAAAATATTTATATAGCCAACGTCAGAATTCATTGTCTTATATATAGAACAAACTGGATCATCATTCCTTAATCATACAACCATTACGTGACTGAAATAATAAAAAAAGTCCAAATTGGTTTCATATAACCTGTTTTGGAACTCGAGTGCAATACGTTAGCTAGTTTTCAGCGTAGATTATAATGTTAACAATGTGAATATTAGTCGTGTCATGTGGGAATATTATGGGGATGTGCCTGAAAAGAAACATCTCATAATCATAAATGATACAGAGATTTTGAAATAAAGTATTAAGGAATACGGTCAACGCTCCTTCGTACGTCAGAAACAGTGACTTGCCTAGAGTTCTACGCATTCCATTTTTGTGTCCAGTGAGTCGATTTGCCATGCGGCATAATTTGAGACTCGATCATCATGAGGCAAGCCAACCACTACAGAATGAAGATCTTACCAGGAGGCTGAAGAGGAGGAAGCCTTTTGAACTAGTTCAATTAGTAATCAATTATGGTAGTGTATGCCGACTAAATAGTTTTACTGCTGTCATAATCTCAGAACTACTTGGGTCATCGATGGACGAACTGAAGTTTTATAGGTTTTCATAGCGTAAGTTCATAGTGGAATGAAAATTAATGGTTAGTCTCTGAGACTAGTTAACAATCAACATAAAAAATATCGGAATATTAATTCATTTTGATAAAATTTTATATATCACAATGTCCAACATATTGTTCAATTGAAAACTCTTCCCAACTCAATATAACTTCATTCTTATATTTATAAAACATAGAAATTGATTAATTTCTCGCTTATTTCGAAAGATATTATGAGGCTGGCAGTGCAAAAGTACATCCATAATATAAATAATAAAACGATAAGAATAGAATATAACTGAATAATGAAAATATCTAATTCAAGTAACGAATTTTATAATTGTATTATTTGATGAAATAGACCTATTCGAAAACGCAATTGTTCAAACTACCTCATTAATGATTATTAATATTGAGAATGAATCCATGTTATAATTGCAGTATTCCATTAACAATTTTGCTAACCTCTCTATCATTCGACAAATAAAATAGCGCTATACTTTTCTAGCTCAGCAACGTTACCAAACCGGTTCTTAACAATGTAGAAAAATATTATCAATTAACAGAATATTCAATCTCAAAATTCATTATTGAATTATTGAAAAATGAAAATTCTTGGCGATTAAAATATAATTTATCATTTTTTACAAGAATGAACAGTTAATATCACATCAGATATTACGGTATCAGCTTCCTTGTAATAGAAGGCAGTGGCAAGGCAGAGAATCGGCAACGCTGTATTCCTATCTTTCTCTTCTGCCATTTCAACGTGGTACTCACTATAAATTGATTACCGAGTACGAAGCTTCTTAATAATCAGTTACTTTTAAGTGCACTTCCTAACCTGTTGCATCTACAATATAATAGAATAATCTAGAGAATAGTTACAACTGTTTCTTAACTATTAGATTGAGGAGGAAGAGGAAAATGCTGAATTTGTTTTACTTATATTTCTATAAGAAGTGAATTGGGGCTAGCATATAAATTCCACTCATGATCCTGAAACTCACTGGAGATGCTCTTACCCGTTTGATTCATGATGATCGTGGAAGTATAGCAAAATGAGAATAAAACAGTCAATGCATGAATTTGTCTATTGAGATTTTAAAACGCTTAACAAACATAGTCACGATCTAAATTGTCTGTGTACTGTTATAAACAAGAGTATACAATATGAAATCATTGAATAGTATATTATTACGCTATTATGTAAACAGGTGGTAGAACTAAGCGTGACATTGAATGTTCTGTGGGATCCGGTAGGTAAACTTCACAACAGGCAACTCAATGTCTGCTCTGTCCTATTACGTATCACAAATACAGCTCAGCCTCTATTCAGTTTCACATTGTTATAACCCCACCAGCTAGGTAAATGTTCCCTTCAGAGTTCAAACATTGAATATACACACAAACTGTAGATCAGTTCGTGAATGATTGTTTTCGAGCATACTACATCATACATCACATAGAATGAAATTTCTCACAAGCTAAGAGTTTTGTTAACAATAATAAGTCGACAATATAATATTGATTTATGGAAGAAACTGATTTTCCTTCCAAACCAGCATAATTATAATAATAAAAATGAAGCGATTATCAAACTAAGCACTCAGCTGTGGATGCTGTCTACATTAGCCCTAGGCTTGTATGGTGGGGTATACAATATCAATGCAACTACTTATTTCTAGAGTGTAGAGCATCCTACTCTAGGTAGGCATGTAAATGGTTAGGTAGGTAGGTTACAGGAAATGACTGTGAATCTCATTACCACGTAGTCAGTGTCTGCTCAAACAATGTCTTCCAGTCATATATCAAAGACAAAAATAAAGATAATTATTATTAAACGAAAATACTAATTAAATGCTGCAATTTGGATTTCCGTTTGATAATTATTATTCATTAATTAGCATTTGAACAAATGCAATTTCTAAGTTTGTCCAAATTGTCAAAAAGTCCATTTGTACAAATTCAGATAGATAGTAGAAATCTACTCTCTTCTCTTCATTATGTGATGTGTTCAATTCAGTGATTGGATTCATTGAAAATGGAAGAATGTCATTTATCATAGAAAGCGATTAGGTGGGTTTCAACTGATGCGTAATTCATCATAAGTCATTAAAAATTCTCAAATTCTTTTCATAATGTTTAACTAAAAAAAAGTGCTACATTGATGGTGAGATGCATTCATAATCGAATTGCAAAATGATAATTCCACTGCAAAATGATGTTCAATGAAACCATGATTCCTGGAATTAGTGGTTTGCTAAGGGGCATTATAGTTTTAATTGGGAATTTAGTTGGACCCGCTACTTCTCTTCAATCAACACGAAGCTGAGAGTGCTGCGGGAAGTGCTTGTTTATTTATGGGATGCTTCTCAAGATTACAAGTTGGACCAACAGTCTAGCCCAAACTTGAATGATCTTGACATGAATTTCCACTCACCACACAACTCAAACTTCAAGAAGGCCACTGCACTATTCTATTACACGGGTTTACGCGATGCACTTAGAAGCTTTGAGATGGTGAATACAATAATGATATCCGAGAATATGAATTTTGCGGAACAA
The DNA here is from genome assembly GCF_014356525.2 of Nilaparvata lugens. NCBI lineage: Eukaryota > Metazoa > Arthropoda > Insecta > Hemiptera > Delphacidae > Nilaparvata > Nilaparvata lugens. The sequence goes on from NC_052506.1 coordinate 68,367,289, forward strand.
AGTTCATCGTTAAAATTGACTAAATGGACATAAATGTTATCAGGAGAATAATTATTATCCTTCACATTTAATATCTTGAAGTTCAATTTCCAAAAATGTTGTTAACGATGAAGATAGAGTATGGAAGATGCATTCATAATCTGGAATTCTTTTGCGGATATGTTATTTGAGAGGTCTAAAACATTCTGAATGTAATCAACTTACTAAAGAGGGAACAAAATCGAGCTTGCTTAACTATCACATCAGACATGTTACCAAAGACTAACTACTAAGGTATCTTTTGTTAATTCCCCCTGCTCTAAATTAGCTCACAAACTGAATAGCACCTTTCGGTCATTAACAGGTTTTCAACCAAAGTTTAGTATTGAGAATTCATTGGAGTTGGTCAACAATATAAAGCATATTCCTGCTCTATCATCTTATAAACTTGTGTCATTTGATGTTACTAATTTATTCACTAACATTCCGGTGGGAGAAAGTCTTAAAAGAGCTGAGGAAATAATGAAAGCCTCTATAAATGATCATACACTCAGAGAAGAACTGATAGGATTGATGAAGTTAAGCACTCAGCATAATTAATTCAAATTTAACAATAGATTTTTTGAACAAAGAGAGGGGTTGGCAATGGGGTCACCCCTCTCAACACTCCTAGCTGAATTATTTATGGATAAGTTAGAAAGTAGAATCATTGAAAATAGTCATTTCAAAGATAAAATTGTTTACTGGTCTCGATATGTTGATGATATTATTTGCTTATGGAAAGGAAGTAACAGACAACTAGACAATTTTCTTTCCTATCCGAATGGATTACATCAGAGTATAAAATTCACTGTAGAGGTAGAACAGGATTGTGTATTGAATTTTCTAGATTTAAGAATAGATCATAGCACTGGTTTTCACAAGTTTTCTATTTTCAGAAAACCAACCCATACTGATGTTATCATTCCTCTTCATTCTTGTCATCCTATTTCTCACAAACTTGCTGCTTTCAATAGCATGGTCTATAGAGCACTAACAATACCTATGAGCCATCATGATTTTGATATTGAGATCACTAAAATTAAACAGATAACTGTCACAAATGGGTATGAAGAAAGTATGGTGGACAGATTATTGAGTAAAATTAATAGACAAATTTCAATCAATTCTAGCTTTGTAGGCTCAAACTGTGAGGAGAAGATTTGGATAACAATCCCATATTTAGGCCTTGTATCTGATAAGATAGGTAGGGAATTGAGGAGGAATGGATTTCATGTTGCTTTCAAGACCAAACCGATTTTAAATAGTCTATTTAGCTGGAGTAAAGACAAAATTTATATTTGGGATAAAAGCGGGGTGTACAAACTTAAATGTGATGATTGTAATGCTTGTTATGTGGGTCAGACTGGTAAAAGTTTCAAAAGTAGAATTAAAGAACAGATCAGAGATTGGAATAAACAGAATGGGGAATCTAACTTTGCAGAACATTTGATAACAAATAATCACAAGTTCACAGTTAAGGAGAATGTTGAGTTTCTGCATGTTAATAACAAAGGCAGATCTTTGAATATTCTAGAGGCTTTAGAAATAACAAGAGTAATTAAGGAAAATTCCCAGTATAGTTTAAATGACCAGATTCATTTCAACCAATACAACACTACGAATTTAGTTTTATCATAAAATTGTAAGCATACATTAGTCAATAGCTTTTCCATTTACATATTTGTTTTATTATCTTTCACACTTGTTTTCTTGGTTCTTGTTTTGTACTAAAAGTAAATTTTATTATCATGGCGATTCTGTTGCTTAAGCCGCCATTTTGTCACACCGTTGAGGGGGAGGAGACTGTCTAGCTAGGCCAATGGCAGGCGTCCATGCCCTCGACCAATAGCAGTACTCGCCTACTAGTATAAATTCTGCTGCTCTTGTATTTAGTTTTAGTTTATCAGAGATTGACAATGGTGTAATAACCGAAACCGGTCTTTCTATTTATCAATAAATCAGTGGTTTTTTGACAATTTCTTAGTCTTCTTCATTCAATATGAATAATTACCACAATATCAACTTCTCAACACTACACAAAAATTAACTACTAAGGTTTTGGAAACTCATGTTTCTTTGAAAGCAAAGAAGGGATGAAAATGGAATAAAATGACTGCGCAAGGTTACAAAGAGGAAATTTGTCCTCTCGGAAGAAGAAACATATTCCGTTGATGAATTCTCATCAATGAGGTTGTATAATAGCTTCTTGTAAGTTTTCTTCAATGTAATTTCCAATATTTTGTCTACAAGAAAGAAGTTGAAGTTGAACCAGATAGTAATAATCGATCCATGTGAGAAAATGTTTTCATAAAATTACCAAAAACCTTCCAGATTTCATAGTTCAAGCTAAAACATGTATGAAAGCATCAGCAAAAAATGCTTCCACTCTCTGCCACTGAAGTAGGAGCTGAGCTCTCGTCAAAGCTTGCTCACCGTTTTTAGCGATCCATGTTTACCCTTCGTCGTTTGCAAAAGAAAGCTCTTCACCGAATACATCCTTCTCATTTATCTCCATGTTAGGCTACATTATAATAGAGAAGAAAAGTGAATGAATGGTGGCAAGAAGATTCTCACTGAACTTAAAGCTACCGGAAAACCAATTTTGCATAAGAGAGGAAAAAGCTGGACTATAATCATATCTTCAATGTTGTATGTGGATCTCAACGCTATTATTTCAATACTTCTCTGTTATTATGGTTATTACGATGAGAACGATTTCTCACATGAACCGACTGGTCCCCAATTTTTCAAACTAACCTCAATGAGAGGGTGTGTAGATGCTAATTAACCATGAGAAGCTATTTGCATAATTTCTATCATATTTTGAACTCTTTCACGCTGTGGTTTTTGTTTAGAGTGGGTTTCGAACTCCCTCACTCTATACAGAATTTTGCCCGGCGCCAATCAATCACTTTGGACTGATAAAATGATTACTTTACTATAACTTCACTCACTGTGTGGATACTTATATTTCACTCACTGAACTAGTAATAGTATAGAAGGAAAAGTTAAAAAGAGATAGATCAGGGTCCTGTGTAAGGGAATGTATGAAGTGAAAGGCAAGACAAAGGTTAATTATGAATTTATTAATGAACTTCAAATTGAAATGAATTTATAAAAAATTGATCAAAAATATAGTAATGATTAGAAATAAATAAACAAGATGATTGAGTTTTAGAAAATACTACAGTTCAAGTTTAATTTCAAACAATAAAATTTAATAGAGAGTTCCTATTTATCAGGTTATTTGAAGAGTAAAATATAAAATCAAAATATTGAACACCTCCAGTTAAAAATACGATTATAGTAAAAAATAAGAGAATTGATAAATTTTAAAGAATGAATATGATTAGGGGAGCCTTGCTTCAAAAAACTATTATTTGTGCTTAGAAGAAAATTTCAACTGTAAGCTTCAAGAAGTTAATTAAAACTGTATCTACAGATTTTTATTTAGAAAAACTTAATAATTAAACTTGCTGTTTACTTTGATGCATTATAATATCATATTATAATGTACACTCGTGCTAGCTTCGCAATGTAAACATTATAATATATTCACTCATCGGGTCAAGTCGCGTCTCGTGACACGTGACTAGTGACTAACAGCCTAGTAGTGACACAGGGTTGACTTTTCTCCAATTCGATTAATCTCTAAACAAACTTTTGATAGCCTTGAATGACCCTTGAGTTATTTGCATGAAGAAATACTGACAACTCGAATTCCTCCTCTCAAGTGAATCTCATAGTTTTTTGAGGTCAGCTGGATCAAGTTGGGATGGAAGGGTGGAAGGGTTAGGTGGATAACCTCGAATGACAGTGATTTATTAGCCTCGTAGTGATGATTGACATCGTGCGAACACGACCAATCAATCACACCTGTTGAGATTCATGGAATGCTACTACAAATTAATAGGATGTAAATTACTCATTTCCACGAGTAGCACACCAAGACGAGACTTGAAAGGAATTCACGTTCGATCTCACTCCTTCCAAATCAAGTACTTTCACAACCTTTAAATAAAATGACAATACTCCAGTCAGTTACTCTCAATAGTCAGTTGTAAACCTCTCTATCTCTGTTGGATGGAGCTTTTTTGAACTGAAACATCTCTATTCTGTGATGTATCATGCTTCATGTATCAATAAAGAGTCTGTTACATTATAGATGTATGTGTGTTAGTCAATTCATTGGAGTGTTTAGAATCATTCATAAATGCCAATCTATTTTTTTCGAATTGTTCTCAAGCGATATTGGAATGAGGCAGTTGCTTAGCGGGGTTTTAATATTTTGTGTGTAGTATTAAATTCCTCTTTGCTCATTGCTACTTCTTCTACTTTTGTTTTTTGCTTAGACTTGCCTTTGTCGGTATCCATATTTGATTATTTATTATGCAAAGAACGGCTCTACATTTCCAGATGAGAGATAAGATAATCTTCATTTCTCTCTGCAATCTATAATTTTTCTTAAAAAAGTTGTACTTCATTGAGAACTATTCGAGTTATTTTATATACAGTAGGCTATTAGCAGAAAATCTATTAAATAGATTCTATCCCAGTTGAATCTTCAAGTTTTAACGCTTCCGCTCGTTAATCTGATTGTATTTTGAATGATATCTCGATGAAAATGTCCTTTGTCACGAAGAACTCGCGTTCAGACAGTCGATTTGTAATAAAAAACGCATTTTTTAAGCTTTATTTGTTTCAAGGTAGATTTTCAACCACCTCCAGTAAGTTTCATTGTTGGAATTGTGAAATCGATCAACTATTGCATAGAGTAATCAAGAGGATAATTTTGGGTAGAATATAAATAGTACAAAACGAAGGATGTTCAATTATTTTGAAATTAATTCGCTTTTGAAATCCTAAATAACTAAGGATGCAGTCGTATTCAAACCCTATATTGAACCACCCAAATAATTAATATGTTCTTGTATTCGAAATATTGCTTTTCACAGTGCAAAAAACTGCAATACACATAACATAAATGCACATAACGGTCAAGGCAATTTCGCATTCAAGGGCAACTTGACCTCGAGATGGATCATTGGTCTTCAAGTGTGAAAATTAGGTGCAGGGATGAGCTTGCGTGTTCACAACCTCTAAACATCATAAACTAGAGTGCATCCTCGACTGCACAGTGTTACATATTACAAAAGTTACATAGGCTATGTGGAATAGTAGGAGGATGATGGTGAATTTATACTAGCGGACTGTTGTAGGGTTTATTGTTTGTAGCGTACTTGATTTGTTATAGTTCTCCCAAAATCATTATAAGCAAGTGGGTCTGCTGCACTGAAATCACGCATAGGATCTAGGTAACTGAATAATGATGGATAGGCATTTGCTTTTGAGAATGTGAATGGAGGGTACGTTTGGTTTCATCGCTATCGAAATCAGAAAGACGAAAATGGGATGAATGGTTGAGATGTGAAATATGTTTATAACAATTACCATCTGAACTTATTAGAGGATGATTTCTTGGGATCCACTTTTACAAATAATTCCCAAAGTCAAATATTGAGGTAAATCAAAAATTTTATTTTGTGCAGTATGAAGGTAAATCTTGTAAAGCTGAATTCATGTGAAAATGCAACAAATGAGTTCAACACGCAGACCTATAGAAAGACTGTGATTCTTTTTATCCAACTTGTATCCGATTGGCTCCATCAGCAAATAGCACCCCAGTCCAAAAAAAGTATACCCTACTATAGGAAACACGTTATTATCTTCCGTAATGAGTGAGTGGTATTGTTCAGGGCAGGATATATAGAAAATCTTGTGATGAGAACGTATTTGGAGTCTTTATTCTTCTAAACATCATATTTTGTAATATTGAAGATATTTCCAGATTTTAACTTATCATTGTTATTCCAAGAAATATTTTAACTCCATACAGTATTTTCGAATTACTGTACCATTAAAGTACGTAATAGAATAGTGTTCTATATATAGTAAATCAATCTCAATTCTTCGGAACACACAAAATACATTGAATTTGAAATTATTAGAGTACTGTATGGATCACTGTTCACAACTATCAGAATAACACATGTGTAGTAGTACAGCATTATATTATTTCCATCGTATTTTCTCGAGGAAGATTTTCCATCAGATAGATGATAACAACTCAAAAGGAATCGAATTTCTTATATCTCTAGGAGCTGCAGCCACCACCAAAACTCAACACAATAAAACCGGATGATTATTCACTTGTCCACGTTTACTACTCCCGCAGGGCTCAAGCTGAAATTATCTAATAAAATGACCATGACACAAAGCTCAGGTGCAGTATTGTAGACAGACTGTTTAATCTGCTTAGAGGATTGAAGTAATGAACGTTCGGAGAGTGTTGAAATATACTGTTGATGTGTAACATGCACAGGTGGAAATCTAGAAAATGGGGTTGGAAGCATTCCACATTCAGATAGCTCTAGGCCATTTGAGAGCTCCGTACTCTCTGCTGCAATATTAAACCACAACTTCTGTGGAATATTTTTCAGCCCTTCGTTCTCAAAGAGTGGAGTGGAAGCACACTCACAACAATTATTTATTCAAAAAGTTGGAGACTCCAATTTCACTAGAACAGATCAGATCGATCGTGCTCGGTTACAGTTGTAGTGCATACTGATAGATACAGTTAGAATTTGGATTTGAGATGGATACTGTTATATGTATAAAGTTCGAAAATAAGCTGCAGTGCATCGTGATACATCGTAGCTTCAAAGCCGCCGATGATATTGGAATTTGCACAATTTTCACTACATTTTCATTCATAGATTCATCTTTGAGGAGAGTGATTGATACAGCGTCGATTTCGACTTTTTTATAGTCCTCAAGACTATGAATCCGCATAAAATGCCATAGACTATTATAGTTAAAGCTGTTTCGTGAGTTCGGAAATAGTTTTTAATAAAATTGCTATCAAAGTATAAGTGGAAATCGCAGTGTTTTTAAGCTTATTATGGGAGTTCAAGGAAAACTCTTATTTTAAGTTATTGGAGGATAGTAGATACAAAAGTACAAAACTAGTAATATTGTACAAAAGGTTAGTTTTCAATATTCACAATGTTGGGGGACACCCCTATACAATGCATCAATTCAATGTGTCATATGATATATGAATCATAGAAATGAATGAATTTGAAAAGTAAATGATAATCTGCAACAATGTTTTCCCAACAAAATATGAATTATCTCGGATATACTTGATGCATCAACTGAATAGCTTGAGATAATATTCATTCCAGGTTGACAATGATAAATTAAACATCCAATGAACATGAAAGCCTGCAACCTCCATCGTCCGACAATACTCTTGATTGCATGCTGATTGTTGAAGATGCGTGACAACATTCATACTATGCATGTAGGACGATGGATTCATGTACGTTAGACCACGCATGAATAACTTACGCATGCAATGAAGATGATTGTGCGATATTAATTATTGAGAGTGTGTGTGTGTGCTTCAGGATGCCAGTAGCGAGACGCCTGCAGCCGATCCGCGTGGAGACGCTGGGAGACAGTCTGTCGGAGAAGTTGCGCCTCTCATGCAAGCCTGGCCTGATGCCGATGGGGGGAGTGCGGGTGTTCCCCTCGGGGTGCGTCATGCCGACTGAGTACGTGCCCTATGCCGAGCGCTTGAGACACTTCTCTGTCAGACCCGATGATGTCTGGGTCATCTCCTATCCCAAGTGTGGTAAGCCATCAACTCTAACAAATCTCACAGTTTCCACTCCAGTTCAGTAGTTTCCAGTAGTTCACAGTAGTTAACGGCTGATTTTTCAAAGGTATAGATTGAGTCTTAGTAGACGTGAAATCAGTGTACACACGAGATGTCATACGTTAATTTACAATCCAATGATGAACTCACTATTCAAAACAGCAACCATTCAAAACAATAATTCGTATAATATAATATAATATCGAGTGATATTCGTATCATACTCATCCATTTCATATCGTACGTCGCATCATTTGTTATTATATTGATATTGATAATAAATGGTTATAATTTTTTTTATTAGTTTACTTTTGTGGTTACCTGCACTTGAGTGGTTCGAAAGGTTTATATTTTGATCAATCAAAAGATTTTCCTTACGTAAACGCATACTCAGTGAACGTAGCTCAACATGAATAAACACATTGAAATGAATAAATATATCCTCAAAATGAGCAATTGGTTTCCCACCAGTTATTTCCGACCTTTTTTGCCAGTAGGGGCTGTTTTCAAAATGTGTGGTGCTTTATATTGAATAAAACAAGATAACTATTGAAAATTGACTAGTTGAGAGACTGAACTGCTAAGGCTGGGATTGGACTACACATTTATTGACATGATATAAAATAAGCATGAATAGGAGATCAACGTCAATTTCAAATGAATCATTCATTTTTCATTGAAGATTCCCTTATTGGTCATGTAGATTAAACCAAAAAGGAATAGATTAGAGTATGAGTTAGGAGTTTTAAGAGTTTAAGAGTTTTACTACTGTTGCAACAGTAAAATCTTGATAATTTTTCTGTAATACCTAATTATTGTAATATTGCTTGTTATCAACCATTGATAGTTATAATAATTATCATCAATATGCATCTGAATATAAATTATGAATAGATGAATAAAAAGAAGCAAAATATATGAAACATTAGAGGACCGTATGGATTCTACCCAGTAAAGATAGGCCACCCACACTCTGCTAATTTTTCCTTCCGTGACACTCAGTATTTGACTCTACAATCCAAACATTCTCCTCTCCCTCACGCTGTGGAGAGATATTTATAACAAATGCTTCCCGATTACGTTGGCTCTTGCATTGTCCAAACATCCACATATTTCACATTCTGCAATTCTCGTAATTGATATGCCAGGATGGATAGTACTCTTAAAAAATGGGCTAGGAGCAAATCGGCTTATCTTATAAATCTTCATCGAAACGCTTCGTGCTCCAGAAATCATTGTAAGGATAGATTTTGTGTTTTATAGATAGTTTTGCTCCCCATTGCTACAGAAGAAAAGAAGTCTCTTATTGGAATTGGCACATCCCGAACACACGTTCGCTCTCATACAAAAAAAAAAAAAACAATTCTAAATATTCTTCACGAGAGGAGAATAATGGGAAAGTATCGAGTTCCAAATTTTTTGTGTTACTAATAGATAAGTGTGACTGGACACAGAGAGCAGTCAGGCGTTCCGAGTTCTGCGGTCCACGTTCTTTCTATGGACAAAATGGCGGTGGTCAAATTCAAGTGTTCAATTTGGATTTCGCAATCTATATAAATAAAAATCGAGCCTCAAATTTTGACATTCAATACCTTTTTTCTGTGTGCACCGAATTCGATGATTTTTTTAGTTGTGTTCGCTATGTTCAGGACCAGGTTTATGGCCTACCAAATTTAATATCGGGGACCGAGCTTCGCTCTGGAGTACAAAAGCATAAACATTTATCACGAAAGAATAAATTATAATGATATACAGAAATGCTCTATCTGATCACAGTGAATTGAGATTAATTCCTAGAGGAATGCAAAACTTTCCCTCACAAAGGCCTGGTTGCACAAAAGCCGGTTGAATTTTAATCATGATTAATTCCACGTGAACCAAATCAGAGAAGATCATTTCAAAAAGATGGTTCCACTGGAATCAATCAGAATTGAAAATAACCCGGCTTTTTTGCAACCGGCACCAAGTACCTGTTTGAATGATCACAAAAGTTCAACAGCTGAGTCATAATTTTGACACAGTCCCACACACATGTACTCGCTAACTCACTTCCATCCTTCCCAATCATATTTATATGATTTGTTATTGTTTCCACGAATAAATAAATAAATAAATAAAAGACGATGAAATAATTATTATTATCAGTTGTTTTTCCAAGGATGAATAATAATTATCCTTTTGATGTCCTTCAGCGAGTTTTCCCAGGGATGAGACCTAGTGCAATCGAATTTTTATATTATAAACCTACTATGTTCTGAATCTCCTGAGAATCGTTAGAGCCATTTTCGAGATCCAGTGAAATACAAACATATAAACATCTAAACATCTAAACAGATATTGCTCGTTTAATAGTATAGGATAATCCGACATCTGGACTCTTTACTACAGTCCTACAAAGTTTACATGTAATCCTTATGGGAGAAGATTTGTGAGCTGGCCACAGAAATAAAAATCAGGTGTTATAATCATTGCGCCATTCAACAACCGTCGGTAGATAGTAGACAAGAGTGTGTGCTGCTTCTTGTGTGCTGCTCCATAATAAATGAATAATGCAATAATGTACTAATTCTAAGCGCCCCGAATAAAAACAAAACTTTGGTTTCCTGAAATGGAGCAGACTTCAAACATTTTTTGAAATGTATATCCAGAAATAAAACAATTGCTTTCAAATGACATCATTTGGGGCAACAAAAATTGTTCAGGATAGATTTATTTCATTTATTCATTTATTCATTTATTCTTTATTCATTTATTCATTTATTCATTTATTCATTTATTCATTTATTCATTTATTCATTTATTCATTTATTCATTATTCATTTATCATTTATTCATTATTCATTTATTCATTTATTCATTTATTCATTTATTCATTTATTCATTTATCATTTATCATTTATTCATTTATTCATTTATTCATTTATTCATTTATTCATTATTCATTTATTCATTTATTCATTTATTCATTTATTCATTTATTCATTTATCATTTATTCATTTATTCATTTATTCATTATTCATTATTCATTATTCATTTATTCATTTATTCATTATTCATTTATTCATTTATTCATTTATTCATTTATTCATTTATTCATTTATTCATTTATTCATTATTATTTATTCATTTATTCATTTATTCATTTATCCATTTATTCATTTATTCATTATTCATTTATTCATTATTATTTATTCATTATTCTTTATTCATTTATTCATTTATTCATTTATTCATTTATTCATTTATTCATTTATCATTATTCATTTATTCATTTATTCATTTATTCATTTATTCATTTATTCATTTATTATTTATTCATTTATTCATTATTCATTATTCATTTATTCATTTATTCATTATTCATTATCATTATTCATTTATTCATTTATTCATTTATTCATTTATTCATTTATTCATTTATTCATTTATTCATTTATTCATTATTCATTTATTCATTTATTCATTTATTCATTTATTCATTTATTCATTTATTCATTTATTCATTATTCATTTATTCATTTATTCATTTATTCATTTATTCATTTATTCATTTATTCATTTATTCATTTATTCATTTATTCATTATTCATTTATTCATTTATTCATTTATTCATTTATTCATTTATTCATTTATTCATTTATTCATTTATCATTTATTCATTTATTCATTTATTCATTTATTCATTTATCATTTATTCATTTATTCATTTATTCATTTATTCATTTATTCATTTATTCATTTATTCATTATTCATTTATTCATTTATTCATTTATTCATTTATTCATTTATTCATTTATTCATTTATTCATTTATTCATTTATTCATTTATATATAAATGAATACTTTGCAAAATTCAGGGTCAAATTTATCACCAAACTTGTTCCCCATTGTCGATGACCGATAGTGACTACAATTTTTTTCAAATTTACTTCATGGGCGATTTAGAAAAACAAGTCAATCAGCGTTGTGCAACAACACTTCAGTGAGAAGCCCAATTGTTGAACAACACTCCAAATCGTCCAAATATGTTGTTATTAACACAATGCATTGATTGCATCATTCACGACTGCACTAGACTGCATGCCATCTGAACACAAAACACAAAATCGTCATCAGAGCTGATAAGACACCTGCCGGACAACACCCAAAACCTTTCAATGCCTCTACATTGACGAAGTGTGTGTGAGTGCTTCCATTCAAACCAATAAGCAAGAAGCACCTGGATGCAAGATTCCGCACCGCGTCTCCTCAGGTGTGCATCCAACTAAAGTTTGTCAAGAGATGCACATATATTGATGCATATAGATGCATATTTGGCGGTACGAAGTTCGCCGGGCCAGCTAGTTAAAGATGAATTGGAGAAAATTAGATACTGTAGTATAAGCGTCTCTTTCGTACTAATTCTATAGTTAATTTCAGTTTTGATCTTTTCGGTTGCCAAGAGTGGTGAACTGGGAACCACAGCCTGACCACTGTCTGTGTGCCCACTCCCTAAATCAAAGATCTGCTTCACAGTTGACCACTCTACGTAGAATCTCCCCATTATGACTTTGACTCATTGTTACAGAATTGTGATGATACTGGAGCTTATTGACATAATTCCTTTTGAAGAATAATTGCGACTTTTTATCCACTATAGTTTCATTGCGTTGAGGCTATTCAACTTTTACGATTATAAATGAATTTATGGAATAATGTTCGATAATCACTATAAAATACTACAGCTATAATTTCCTTCTTTGTGATTGTTTGCAGAAGTAAATTCGGCGTCAGGAGTAAAATTATCTTCATATATTTATTCGTATGGTATGAGGCTTATAACAGAGAAACATTCGAATTAGTTTATTTCTAGGTGGAGTGTCAAAATAAAAATCAACCCCTGAAAGAAATCATTGAGTTTTTAATAGTAAACGAAAATTCAAGGGGCTCGTCCTGTAATAATTCAATTTCAGTAATCAAGTGAATGAGAATATTTTGGATTAGTCAACATGGTGCCAGATTTTATTATCGAATATATAGTAAATAAAAATGATAGTTCTCAAGCAAAATCGATTCTTAATAACTGCCCTGTATGTAGTAACTAGCTCAGCTCTCATTCGCAATATTCACAGCATCTATCAATAAATAAATCATTCAACATTCCCAAGGTATCAGAAAATTGACTTTGAATTTATTATAAGTTATAAGTGAGAGACTGCTACCTCCATTATGATCCAATTAGGCATCAGTAAGTTGCTATTCCCTAGTTGAAGGTCGATCGCTCCACTAGGAAAGTTGCTCACGGGATTGCTAATTGAAGCTATAACCTCTCTTAGCAAATTAAGCAGTATGGGCCACAGATCTCTTACTATTGAGTAGTCTTGCATAAATGCAGTTTATGATGTTCAGAGGAGCTTAAAGGAAGTTTTATTACCTATTCATCTCTTCCACTGTTCACAAGATTGCACAACAGTCACGGATTTCATCAGAAAACGATTGCTGAAGTTCATATGACTCAATGCTTCATGTACATATTTGAATTCCTCGCTGCCTGTTTGGTACGAGCCATTGTGCTGTTCAAGCTTGCTTGCTTGCTGCTGCTGCTGGTGCTAGTGCTACTACGTAAGCCTATGGTAGTTCGAATTGAATTGAGCTTATTTTGTCAAACTTATACATGATTGTTACATTTCAAACAGGGAAAAATAATGCTTGCAGCACAAACATAACAAGTAAAACTACAGACATCGTGACATTAGGACTAATATGATGTATTAACTTATTTATTGTATGAAACACTATAATCATAATACAATTATGACATTGGAGGAAAACTAGGCTGAGCCTGTACTATTTCTCTCCGAAAATTTTGATAAATTGTTATGTTGTCCAAAACTCAAGGTTATGTAATAACACACTGCTTCGTCACTTGATTTTCGGTTCAGGAATAATGATTTGGAAATTTTGAACTTTGAAGGTTCATTTTATTAAAAGAATCATAGTATGTATCACAATAAATTAAAAACTCAAGAAATATTGCACTTATTTGAAAAATGTTAATACAAAATCAAAAAACTACTCACTATATAGTACTACTCACTACACTCCATGTAGTAACTATATAGTAGTAATAATAAATCTTATCATTCTTATAAAATATAATAAAGATAAGTATTTATAGATATTGATATAAATTAATTGTTTTAGGCTATATAGTTAACATCTGAATACAACTGCACAGCTTAGCAAAGATATACTGTATCCTAATTAATGAAATAATAACTATTGCCCACATAGACCTGTTAGGCCTGTTCGTGAGTCAATGAGTTCAATTACATTTTTATTCTACTGATAGTATTCCATTGATGAATTCATCAATATTATAAGACACAAAAACATCCATTCACACCTAGTCATTTTGTTGAGGAACATTCACAATGGCAAGGTGTAATTCATGAGAATAACATCCAAAGAAAAATACACTTGACAGTCGGTTGACAAAGAGAAAAGAAAGAGGAAAAATAAGTAGACCAGAAATGGGAAGGATCAACTATCCATTTCACAGACAAGTTATGAATTTTTTACTATTTTATATCTATGATTAATATTTAAAACTGTGCCTGGCCTTTTTAAAGGTAATTAAAAAAGATAATTTGGAATAAAATTTAGAATTTGGAAATAGGCTGACACATCTAGAAAAATCGGAGTCTATACTTAATTCATTCTGGTGAACGGGCTACAGTCAAGAAAACTTCAATTAATCTTGCCAAGCCTGATTTAATAGGTTACTACTATAAACTTACACCACACTTTGAAATAATTGGAAAATACAACAACTTCAATAAACATTGGCAACTAAGATCGGACAACAGAAACAACAATTTCATGTTACTTTGTTGACATTCTTCATCTGATTTGGGGGCGCATTACTATCCCTCGTTTAGATAGCAATACGTCACAAAACCAAACAATATCAGCCATGAAAGAACAAATTAATTTCAATGCAAAAACTGAAGAAAGAAGAGCCCGTTCAACCCAAATTTCGTCGATAATAAACCATATAACTCATTTCATAAATTTCGAATCCCCACTTTTGATTGACATTCTCGAATGAACCTTTTGTTTCACTACACTGCACTTTCGTTGGTCTGTACGTTGCTTTATCGTCGAGGTTACAGTACCTTGCTTTTGGCGGTGAACTTTTACCGGTTGAATTTGGCTTGACGGCGATGTCATCTAACGTCCCTAGACCTGTCATCTGAACGGGTGTCTTGAAGCGGTGTTATATAAAGTTGCGGAACCAAAGGGGTGGTACATGGGGCCATATGAATAAAGTTGAGCATTTGCTTATACTTCTAAAATATGGAGCATTTGCTTCATTTTCTATGAATAAACATGAGCAAAACCTTTTGCTCATGCTCATCAAAAAAATAGTTTGATCATTTGCTCAAAAGTAAAAGCTTTTGCTCAAAATTGTATGAATAAACTAGAGCATTTGCTCAACTTTTGAAGCAAATGCTTCAAAAAAGTTGAGTCTAGTCTAGAGCAGCTTATCACCTTTTGCTCATAGTAAAATGGCTCAACTAATTCGTATGAGGAAGAGGAAACTATAACAGATACGATCACAACCAATAGTTGAGAACTATAAAACTCTTTTCAGATTCAACCATGATATATATCATCATTATCCCTACAAAAGAATAAATACAAAAGATAGCTACTTGTTATAAAGATAGCCATCACAAAATAGGAAATAGGCATTTAAGAAGATGAGAGTGTAGACGATTTTAAGAAGGCTATTTATATTATAAGAATATGCGGAAGATTATTATAGAGATGACATTTTTTCATGCTATTTTTTTCAAAATTCTAAACTCAACTGACCTAAAACTCTATTCATAAATAGAAAACAGAGCAGACGACGCAAACACAAGCGGTTCATATTTAGCGCTTCCGTGAGCTATAAAAACAAAGTAAGGCTACAAAAGCTAATCAGCTGATGAAAAATCTTTAAAATACGTGAGCATTTGCTCCAGAGTTCAGGAGCATTAGGTAAAGAGTATAAGGTAAAGCTTAAGGTTCGTACAGACTCTCGCTCTGCTCCGCAACCGAACGTCACTCCAGCAGAGCGATTGATGATCGACCGGCGAGCAACAGTGGTTCGACCGGGGAACGCGAGAAGATCTAACATCTTCAGTAACGTTCATGATGGGTGCGTGGGCGGTCCGACTGTGGTTCGATGGTGGTACGAGGGCGGTACGAGGGCGGTACGAGGGCGGTACGAGGGAGGAGCGTGCTCGGTGCGGGTTGGAAGCACGAATATGTGTACGCAGCTTTATTCATATAAAAATGAGAAAATGCTTTTGCTTCTACCTTTTGCTCATGAGCAAAACCTTATGCTCCATGCTCTTGCTCATGAGCATTTGCTCTGGTTTTATTCATATGGGCCATGGAGTTGGTTTGGGGTCACACATGAACCGCTGTAAATAAATGTATTACAGCATTAATTTCTAACTCTTCCTACAATTATTCATAAAAGCTAAAACATGAGTTATCTATTGATTACAGATTATTCAAATTCCAGTCAGAAAAGTATAAAACTTTAGCAAGTCTCAAACTTGACATAATATTAAAGATTACATTCCAATTAGAAGACTATCTTCCTGACTTGCAGCAATTCTCTACAATGATATATATCTTCAGAAACAATAACTCAAATGTAACATAACTGAAAACTTTCTTCTCTACATTCTGTACTTCTTTAGAAAACTTATAATTATCTTCCATCACTAAGAACGATTCTCAATCAATATTATTAACTTGAGAAATAACAGGCTTTGTTGATACAATACTCTGATGGAAATTCCAATTGTTTAAATTCACTATATTATATTTTAACCTTATTTTACGTACCTTAGCGGTTATTTGAAGAAATAATGCTTGCAGCACAAACATAACAAGTGAAACTACAGACATCGTGACATTAGGACTAATATAATTTATTAACTTATTTATTGTATGAAACACTATAGTCATAATACAATTATGACATTGGAGGAAAAACTAGGCTGAAGTTGTACTATTTCTCTCCGAAAATTTTGATAAATTGTTATGTTGTCCAAAACTCAAGGTTATGTAATAACACACTGCTTCGTCACTTGATTTTCGGTTCAGGAATAATGATTTGGAAATTTTGAACTTTGAAGGTTCATTTTATTAAAAGAATCATAGTATGTATCACAATAAATTAAAAACTCAAGAAATATTGCACTTATTTGAAAAATGTTAATACAAAATCAAAAAACTACTCACTATATAGTTACTCCATGTAGTAACTATATAGTAGTAATAATAAATCTTATCATTCTTATAAGATAAGTATTTATAGATATTGATATAAATTAATTGTTTTAGGCTATATAGTTAACATCTGAATACAACTGCACAGCTTAGCAAAGATATACTGTATCCTAATTAATGAAATAATAACTATTGCCCACATAGACCTGTTAGGCCTGTTCGTGAGTCAATGAGTTCAATTACATTTATATTCTACTGATAGCATTCCATTGATGAATTCATCAATATTATAAGACACTAAAACATCCATTCACACCTAGTCATTTTGTTGAGGAACATTCACAATGGCAAGGTGTAATTCATGAGAATAACATCCAAAGAAAAATACACTTGACAGTCGGTTGACAAAGAGAAAAGAAAGAGGAAAAATAAGTAGACCAGAAATGGGAAGGATCAACTATCCATTTCACAGACAAGTTATGAATTTTTTACTATTTTATATCTATGATTAATATTTAAAACTGTGCCTGGCCTTTTTAAAGGTAATGAAAGAAATAATTTGGAATAAAATTTAGAATTTGGAAATAGGCCGACACATCTAGAAAAATCGGAGTCTATACTTAATTCATGCTGGTGAACGGGCTACAGTCAAGAAAACTTCAATTAATCTTGCCAAGCCTGATTTAATAGGTTACTACTATAAACTTACACCACACTTTGAAATAATTGGAAAATACAACAACTTCAATAAACATTGGCAACTAAGATCGGACAACAGAAACAACAATTTCATGTTACTTTGTTGACATTCTTCATCTGTTTTGGGGGCGCATTACTATCCCTCGTTCAGATAGCAATACGTCACAAAACCAAACAAAATCAGTCATAAAAGAACAAATTAATTTCAATGCAAAAACTGAAGAAAGAAAAGTCCGTTCAACCCAAATTTCGTCGATAATGAACCATATAACTCATTTAATAAATTTCGAATCCCCACTTTTGATTGACATTCTCGAATGAACTTTTTGTTTCACTACACTGCACTTTCGTTGGTCTGTAAGTTGCTTTATCGTCGAGGTTACGGTACAGTACCTTGTTTTTGGCGGTGAACTTTTACCGGTTGAATTTTGCTTGACGGCGATGTCATCTAATGTCCCTAGACCTGTCATCTGAACGGGTGTCTTGAAGCGGTGTTACAGTCATAAAGTTGCGGAACCAAAGGGGTGGTACATGGAGTTTGTTTGGGGTCACACATGAACCGCTGTAGATAAATGTATTACAGTATTAATTTCTAACTCTTCCTACAATTATTCATAAAAGCTAAAACATGAGTTATCTATTGATTACAGATTATTTAAATTCTCTCATTCTATTGGAATTCTCATTTTAAATAGATTTTTATCTTTCAACTACTGATTATTTGTATCAGAATTAATGGATCTTTTAACGCCATGAGAAAACACAGTCAGAAAAGTATAAAACTCAAGTATCAAATAACTAAAACTATCAAAGTAGCTCAAACTTGACATAATATTGAAGATTACATTCCAATTGGAAGACTATCTTCCTGACTTGCAGCAATTCTCTACAATAATATATATCTTCAGAAACAATAACTCGAATGTAACATAACTGAAAACTTTCTTCTCTACATTCTGTACTTTAGAAAAAATTATAATTATCTTCCATCACTAAGGACGATTCTCAATCAATATTATTAACTTGAGAAATAAGAGGCTTTGTTGATACAATACTCTGATGGAAGTTTCAAATTAATTAAATTTCCTAAATTATATTTCAACCTTATTTTACGTACCTTAGCGGTTATTTGAAGAAACAATTATTCGTACATGATGAATAAACACAATTAAACTTTTCAGGACATGGCACTACTAGAAAATTTAAACTTTAATGAAAATAAAACTTATTTCTACATTAACTAATAAGATTATAAAATTGCCCAAAAAAGGCGAAACAAATCGACTACGTCTTCACTGTCGTAGTGCTCCTAGAAAAGTGTCCTCCGAAACGTAATCTGGTCTCTCGGCTGGGGAATCGCCCCACTACTGAGAAACCACTATTTAGAAACAGGTCTCCTATTGGGCTACTGGAAATATGGGAATCATATTTGACCAACCGTCACGTGGCTTCTAGAGCCTTAGGACCAAAGAGTAACTGCAAAATCAGTACTTTGTTATAATTGTAATATCTAGCTATTTTACTCCTTATCGCACTCTATGTCGCGTCAGGGAGGCTAAGTTTGAGAAATAATTTTAAAATCTACATTCCTCGACGACTCGGAGCCACAATTTTTAAATATCTATCCTGGAAAACTCGAAGCCATGGCCGTTCATCATAGAGAGAGAAAACAATAACGCTAACTCACTTACAATAATAGCTCCAGCCTATTGCGTATTAAATTCACTATTATAGCTTGAGAAAAAGCCTGAATTAGAAACAGTGCTCGGCTCAATACCCACCAATGAAAAATTCACACTAACTAGTCACTTACATCCTAACTAAACTTACTTTTGGACCCTTTGGTTCAATTTCATGTGCAATTGATTTTTCGTCTATTTGTATTGTGGCATGATACTGTCAGGGCAATACTTTTGAAGCTCGAATGAAGATAATAACCAGCACATGTTCGAATAAGGATATCCAAGTGAAATAATGAAAATGAATGAGGATGATGAATAACTGAGAATTTAAACTTTTCTGTGGAATTTATTCTTTTATAATATAAGTGAACTTCCATAAAGATATATTATAGGAATTTTTGAAATTTTTTACATAAAATTGTGAGACAGGATTCCCATGTTACTTGTTCTTCACTCGCTTAAATTACCAACAGATCATCTCACACACTTCTTTATTCTTGTCAACGAAATAAATTAAAATTGAGAGCAAGTTCTTCAGATTACAATCCCTCAAATTTCATTACTGTCCAATACGTCTCGTAACAATCTGTCCCATTCTGTTCCTCATCTTAGAAAATACAATGCTTTGGGATCAGGTATTTTTTGTCTTCTTTCGTAAATATGATATCTTTGTTTAAAAATAAAGTCTCTGGGCTCCGAAGCATCTCAAACTCGCTGTTTGTTGCTTAGCTCTTCCGACGTAAAAGAATGCGTGCTTCCTTCCTCGAACACATATTTTCTGAATGCCAGTGAAGGAGTTAAGTCGGATGATAAAATCTGTCATAAAATAATATTGAGTGCTCTAGGAAATTTAGGGAGAGAAATGAGAGATTTCAATCGAGTTAGGAGATCGAAAGTTAAAGCATTAGATTATTCATTCTATTGATCTATCATATTAGTACAGAATCTAGAGAGAACTAACTGAATAATGAATTAAACATTAGAAATCAAACTCTCTTCTATTATTTTTATTTATTTTGTTGCCACATTCAAAAATTACTTTGAAGAGTTCGAAACATTTGTGTAGAAATTAATATTAATAGATTTTTTCTTATTAGTTTTCAATTTCTAATATACATAGCCTACAACAGCCGTCAATACCAAAGAACATTAAGCTTCCTCAATATAGTGATTTATTCTTCCTCCTAAATTATGAATTACGAATTGCTTCATTGTTTTGAGATAGGCGAGCGCTGTTTCCCCACAAACATAACGTTGAGTTTGTCAACCTTAGTTTGCCTACCAAAATTATTATTACATCGCCATCTCCTGAATTGAATTGCAATGTCTCAACATTTGAAATGAGTTCAGAAATCTGGATACCTGAGTCTGAATCGATTTAATCATGAAATACTTTTTCTGATTTTAATCTGATTTATTATATTTTTTATTCAAATAGGAACTACATGGACCCAAGAAATGGTGTGGTTGATTGGAAATGATTGTGATTACGAGGCAGCTAAAAGCCAGTTGCTACTACAAAGATTCCCTTTTCTCGAGTAAGTACTATATTACATTGCGTATTATAATTATTGTACTTTATACAATATTATTACTCTGCTATCAGAATATTGGATTTAGATATTTTATATCATATGTGTTGTATCTGCAAGATGTGTTATTATTGAGCTTGTCTGAGCGACCTTGTAAAGTTATATCATTCATCATCCACTTATATGCATGCAAAGTGCATTCATAATTAATAGATGAATCCACTGATGGGGATCCAATTGATAAAGATATATAACTATCGTTAAGATAATTAAGATATGGTTAAGATTTAACTATCGAATTGACGTTGGGTTATTAGCATTATTTATTTCATTCGAGACAAAATAGAATTTTCATCATGATCCAACTTATCAAAAATTGGAATATCGTACTGAGAAATTGATTGATTTATTGAAATCCAATTGTACATTCAATTTCATATTTCGAGAGAGCCTTGAGATAATGGATGACATGTAATTGTGTATCCTGCCCTGTCATGATTTAAGATTCCCGCTCAATTATTGAACACAGTATAAACTATCAAATTGCAAACTCTCCAATTTCTAAGCTCCTTGTCCCTTTCGCATCGATTTTTGGCTGACCAAAACTGTTCTATTGAAACAGGAGAATACATTCATTTTTATGAGGGAAAGCTCACGAAATTTTGAGGAATTTCAACATCCTCAGCACTCGTCCAAATTAAAACGTATCAATAATACAGTATGCTGTCTAGCAGGATAGGAAATAAATTTCTCTAGAAGAGGTGAGAAAATTTCAAATGATTCAGTATTTATAAAGAGAAATACTCATATATTTTCACTATGAGTGAGTTCAACTCATATGGATATTCTGTCAATTTCAATAACATTTTCGTATCTTGTGTTTCCTCCTACGCAAATAATACTTGAAAATGTGGATACGACACATGGGTGGATAAAGCTCAGTATTTTTTTCCTGTGACTTACCTGGAATTTCTCTGTCACTTTGTCTCACCTTACAGCCTTGTTAGGCCCTCAGCTTCACTAGTTCCTCGTTTATCAGTATACACTTCATGTATAATTCAGCATGCAACCCCACAGTATCATGTCGAATCAACTGAATATCTTTTTCGGGAGTATTTCGTCAATAATTCTTTGTGAAGGAGAAGAATCCAGCCGCAACAGCTGCTTTTTCAATCTCATCAAAACAAGTCTCCTGATTTCCCATTCTGTCTCATCACAAAGTTCCCAGAGAGATTCTTTTTCGACATTTTCTGCGTGTGAAATCATAGGAGAATTATTTTTTCCATACAACAAAGATTGGCTGTCTCCACCTCCTATCACCAATGCATTGTAAACTGTGGATTCGGAAAAACATACTCATCTGTATGTCAAGTTATGAGAAAATCAATATCTTTCTTGATAATCCTTTTTTTAGCATATCGTAATATTGCTGAATTAAGGAGTTTTGAGCAGTTTATTATTGTTTTCATTATCAGCCGTACTAACAATGTAATATGTAAGAAAATAATAATGGGATGACATGCGAATTTATTTTGTTATCTAACATTTATTGACAAAATCAGGAAAATCAATATCTTTCTTGATAATCCTTATTGTAGCATATCGTAATACTGCTGAATTAAGGAGTTTTGAGCAGTTTATTATTGTTTTCATTATCAGCCGTACTAACAATGTAATATGTAAGAAAATAATAATGGGATGACATGCGAATTTATTTTGTTATCTAACATTTATTGAGAAAATCAGGAAGAGAAACAGGGAATGATGAACGGAAGATGAAGTAGCAGAGTAGAGGCATAAGGGAGAGTGAAGAATAGATGAACATTACATAAAAAACTTGAGAAGTCTTTACACTAAGCTAGGAGGAAATTTCTCCAGATAAAATCTACTCATACTGAAATTTCATTTTTCGAGACTATCCATGTTTGAATTTCGATCACCAGTCTTCTATTGAATTTACTAGTGATAAAATGGTTTGGAATGGCATCAATGAGCTTTCATACCTTTTATTGAAATTGTATTCTACGAATCAAAGCAGTATCAGTCTGTAACTTGAAAATTAACAGATGAGGAACGGAGGTTATACGGTGATACACGCATAGGTTGAAAAGATTAATATGTTTTTTTTATGAAGATGATTGAATTTTTTCATGTATTGCAGCCTGACAGTTGGAACGTCCAGCTCACTAAATAGGTTCTCACTTGGATAGAGTTTAGGTTTTTAAAAAAGCTTTTCTGATTTACCTCTTAAAGGCGTTTTTGAATAAGAATAAGTTTTTCCAAATGGTTCGAGTTTGTTCCATTCCATATCGCAAGAATGATCAAATGCAGGCAGAACAAATTGGATGTCTTGAGATTTTATTGTTACTAACATCGCTGATATTATTACGAAATTCACTCATCCAATTGTCTGAGTTTGTTTCATCTACTATTAATGAGAACATCCCAACGCAAATGCTGATCAATCATTACACCCAAATATTTATGTTCTCTATCAAGCTTCAAACATGTCATATTGAGTGTATGTAGAACCAAAGAGAATACAACTACATACATTATATTTTTCCATGGTAATACTATGAAATACTCTTAGAGTCCTTCAAAAGTGAAACATGTTGAGTTGAATGGTGATGATTAATATAGCCTATTGAAGTTGTGATTGGTGTCTATTATTTGGTCTATTCATTAGTTACTGCTTTTTCGCCAGTGGGATCGGAGACATGGCGATTTTTCTTAATGCATGATTTCATCTATTTATATTCCTGGGATAAATAATTGAAAATGATTATTTTAAAATCTCTGAATGACAAAATTCTTTCCAGAAAGAAATGACAAAATTTTCTGTTGAATTCAGAAGTATGAAAGGTTCAGGAATGTAACTTTCTGGTACCGTTTCCCCGCTTCAATGAAAAGCATGATTGAGAGTCAGTGAATAATTGAAATCAATCTTCCACTTATTGCGCTTCTTGTTCTAAAAACCCCATCCGACAATTCATTCCTTTTTCAGGAATGAATCATTCGAATATTGCGCTTCCATTGAGAAGGTCGTTGCCAGCTGTTACAGTTCAATTCAGTAATGCTCTCCATTTTCTTCCACCATCCAGAAACTCCGATACATTTTTATCTTTTTCACAATGTTTCCAACGACAAAAGCCTGTCTCTGATTTACGCAGTCTTTTCAGGTTAATGAATTGTGCTAAGGTACAGAGGGATTGATTTGAATGGAGCCTTCATAATAATCGTATATTGTTTAAAAGACCGTAATATTCCAGCCGGCCTCCACATTTCATGAGAAGAATCGTTTCAAGATGCAGATTCTGCAAAATTCACTTCACTTTTCTTTTATCTACCATTATGAGAAGCTAAGAAGACTTTGATGGGGATGGCTTTTACACTAATTATATTGGTGCTTATACTCTCATATTCTCATAAATTAGAGTTCGTTGAGGTAGGGGTGCTCACCCCCTGCACAAGGACTCATCCTGAAACCCCCCCCCCATCCGCAGTGGAAACCCCTGCATTAAGGTTCTATTTATCGTTTTGCCTTATTAATACACATTCTGATACGGATATGAAAGCTATATTAAGGTGATACAGCGGACACAACAAACTCGGAAGTCCGGGCTGGATTTTTGGAGAGAAATGAATACTTTTCTAAAAGGCAGCCCAAAAACTGTTTTCATTCCTAGTTAAGGTTTCTGCATGTAGTGTGGAGTGTGAAAATGATCTTTATGTGATTGTGAAAGTACTTAGTGTTCTAAATATTAAGAGGACTGGGAAATTGTTATAATAATTACGCTTATTTCTTGTATATGCCTCCTCATTCTCCGGTTAATCAAGATTTTGGGATCGACTCCGGGCTCAGTTAGTCCAGGTATGTTTTACACACACACAAAACATGAGCTCAGTTTTTTAATGTTGTACTAGATGCAGTCTAAAAATCCAACAGTGCAGAAATTTTACTCCTCGTTAATTTAGTAGCACAGATCTTTCCACTTTCAACTAAGAGTTTTGAAGGGTTCTTTTGTTAAAATATGCTAAGCAGAAGACCTCAAAGTATGCTACTTGGAGAGAATGAACATGTGATACATGACAGTGTATTGAGTTGATGCGCCGGATAATAACGGAAGTATGGATATGGTGGTGATTGTGCTGAAGCAGTCAACCGAACAAGTATCTTAATTGAGAATCTCTTGAATACAATAAAGAGAATAAAATCATGAAGCGAGTTCTCTTATGGAAAACAAGTCATGAATTTAATTTTCTGCTTTTCTGCAACTGAGACACATGCCAGTTTTCATGAAAGAAAGTATGAGATCTACTAACAGGTATATATCAAGATATTATATCAGAATACTAAAACAAAACTAATTGTTGATTTTCTCCGTATCGAACAAAATAGAGAGAGATTGATTAACTGAATGCTCTATTAAAGTAGATTACAATATATAGTGGCTTATACATACATAATTATACAGTCGAACCTCTCTATAACGAACCTCCACTTAACGAAATCCTCTACACAACGAATTTTTACCTGGTCCCATGACATTTTTGAGTTTTGGATGCTTATTTACCTCTATTCAACGAATTTCGGACCTCTCAACAACAAAGTTTTCTCTTGACTTCAACATACGAAGTGTAGTATGTATAGGAAGCAGACGGTCATTCTAAAGGAATTTTTAGTTTCAGCAGAAAGGTCAATAGACTAATAATAATGGCAATTCAGGTAGGAAGAAGATAGGGTGGTAGACAGTCAATAGAGGACGAAACACATGTCGGAAATTGAATGCAAGTTACTGGAAATTGAATTCCAAGAACTTTTCATTATTGTAGACCAGGCATGTGAACGACTGGACTTTCCCATTCTTGCTTTTGTCACACATTTCAATTCTTTGAACTGACTATGATGATGATGATGATGGCTGTGACGAACCTGAGGAGAAGAATCCGTCAGAACAAGAAGCTCAACCGAAAATTACTCACTTTTTCAAATATAGAACATAAAAAATAGGAAAATTGAGTTATTATAGTATTTATAGTGACGTTATTGACAAAATAGCAGTATTTTGCGTTCCATCTAATAGCAGTGTGAAAAGTTGAAAAATATTGCTACAGAGTATGTACTTTGATTAAACTCTACTAATAGTACAAAATCAAGCTTTCTGGAAATAAATTGGTGAGTTTACTTACTCATTACAGTCTATAAATATTGAAAAAAACATGTTTTTTAAACAGCATGAATTTTCAAATTTCTATATTAATATTGGCCTAATAGGTACCCTACGTTCTCGATATGTTTTATGTACCATATTCATTTATTTACCGCCGTGATACGATATTATAAGATCCATAGGATCGTGGCACTTTTCTTGACAGAACCTCTCAATAACGAATACCTCTCTGCAGCGAATTTTTTCTCGGGATAATCGACTTCGTTATACAGAGGTTCAACTGTACAATAAAGAAAAGAGAGAGAATAGAATGACTGCCTTTATTTTTGACCTAGGATGGCGAAGTTAGGGAGCAGTCGGCCCTCTCTTAAACTTAACCCTCCAATACAATACTAAATTATAATAATTTAATAACGATACTCAGTAAAAGAAAATAAGAAAGAGAGAGAGAGAGAGAGAGAGAGAGAGAGAGAGAGAGAGAGAGAGAGAGAGAGAGAGAGAGAGAGAGATAAGTCTGTAGAAATAATGGAGAATGAAAATAGTGAAAATAATTTTATTCAGGCTACTTGAATATTTCTCCTTGTTGTGTAAATCATATATACAGGTAACCAAGAAGATTATTCAATATTTAAGTAATAATTAATAATAAAGAGTTCCAATTAATGAGGAATATAATAATAATACAGAGTAGACGAATGTTGTAATCATTATTCTATTTTTTCTCCGTTATTGTACTGAATAGTGAATGATAATAGTAATTGGAGAAATACTGTCTAGTATTTACATACCAAAAAGTACAGTAGTTTAATATTATAGTATTCCAATATTGTAAGTACAACAATCCGCTGGAAAAGATAATTCAATACAAGTGTCATTCATGTTGTCTGGTGTTTAAAAATAATGTGCATGTATTTCAGCTCTTGGTTATTTGTTATCTGTGCAAACTTCATACTACTGCAGATTATATCTGAGATTCCTTTCGAATTTTGTGGGGCTGAATATTCACCCTTACCAGTATCTCCATGATGTCTTATATTACAGTTTTGTAATAAATTCGACAGTATGCAAACATTTCCAGTGGAATAGAAATGATCTTTTGAAGTTAGAACTTTGAATGCTATTTGATTCCACTTTCAAGAAGCATCAAGCAAGCACTCTTCTTTGACTGGTCACTAAAGAAACCTAAGCTTCTACCAACGTTTCAATTTTGCGAGGGAATTTTTCAAAAAGGATTAATTTTTTTACTCAATTTCTCCTGGTAGAAAGTCTATGAGGTGCTTGCTTATTATCTTTAATATTACAAAGAAAATAAATGGCTTATAAATGTATCAGATAGGAAATACAGGAATTACTTATCATCACCATAGAGAAAAGATAGCACAACGAATACGAAATGAATGGCGAAGGAATACGAACCAAGAAAAATGTAGCTCTTCAATATTCAAATTGCTCTTATCCTAAGAACGCTTCGCCTGATTTGACAATTATATTACTTTAGAAGTCGGTTTTTCTCTTTAATAAATTTGTACAAATGACTTTGATAGAGCCAATAAAGTCCAATAATTCCATACTGATATGAAAGAAACTCTTCAAAATTATGTAACTTTCAGGGAAAATCATTAATAGCTTTTTTCAAAAACTTAATTCATGTTCACACCAACAATATTTTTCTAATGAAACGAAAAAGTACATTGAAATTCTATAACTCTAAAATATTGATAAAAATTCGTTGATGGGATTGAGTCATTTGAGAGCAGATTAATGTGAAAACCTTCTGAGTAAAACTAAATACTGATGATAGAGCATGAACAAGAACGTATTCAATGAGCTGTAGCAGAACGATTACCATTCAGTCAAATTAGTTTGCTTTGTGGATGAGACATGAAGCTGTAATAGCTGCTCCCCTTCTACTCGCATGTCTCTATCCCTTCGCAAAGTCCTCTGCATTCCACTTTGCACAACTTCTTCGTGTGTTTGGCCTGCTCTTGAGAAACAAAGGACTACGTGAAGTTGGTAATAACGTTCAATTAATCAATGTGAGTTCCTGTTCAGGACTTCTCAATCGAGCTTGTTAATTTTGGCCGAGCATGTTAACTTAGTGATTTGGACCTATCATGTCAATCATGTGAGATCACTCAGAGAAGAGTGATCATTGATCGATCATAGGCACCTACGTTTTGAAACGTATACTCGGTTTTTCTCTTGTGAGTTTGCATGTCAGTAATTAGAAGCTGCAAAAGCTGGCAATTTAAGTGAACTAAACAAATGAATGCATGTTGTTTCACAATTACCAGTCGAATAAGTTTTGTAATTGAGTCCAATAGGAATGATCGGGAGTGCCTCAGAACTGCAAGTTTCAATCTGTCTAGTGTATGTACATAACCTGAAAAGATCTGTTCAATTAGGTTTCATAGATAGGAGGAAAGGCTGCAGAGGTGAGATTTTGGCTTTTAAATAGCAATATGTTTATATTTTTGAAATGTGTTGATAGTTTTATATAGAGATGCGTACAGATTTACGCGCCGCGAACATGAGCAATTCACTTTTAATCAGAATGATTTCACTTTTAACATGAATTGCTCATGTTCGCGGCGCGTATGTACCTTAAGATATACCAATAGTAAAACGTTGAAGTACTTACACTCATGAATGACACCCGAATGATCACTACAACTCAAATTTCAGGTTGTCTTGAATCTTTCCTGTTATCCCTTATATTCCAGTACCTAATTCAAAATTTCCAAATTAAAATAATTATTCCAGTAACTTACAGTGTAATCCATTTAGTCTTGATAGTGTTTTGTAAAAGATAAAAGAAGTAATCATTTATATGAAAGGATACTCAAGGAGGAACTCAATAAGCTGTTCTTTCCACTGAAAAGGATCTACCCTTACTGAATGGAGGGCTTCAATACTCAAGATATCATCCTCCATTGAAGATTGACCTTTTTGTAAAGAGCTTTTATTTCACCATGAAAAAGTCTACAACATTTCTAATCTACAGTGTTGAATTTATCGTATGAATATCAATGTGAGTGGCATTCAATCTCCAGCCATTGTTAAAGTCCACATTTTTTAAGTTTAATATCTCAAATACAATACTTGTTATTAGCTATACTATTGTAAATGGAAATTGAAAGTATGCTTTTTCTGCTTCCCATATAATTATATCTGAGGATGATGCCCACATAAACGTCAGACTTGTCCTGGGATAATGAGAAGGATGATGATGATGATGGTGATGATGATGATGATGATTATGAAAATGATCGAGAAGTCGATCCACAGTTTTAGGTTGGTTTCAAACCACCGGTGAGTGACGTGGATAAAATGATAATAACAATAAATAAATAAATGAATAATTAAATGAATGGATAAATGAACAAATAAATAAATGGATAAATGAATGAATAAATAACAATATCATCATGAATTTTCACTTGTCATGTTTCATTGACGATTGATTTCAGGGAATGAGTTATTCTACCTTCCAAAACATTAGGTAAACAAACAGTGTTCTCTATACGATTCCAAACAAGGAAGTGGATGTAGTGAAGGACTCTCATCTCATTTTGTAAATTAGATCTCTGACACACGCGTACTTCTCCGGGAGTAGGAGGACGTTACACAATGCTACCCTGATCACAAATCCTTTTTCGTGGAAAACACAATTATATCCCGCCAAGGAAGTTCGTATCAGACTCAGAATTTCATCCTGCATTTAGAATATAGCAATAAAACTCTCCAGAATCGTTCTTCGATCTTATTTCATATCGATCATTTTGCTTTCCCATGGATTTCTCAATGATTGAATAATATTAATGAATGAAATTGAGATACTGGCAATTTGCATCTCCCTCCACTTGTTTGCTTTCGAAAGAAGTTGATATGATGATGTAACCCAAAATATTATTTTTATTGACTAAAGTAACCCTGCTTTAGTAGGGTTATAAAATAATATTTTGGGTTACATCATATCAAATTCTTTTGAAAGAAAACAAGTGAAGGAAGATGCAAATTGCCAGTATACTGTCTGTGGTTAGAACTGAATCGTAAAATTACTTGTAGGGAATTGATTCTCAAACAATATAAATGTTTTTTTTCCAAAAGCAAATGTGATCAATTACGCTGTAACTCAAAATCTACAATGAATGATGAATTGCAATTGATAGAGGATGATTATAAACATTGGCGCAGATTGCTGTTCGACATTTTGGGGGGGGACGTACTGGGGGGTCTGAGGGGTGCCCCCCAGAAAAGATTTTTTTGAAAAATAGCTTATTAAATGGTGGTTATTAAAGCATATTTTACTTCAAATTTGTTTCAACTTCTCAACTACACAATAAGTGTTTTAAATTATCTTATTCGGCAGTGATAAATTAGTGGGTAAATAAATAAAATTCTGAGTCAGCTCAATAGTTGTAAGTTTTATTAGATAAAAATTATTTACAAAAAACCAGCATAATAAAACATCATTAGTTGTATTGTTTGTTTCGATCACCAGCCATAATTTGAATCTTCAATAAATTTTTACGGGGGACACAGCATACACCATAAAATATCGGGGTTGGGGGGACGCGTCCCTCATGTCCCCCCCCCAGGTTCTACGCACATGATTATAAAGTTGAAGAACCTTATTTATTCAATAATGTAGCAATCATTTCAACTGAATTTATTTGATCTATTTTCTATTAGCTCAATATAAAAATACAATGATGAATATGTATATCGAAACATTCATTTTATAAGTTCAGCTCTCCAGAATTCAAGTGAATTTCTCATCCCGAAAAAAAGCGAAAAAAAATTCCCAACTAAAACGTTCCTGAAGCTAAATAGCTGAAAGCTAAATATTCAAATCTCTCAAAGTACATGATGACGAGCCACATCTATATAAATAAAAATCTGGTGTGGTGCACTCACACAACTTTCCTTGCCGTTATGAAAATTTATCACCTGACGCTAGTGTTCTCGCGCATCTCAAAAATCTACTATTCAAAGATATGAGACAGCTGGTGACAGGACAATAACGCTGGAGACACACGAGGTATGCTATCTCTTCGTAGTGAATGATTAAATAGAACCAACAGTTACCAACAGTTTGCAATTATTAATAATCACATTTTCTCGAATTTCAAGCTTATTTTCAATTTTAAGTGGAAATGTCACTGAACATTAAGTGTAGATATTTGTATGCTCAATTTTATCCACTTGAATTTTTTTGTTTCAATTGTATCTGAAGCCTGATAATTGGGAATCCAAAATCACACTTTGCATTGATGGGGCGGAGCTCCTGAAATTTTTACAGATATGGGACTTGTGGCAGTTGATAGAGCTTATCGATGACTATTTTAGGCATAAATTTGATCAAAATCGTTGGAGCCGTTTTCGCGGAAATCAAAAAAACCCCTGTTTTTGACAACATTTTCGCCATTTTAACCGCCATCTTGAATTGGATTTGTTCGAAATTGTTCGTGTCGGATCCTTGTAGGGGAAGGACCTTAAGTTCCAAATTTCAAGTCTTTCCGTTAATTGGGAGATGAGATATCGTGTACACAGACGCACATACACACACACACACACACACACACACACACACACACACACACACACACACACACACACACACACACACAGAACATTACCCTAAAACCACTTTTTTGGACTCAGCGGACCTTGAAACGTATAGAAATTTAGAAATTGGGGTACCTTAATTTTTTTCGGAAAGCAATACTTTTCTTACCTATGGTAATAGGGCAAGAAAAGTAAAAATCGAGCCTCAAATTTTGACATTCAATAACTTTTTTATGTTTACACCGAATTTGATGATTCTTCCTTAGTTGTGTTCGTTATGTTCAGGATCAGGTTTATGAACTATCAAATTTATAATTTGACTCCAGGACTCTTTTCTACGGTCCTTTAAAGCTTACATGATTGTAATCCTTATGGGAGAAGATTTGTGAGCTGGCCACACACAGAAATAAAAATCAGCTGTTATAATCATTGCGTCATACAACAGCCGTCGATAGATTGTAGACAAGCGTATGTTCTGCTCCGTAACCGCCCATGTATTTATTATTTTAAATGCCCCGACTAAAACAAAATGACTTCTGTGTGTAACCATCCAGCAGTGCGGCCTCAGGTTAAAGACTTATGCTCTAAAGACATTGCTTTGTTTTGAATAATTGTGCTGTCTTCGGAATTCAAAATTGATTGATTTTTAGTAAATTATTTATTTTGCAGTTGGAAAATTATCTATACAGGTATAAATAGAATGCCGCATCGCGCCTCCTCAGGTGTGCATCCAGCTAAAGATTGTCATGAGATGCATTAAACTATTTGGCGGTACGAAGTTCGCCGGGCCAGCTAGTTCACAATATAATTCACAATTTGAAACAAATTAGATTGACACATGAATGAAATAGCCCACAATGGTATTGCAGTAATGAAATAAATGTCGAAATCGTGTAATTTCCCAATCATTAAGTCGAATCATTGTAATTTCTGTCTGGAACCTTCACCCTCCACCTTCTTGAACATTTTTTCAGCTTCATAATTTCCATACTTTTTTAGAAAATTTCTTGTTGATATGGGTATTATGATTTAAGATAGGTAGTTGGCTGCTTGGTTCTGTTACATGTTTGTTAAGCCTTTGTTACATGTTTGATCTTTGATAGATGCGGGCGCTACTCTTTTCACCTATGTCTGACAGATAAATAGATATGATGGGTGAGCCTTCATCCTTGTCAACCGTTTCTATTTGACTGAGCCTCTATTGTACTGGTTACCTGTTTCACAAATATCAACTCCACTTAGAAAAATAACTTTGATGATAAATCTTAGAAAAATCCTAGTGAGAACATTCGGACACCAACCCTTTCACTGCGATAAATTGCCGCCAGCCTCTTCAACACTAACGAATTTCTGACCTCATTCCATCCAATTTGTAAAGTGTGAGACTGCATGTATATCTTAATAGAATTTATTTTCTAATCCTATCGTGAATTGCAGATGGGAATCGTTCCAGGCTATATGGACTCCTATAAATGCGATAGTTCCCTTGCAAGTGTATAGCGTAATTTCCCAATATATTTCTCACTGTTCATCCAAATCATTCCATCATTTATTTAGATCATTATTCTTATCAATTTATATTCAAAAAATCAATCGTTGTACATAAAGCTAGTAATTTGTAGCACAGTAATTAATTTGGAAATTTTGGCCAATTGTTTTGCGCAGTAACATCTCATTGATGTTATTTGAACAAGATTCTTAAAAGAAAAAAGTGAATCCGCAATTGAGAGAGCTCGCCCCCATGTAAACATGAAACACTTATATTTTTTATATTAGTTCCCTTGGGACTTTCCGTTATAATTGAATAGCTGAGCTACAAGGAGCTGTGGATTGCGAGAGTAAAAGCTCATTTGACGAGGAACTTGGGCTAATAAGCAAGTTGCCATTATCACATGAACTCAAAATGACAAGCCCGAAATCTGCTTCTCAACTGCCAGAAGCCTCTGCCAACTTCAAAACAAGAGCATATAATAAGGAAATTACGCTCTTAGTGACTAGAGCGTGCGACTCAATCCTCAAATATTGAACTTGGGGTTCAGGTTCACGGGAAGATGCTCTTGAAATTAGCTCACATTCATATAGTTGAACTTTAGATAGTAATAATTCAAGGTGAAGTACTTGAACGAGCTCAAACCTGAAAAATGATAGCGATGTTTGGGGATGTTTTTCTTCAGAAATTAAATATCAACTATTAAAAATATTGTTCATGGAATTAATCAATATGACATTACGATCATCAAAAACAATAGATCCTACTGATCCAGTAGTTTTCAGAACTCACCTGTCAGCTGTCAGTAAGACTGCGAGGACGAAATAATATCACAACCTAATAATATTTTGTGAATGTTACTCAACTGATCAATTACAATGTATTCACAATAATTATTGTTATCTAATAGAGGAAATCTTTGAATAAGCAAATGAGAAGCTTCCACAGTTTTTCTAGTCGACAACATGGGACCCATCGAATGATGCATGAGAAAAACACAATATTGAGCTTACTGAGACACTTTGAGAAAACTTTGCTACAAGATGTATGCTATAAATATCAATAGAAACTCAACTACAATCTAAGCTAAGATACATACAATAAATTAGATCTCACATACATTCAAAAAATGAATGTATGAATATCACAGATAGCTTGATAAATTATTCATGTCAGCAAATAATAATTATTATTGGTTGTGTAATTCACTCGCCAGAATCGAGATCAAAGTGATAATTTTTCAAATTTCAAATTCGTAGTGAATTTTCTTTTCATTTTTTCCAGGGCTGTGAGTATCATTTCACAGGAGATTGAGGGTGAAGAAGATGATGAGAATGTGCTGGGCGCCGATACCATCACATTCACTGAGGAACTCCCCTCACCAAGGTTCATCAAAACTCATCTAACAACTAAGCTCCTTCCTCAAGAAATCTGGATAAAGAAGCCCAAGGTGAGAAATTCACATCAATTTAATATTTCACATAATTAAGGAAAATAACAAATTCAATTTTTGCTTCCATAGCAGAATGTTTTTTTTTCGTCAAAAATGTTGTTTTAGTCATGTTGTGACCTTGTTTGCAGTATTGGGAAAAAAAGATAGAATTATATAGCGGTTTCTTCCATTAATGTATGATACTTGATGTCTGATACAACTATCAAATTATTGTACTATACGAGTAAATCTACTCGTAAATATAATATAAATATACAGTATAGGATTATCATAACTCGAGGAATGTTCCTTCTATTAGACAAGGAATAATAAGCTTACTACAACTGAGAGAATAGGAAAGTGATGATATGGTATGAGTGTCTTCGCATATGTATGTATGGAAAGTTTTTTTTTATTGTAATTTGACTGCAATCTAACACTTTGGTTAATGAACAGTTCAATTCTATGTTAAATTAATACGTAAAAGTTTGACATTGAAGGGGTATTCACTCCTTCACAGTCTAAGTGAGCAATGCCCATGCACTGTTTCTTTCAGAATCACTCTTACTGGAGTGGCCGTAGTCGAGTGGATTAGATGCTGGCTTTGTAATCCAAAGGCCCGGGTTCGAATCCCAGCCCGGGCAAGATATTTTCTCGGGCCACTCCCGTGTTTCGGATGGACACGTTAACCGTCGGTCCCGGCTGCCTAAAAAGCAGTCGTTAGGTCATGTCAGAGGCCCTGAAATTGATCAGTTGCGACCTGAAAACTCTGACACCAGACCTGAGCCAGCCAGGTCACACGATATTATTATTATTATTACTCTTACTACATTTAAACGAGATCTGTAGGCTTCTTCCTTTTCAGTCAGAGAAGAGATTGCTTATTATTCTTCTCCACTCTCACAACATGAACCGTATTCTATAATTGACAATATATCAAAAAAACTATTTTTTTTTAATAATCGTGATAAATAATGCATATATCAACACCATTCGTTGAACTTTTTTCCATCGAGCAATCTTCTGGCTGTAATTCCCAGAATTATGAATATAATATTTCACATTCATACATTGGAATCGAGAGAGAAGTTAAATGAAAATAATATAGTTGTTGAAGGAGTGGATAATAAGGGATCTGAATATATTATGCCAGTATGCAAGGTAATATGTAATCATTATAAAAAAATATATACTTTTTAAGACTGTAGTAGACCACGAAAGCATACAGATGAGAAATTCACCTTTATTAATGTTGTGTTTGCCTCATTATCAAGCCAAAACCAAGTAGCAAAGGAATAGAAGAAACATGAACTTTATTCAGTTTTCTCAGTGATCTAAAGATGTTAATGGTTGAGATTTCCACTGAGAATCTCCAAACTTGTTTGCTTCTTGTTAGTGCGAGTATTTACCTTTATTCCAGATCTGAAAAGATATGAAATGACGACTCTTATAGAGAAGAAAGTTCTCCTTGCCTGACTCCAAAAAATAAATATCAAACTAATAGGGATTTAGTCGACTTGGCATGACAGTTGCAGAGAAATCTGAAAAACGCTCGGTCTGAGCAATTTCCAGAGATATCAAATGCATGAAATATCATAATATGCAATTTTTTCGGAATAATAATGTGTATTAATGACCTGAGATAGTATTGTTCCATAATGCCACTTACATTGAGTAAAGAATAGATTAATCTTATCGGCGAATTGAAAACATCACTGGCTATTATAATCTTCTTATTCATGGAGGAAGGAGCTGGCTCTTGCACGGTATGCATCACCTCTAAACTACCAAATTAAATAGTTCACTTCTGAACTACCTATACTACTGAACTACTAATTAGTTAGAAATTATGCATAAAGATTCCGAATTTATTGATTCTGACGTTTATAGGCACTTTTTATTCTCATTATTCACTTGATTGTGATTTCAGAAATTTAAATTGATTTATTCAACGTGATAGAAAATTTACGTAAAGATAAAATTTCAAACAGATCAGCGAAATGTTCCTCGGCGAGTGAAGTCGAGACGGAGAGGTAGTCCTGCAGTAGGCTAACGCGCAGGACTTGTGAATGAGAGAGATTGTGGGCTTGAATCCAGCCACAGTCACTTTTGGCTGGAAATTTCCCACTTGAATGGAGATTAAAGTCTTGATTCATTCACTTGCAGTGATTTTCATGGAATAATAAAAAAATTATATTCTATTCAATTAATTTCCTTATTCTAAATTCTACTGTTGCCAAGTTGATTTGATATGATAATACTTTTTATTTTCAGCATATAAATTTGAAACTATTATTTTTCTACCTTTTTTGTGTATCCTTATTATACTGATCCTTGTGGAGCGCTTCTTACACCAACTCGTATGTAATAATTTATTATCTCCCCAGTTGAAATTGTTGGTCAAAGAAATAGAATAGTGCTGCCTGCTCTACTAGAATGATTCTACTAGTTCTTTACAATTTCTTGTTTCTATCAACAGATAATCTATGTGACAAGAGATCCTAAAGATGCAGCAACTTCATACTATCACCACCATCGTTTATGGAATGGTTACACTGGCAGCTATGATACGTTCATGGAGGGATTTCTGAAAGATAAACGTGAGTATTAACCATTTCTCCATCGAACTCACTTATTTTATTCTAATTGAAGCTTTCGAAGTTTAACGAATTTTTTTCTCGAATAGTCAGCTGAGTCTGTACTATTTTGAAAAAGTTCCTTGTTCTAGATGTTTTTCCCTGAACTATAGAGATTTCATTAGGTAGCACACGTCATCAAAATGAACATGTCTGTATATTATTAGTTTAGGTATATGTGTGATATAGGCAAGTGTGATAAGGCTATTTTTTGCTTATTGATAAACGGCAGACAAGGCAGACATTCTAAACTTATGTCATAAAATGTTTTTGTTGTAAATTGCATAAACATAATTGAACGAGCGTTAGCGAGTTCTCACTTTTGACTCAAGGCCAAGAATCCAAGATGGCGGACAAAAATTTTTGAGCGACAGAAGTAGTGTAAATAAATGAAGCCTACTGTCAAATTATCGTAGAAGTAGAAGAAGTTAGTAGTCAAATTAAGTAGAAGAAATATAAGGATGTTTCCATAATTTTCAACAACCATGTATTCCAAAGATCAATCAAACAGCTCTGAGCGAGTTGTCCAATTCAGGTGGTAACTAATAGACTCACATTCATTATTTATTCTCATAATAATTATTAAAAACATTTCATAATTGAGTTCAAAATGGCCACCTTGTTCATTATTTGATTTACCAAACTTTACTTGTTGATGCTTATAAAAATTATCCCTAAACTGATGTTGCTAATCTCAGTTGTAATTTTCATTTCAAGTTTATTCAGAATATATGGTCTATTTAGTAAACCCCTTGCAATAACCCGACAGGAGAATATCTGGAGGCGTTGAATGCTGGTACAATACTGTTCAAGAAGGAAGAATCGTTGCTCTTGGCAAAACGACATGATTACATGTACATCATCGCACACAATAGTTATTTGTATATCTAGTGTGAAAAGTGATGTTTTTCTCCTGAGGGGAAAGTTTGAAGCCCGAGGCAAAGCCGAGGGCAACAATTTTCCTGAGGGAGAAAAAACATTTTTCACTCGTGATATACACAACATTTTTCTTCCACCTACATTTTTATAAAAACTGCAAATAAAATCATTTTTTAAAACGTACGTGACCAAACAATGTGTTACAACATAATCTAACAAGTTAACAGAAACAGCTGGCTTGTAATCACAGTTCTCCGCTGACAGCGCTATCTGTCGGCAAAAGTTGTAACAACAATGGCCGCCACAACTACAACTATGATGAAGTTCCCGTTTCAAATTTGATTAGTTGATGAGGAATATTCGTTGGCTGGTATTTTGAATAACATGGAATAAGAAAAAAAATTATACATTTTTTTAGTATAGTGATATGAAGTTTGTGATAATTTAAGCATACAAACATAAATTTCATAAATTGATCAAATGTCTGGTTGAGGTATTGAATTTAGTTGGTTTAATGACTAATCTATAAGCTTCCTCATCTGAGCTTAGACCTTCTAACTTATTTCAAATGTACGTTTTTAAAATAGAGATGCTTCCCATGTTATTTAAATGGAGTTACTTTTATGCTCTAGGGAGTTTTCCTGTTTTTCTCCCCAAGAGTGAAAAAGTGACACTTTAGTATAATGTTCCAGGGAGTGAAGTAAGCACTTTAGACAGGAGTTGAAAGAGATAGTTACTTGAATATCTAGAGTGAAAAGTGATGTTTTTTCTCCCTGAGGGAAAAGTTTGAAGCCCGAGGCGCAGCCTAGGGCAACAATTCTCCTGAGGGAGAAAAAACATTTTCCACTCGTGATATACACAACATTTTTTCTCCACCTACATTTTTATAAAAACTGCAAATAAAATAATTTTTAAAAACCTACGTGACCAAACAATGTGTTACAACATAATCTAAAAAGTAAACAGAAACAACTGGCTTGTAATCACAGTTCTCCACCAACAGCGCTATCTGTCGGCAAAAGTTGTAACAACAATGGCCGCCACAGCTACAGCTATGATGAACTTCCCGTTTCAAATTTGATTAGTTAATATTAAGGAATATTCGTTGGCTGGTATTTTGAATAGCTTGGAATATTAAAAAGTATTTATACATTTTTTAGTATAGTGATATGAACTTTGTAGTCTAATAATTTTAGTATACAAACATATATTTCATATTTTGATCAAATCTGGTTGAGTATTGAATTTAGTTGCCTCAATGACTGACTACTCTATATGCTTCCTCATTTGAGCTTAGATCTTCTTACCTATTACAATGTAAGTTTTAAAAAATAGAGATGCTTCCCATGTTATTTAAATGAAGTCACTCTTCCTCCCTGGGGAGTTTTTCTGTTTTTTACTACTGAGAGCGAAAAAGTGACACTTGAGTATTATGTTTCAGGGAGTAAAGTAAGTACTTTAGACAGTAGGTGGGGGAAAAATAATATTGCAGACCTGTTATACATGCACACATTGAATAACTTTGGATATGTTTTTTAACATATTGTGATGCTGTAAAATATTGTAACGTTCTTTTGTGAACTATTCTAACGACACTACAGCCTAATATCTTTGAATATTAGTTATTAAAACTAGTACTTACTGTGGAGCGCTTTCGGATTTTTAGAATCCATTTTTAACACTGTGTTTTTAACGTATTCAACATATTGTGTGGCCACACACCAAATACAGAAGTCCCACTTCTTAACGCGACATAATGATCATTCCAAATTTCAATATGTTATTATTGAAACAATATAATATGTTATTAGTTTAGGTAATTTTGTTAAGAAATTTTTGAAGAGGAGGATTCAATAGTACCCCACAATGTCGAACCATAACAATAAAATTCAAGAACCCTTCAACATTGTAAAAGAAAAAATGTTCTCCAGGAGGGTATAGAACAGATTACAAAAATTTAATCTCGTGCACAGTCATCACCTCTCTAACATGCGCAAACAAAGGAACACAGATTAGGTCTTTCATCTATTCACTGAACTGATTGTTACGTGATAATCAAATTCCATTCTATTTAGCATCAGAGCTTTGAACATGCTAGTTGACATTTGATGGTTGATTCGCAGTACTCATTCCATTTGTACAAGATTGTTTGAAGATTGGATAGTCTCTATTCTCTCCCAAATACCAGGAGCACCTGACTAACCAAATTGGATTCATTAGGGCGATTGTTCAAAGCAACCTTGGTTAGGAGTTCTCTCCTACAATATATTGATAAATAATAGTTGGCATTGATAATAGTGCCTTTAAATAGTGTCATTCAAGTTCGAGTAGAATTTAGAAAATTTCCTCACAAAAGATATTCTTCTCTACCATTTTAGAATCATCAGAGTGTGAAACTTTCAGTATCATAAAGGATGAAACAGTGGTAGAGAGAAACGTGTTTCATTGTACGGGATAGAAAATAATCGAATGACAAATTGCAATTATTCCGATTGAGCGATTCTATAATCATTGCCGTGAACCAAATAATACATTATTGCTTCAAACGTGGAAATAATAAAGGAATGATTTTTTACAGTCGTGTACAGTCCTTTCTGGGATCATGTAATAGAATACAAGAAACTGGAAAATGAACCACACGTCCTCATTAACTCCTACGAAGAAATGAAGAGGGTAAGATATTTAATTATTTGTTAATCGTATTTCATTAACTTTAATAGATAGTTCCTGAACTGGAACTAGAATGTCATTCCACTTTCAGCATAACAGGCTAAGAAATGTTGAAATGAGAGGCTGATGTTGATTTTAGAGCGGATTCGTATCGAAATATTTATTTATTTGACAATATACATATTTGAGGGCCACAGGAACTTAATCTCATTAATGCCCTTATAACACACATTGAGCATGCAATTTGAAAAGCAATACATGGAAATTGAAATGAAATAATCAATATAATATTGAGTTTCAGGACAAAACTGAAAACAAGATACAGAGTAATTAATTGAAATAAACAATGAATGAATGGAATAGATAAATGAAGGAATGTGTTAGATCATATATGAACTGAAATAGATATTAGTCCGAGTATTAGAAAGAAGGTGAATAACAAGGAAATAATATTATTGGAGTTGAAAAAACACATTTTTTTGTCACATCCACATTTATTAGACTTTTACACATGACTGCAGTTTCGTACTGAAGATGTGTTGGTTTCAACACGAAACTGCAG
The DNA here is from genome assembly GCF_014356525.2 of Nilaparvata lugens. Lineage (NCBI taxonomy): Eukaryota > Metazoa > Arthropoda > Insecta > Hemiptera > Delphacidae > Nilaparvata > Nilaparvata lugens. The sequence continues at coordinate 68,408,638 of NC_052506.1, forward strand.
TCCTGTGTAAAAGTCTAATAAATGTGGATGTGACAAAAATAAAACTGTGTTTCTCAATTATGGAGAAAAATCCGTAATATCAATTCTCATCCAACAAATTATTGGAGAAAAGAATGGATTTTGAAGCAAAATCTCAATACCATTTTTAATAATTCATTTTCTAGTAATCATTTATATTAATTGGGCGTAAAATTTCCTCAAATAGGTACTTGATAGGTATTTGCGAAGCTATTAGAAAATCTATTCATGAATGTTCACTAATTTAGCTTTATTATTGGGATTTCAGGTACAGCATATAAAATATTCAGAATTGCAAAACACTAGGATTCATGAAGAAAAGTGTTTTATATATTTTTGCATTAATTGATATGAAACTATGAATGGTTAGAATCAGATTCCATTTTACAAATCCCAGTTCCAAGATAATTTTTGTGAAAGCATTCAAGAGCAACGAGAGAGCAAAAAGATAGCAATTAGTATATAATTACAGATACTGTTCCCTCGATTTTGCAGGATCTACCAGGCGTAATAAGACGTACCGCCAAGTTCCTTGAGAAAGATCTAACAGACGAGCAGGTTTCAAAATTGGCGCACCATCTCAGCTTCAAAGAAATGAAGGTGAATTCGGCCATAAACGGCGAAGAGTTCATCAAAGAAGTGAAAGAGAAACACGAAATGCCGGCTGAAGATCCTGAGTTGACTTTTATAAGGAAAGGAGAGGTGAGCACTCACTTGAACTCGATCATTTATAATTTTCTACGACACTCAACTCATTCACGAATAATAAACAATTGGAGAGTCATAGTCCAGTCAACGAAAGATTATAGAGGGAAAAATTTGGAACACAATTTTTGACCCCACAGCTCTTAGCATATTAAAAGTCCTCCCTGTGCTAAGGGGGTGGAAGTGGTTTGAAAGTACCATATATATTATTATGTTTTTTGCATATATCTTCAACAATATGCGTCTATCAGAAATTATTATGAAGTACAAAATTAAATCTTACAAATTAGCCTACAAGTTTTATGTGATAATTTTTCCCATATTTCTTTCAGTTTTCTAGGTATGAGCTCTCGAAGGTGTCACATTTTGAAGAAAAACCCATTCGGCTCCAATTTTTTCATCGTTTTGGCATGATAACTTTTTAACGAATAATTGAAAAAATCCGTGCTAACTATGAGCTTATAGAGCATCATAATGCTCTTCAAATCCATGTATTATTTCATTATTTTATACATTCACTTACAATTCTCCCTTCCTCATACAATTTAACTATTAAATTCTCCAATTTCTAAAATATAAACTTTTTCCAATTGTATGTCGAGAGCATGTAAAACATTATTGTGTGTTTTGTTTTTTGTTTCTCATATAGTGTGTATATAGACTTCACTTCCATAGCTAATTTACTGTCCCTGTATTTTTAGATTATTTATCAAGTACTTCCATATGTTTAATTAATATTATTGTCTGTTGGAATTTAAGAAAGGGAAAATTTCTGATGTTCAAACATTTCTTATCGAATTCTGTATTTTTTTATTCAGTATCATGTGTAATTTGTAATTCATATTGCGGTCATGCTCGAAAGAGCTTGCACATGAGTAATGTTACTTCTTGTAATATTGTAATAAATGAAAAAAAATAGTAATAGAATAACCAGATAACTACCAGAATAATTACCAGCACAATTGACTTGTAACACTCAATTCGGATCATCTGGAAACGCTCTTGATTGGCCTGAAGACTTCCATAATGATATATATAATAACAACCGAACCAAATAGCTGTGAAAAAATTATAAATTTTATCACTAAAAGTTCGTATGTACATTAGAGATTGCTCCCGGGTTCGATCACCTCTTTACCCCTTACTTCCTCTTTTGTGAAGACAAATTGAATATTGATAGTAACTTATAGTATATAAATATAACGGAGTACCTTTATACCACTTGAACCACACATACACCTCGCTACACGTTTAGCTATCCATTTATTTATTTGATTGTTGTATTGATCCTATTGTGAATGTTCCCAAATGATAATTGATAATGATTGATAATGGAGAGCTGGAACTAAACTGATTGGAAAAAGGAGGTATCCTACAACTTTTTTGAATGGATCATATGAGTTTCAAAGGTTTATTTCCAGTCACTCATTACAATGTAGCACATTCAGTCTCATGATTCCTCTATAGCACGGTAAACTAAGCGTGATTTGACCTTTTTCATTGTTTGTTTCACTATTTCTCCTTATAGATACTAAGTTTTTCCATTTTGTTGAAGGTTGGCGGTTACAAGAACGAAATGCCGGAGAAACTCGTTGAACGCTTTGATGACTGGACTAGAGAGAAATTATATGGAACAATTCTTCAAAATGAGATTATGTGATTGGAACTTTACATGGGACTCCCTGGTGCCATGCTCACTGCTCTTCCATACCCATTGCAGATCATTTCATAATACTGATGATTATGATTATTATTGATTGGAAATTATTATTATTATTGATTGTATTGGAAATGCCAGGCAACCCAATGTTCCATTCTATGATTTTGTATACTACTCATCTATATTTTTTATTTGTAAACTTTTGCAAGGAAAAATTGATTTAAGGGTACTGATCTACGGTAACTGATCCGGTATCTCGTATTTTTTCCTTTTCGTCGTCCAGCTTGCAAGACACATATTCAAGTCAAATTTTTGGGCGTAGTTCTAATAATTCCTATCTTTCTGCACCAGCGGTCTCCCCAATGGCCCCTATTGGAGTACTTTGGTAATGTTCATCTATTGAATCAATTGAATGTTCCCTTTGTGAAGGAGAATTGATCACTCGCTTTCACACTGATTCATCCATTAGTAAGTGATAACGGGACTAGCCCCGAATGGAGCCTGAGAAGTATCCAAAAAATCTATTCCGTAATCGGCCCAGTGCTGAAATGTTGCAGTTAAATGAATATGATACTCGAATATGACTTTCAGGTTGAGATTTATGACGGAAATGATGAAAATGATTACTAAACTCCGGACCAGTTACCGGAAATCAGCAACGCTAGTTATTTATAGTTGTTATCAAGACTTATCCTAGTTTACTGGGATAAACTGCTTTGAAAATAGCATACCTTCCATATTATAAGATACACATTGTAATTTCTGTTGTACTTAAAGTCTCATTCAAAAAAGCACATTGTGATATGCCTAGATCCATGTTATCTATTGAAAATTCTATGTGCATCATGTATCCACTCAGATTCATGTTTGTGATTATAATTTATTAAATAGATAGCTCAATACATCCATTATCATTTCATCCAAAATCATTCGTTCCGAACTTATCAGTATCCTAATTTATTCATTCACGTAATGAACCACAAGCATGGCAGTAAAATGAAATATGAGTCTCTCAGGTTTTAATTGCTTATAGTCAAACAAACTACATAAGCTTCAGATTAATCCAAACCTAAAAGGCGTTAGTAGAAGAAAAAACGAATAGAGATTTATTTTCAATTGATATTGAGCTTCTCATGTTTGATTGCTCAATATACTTTCCACTTGTGGGTCTTGAAACTTTTTGTATAGGAAAGTTTTGCGGCAACACTCTTTCGAATGCGTTAGTTACTAGCCTCTTGAGTAGTTACCGTCTGAGTCTGAGCTTAAAGCTAACTCTAGGGACCTTTCCTCCTTCATCCCTTCTCAAGTTCTTTTTAAAAGCTTTCAAGGAATTGGCTTCTTTGAAAAGTTACTTATAATAGTTTTTGAGGTGGGAAATTCTTCAATTTTCAAGCTGATTTGAATACTCTATAGTATAATCACAAATACTAAGCAATCTAATATTAAAAATTTGTTATTCTCTAATTCGTGATCTCATTAGGAAGATTTTTATTTGAATAAATCCATACTGTCTGAAAAAAGTAATGATTGGCCATGAATTCCAATCACAAGGAGTGATTTTTGAAGCACAAGCCAAAAATAAGTAATGCAGACTACAAAACTGTTTCTTGACTAACTGTGCTCGTCTTTTCGGAATGAACCAACACAACATCACTTGGTTCTTGGTCAAAAGGATAATGAAATATTTTGAATTCAGTTCAATAGAAGATTCCATTGATCCATTAGCATAATTACTCGTGACCGCATCGGAGGATATTACTGATTTCAATTCAAAAATGTAAAATATTTACACATCACAAAAACTATCTCACAAATGTTAATATAATCACGTTACATGCAACATGGAAGTAGCCTTAAAGGAACAACTGAACAAGTGATCAATAAATTGTGTTCATTCAGTATAGCCTAGTTTTGTAACTGGGAAAGCTTCTCTATTTAACAGATTTCATGTAAGTATTATATTAATGAATGAATGAATCAATTAATCAATCAATGAATAAATGAATGAATGAATGAATAAATGGATGAATGAATGAATGAATCAATGAATGAATCAATGAATCAATGAATGAATGAATGATGAATGATGAATATAACAATAATTAATCCAGGTACTGTCATAGTGTAGGTACATCTCGATTATGAATAATTCATACTGCAAACTGAATGAATCCGATCAAATTTATTGCATCCACCGGTGATGCCGTGTTTTTTATTATTTACCGATGCATCATGATAATTTAGATTTTTTGTTAAAGTTAGTTATGCAGAGCTAGAACTTCTTAATCTTGAAAAAATATCGTATTATAAATAAACATTTATTTCAAAAATGTTTTTTTGAGAACAGCCAATATATTAGATTTTTGTAATAATTAATCACGTAAGTACTTTAAGTGTTGATTTATCTCGAATCTTAACATAAAATCAACTTTATTTTTGCGTTTTCTGGTAAACACGTAGCCACAAAGTTGGAATTGGATACACAGTCAAACAAAGCGAGACGGACTACTGCGATCATCATCATTTATCAATTGATTGTTCTTATCACAAGACTCAATTTTCCATTCAAATTAGATACTGATTGATTATCGAGAGATTCTCTCCAGTTCTTCAGATTGAGACTGATGCTCCACTAGAGGATACATTGTATTACATCATTCGTATACACGAACATTGTAAACCACGCGTCTGCAAATACCTTCAACTATGGTGAATCTCAAACCAAGGGTTCTGGTTTCAAGGGCCGACAATCCTTAGCTGCCAGGATCACCAATCAGGTTCTCGTATAGCTTGACATTGTGATTGCATTGCAACCACACTCACCACATCACCACATTACGACATCACCGGTTGGATGCAACAAATTCACTTGGATCCATTCAGATTGCAGTTTATATTCAGTACAATTTCTTGAAGAACTTGAGCAAACATCCTCCTTGTATTACCATTACTTGGTCCCTCAGGAAATATGTTTGAATAAAATATGCTTCAATCTTAGTATGCATCATTAGAGTTAGTAGCTGGATTAATATTATTATACTTTTTTCACTTTCCATGCCCTACCTACAACCATAGGTGAGGAAAGTATTGCTTTACAAAAAATAAGGTACCCTAATTAAATTTAATATTTTCTATACATTTCAAAGTCTCCTGATATGAGTCCAAAACATGATATTGTGTTGATCTCTGTGGGTGTATTTTCATTGAATGAACTCTGTTCAATTTGTATTCAGATGAAGTTTTTAAAAATGGAGAGAGAAGCTAAATGCGGGAATAATGATTGGAAATGAGTGTTTTGTGAATAGACTCATTTTTCGATTACAAAGTCCTTCAGGAAACAGAAGTCGACCTGCACAGTCCATATATCAATTATCAACAAAAATATGTGTAGGAATATATGACCATTGAATTTCAGCTACAAAGACAAAGGTTATGGTTTTCAAAGAAAAATGGCCTGGTCTAACAAAAACAGTTCTGGTTGGAGTTTCAATCTTGAAGCAAGTTTCGGCCTTAACTCTTTGAATATACTCTCACCTATGAAAAAGATCAATGATTTATCAATAAGCTCGAAAAATTCCAATATATTTGTAGAACAAGACCTTGAAAATTGAGTAAGGAGAGTCGCAGAAGCGTAACAGCCAGGCCCGCAATACAGGGGGGCCCCGAGAGCCAGGGAAAACTGGAAATGATAAGAGGAAACTAACGAGAATTGGGCCTGCAAGACCCCAATTGTCTCAAAGAAATTCAAAAAAGAGAAGACATGGGCCGGCAGAGGGCTACTAAGTTATTGAATGACACAAAAAGTGTGCTAGTGAATATTAGGAATTACTTCGATGCAGCAGTTGTGACACCAACGGCCATTGCTCAAGAGTGGGGGGTTGAAATCAAGTTCAAAGACAAGAGACGCCAAAAAGTTAAAAAACATGTTGGATGAACTAACTAGCAGAAGATTGCTTGTCATATCCTGATCTCTATTTCAGAACAGTAGTGTATTATGGGACTTTGAATATTGTCATAAATCAAATAAAATCAAGAGGGAATGAATGATGTAAGTAGAATTTTTTGTGTTCTTAATCCCAAGTTTTCGTATCATCGGCTGTATCATCTGTATCATCGGCTACAGATGAAGAATTAAACCTCAAATCAATGGAACTAGCGGCTGAATATGAAGAAGACTTCACCATAGATTTTTCTCATCAAATATTATGTTTTTGAAGGACTCTACAATCAGAATTATCAAAAAAGGAAACAGTGAAAGAAATTTGTGAACTTCTATTAATTTAGTATTACTCTATTGCTTGAAAAACATTAAAGGGATTTCGAACTATGGCAAGCTATAATATATTGATCGTTGGATGTGACATAAGCTTCAATGAACAAAATACGAAGACTTTTTTATGTAAAACAATCCAATACACTTTGAAACACGGTACATCATCCGTCAAAGTAGTGAAAAAATTTCAAAATCCAAGCCATTTGCGAAAATATGCTTGCGAGGGGGCCCGCAACACTGGAAAGTCACAAAGCTAAAATCTAACAATACCTTAGCTATCCCAGTGTTGATAGATAGAATCGAATCAAAGATTGGAAAGAAATCAGCAGAATGCAAGCTGCTGAGACGCTCTTTGTAAGGAATGTAAAGGGATGCGCAAGATTGGCTCAACTCCGAAATGGGAGCATTCAAGAAAAGCTTGAGGTTGAGTCACTTAATGAAGACATGAGAAAAAATCGAAGTAGATGAAAGAAAGAGCACATTAATAGAATGAGAACCGGTAGAATCCCTGTTAAAGCTCTCCATTACAAACCAGCAGGCAAGAGAGGCGTTGCGAGACAGAGGGAAAGATGGTCTCAAAATTAAGCAGGCTTATGAGGATGAATTTTAATTTGCAAAAAGCTATTTCAGAGACCGAAACAGGCAGTCATGCCTATATTGAGGACGTCAGATGATGATTGAATAAACTAGTATATTATTTTTAAGTCACGACATATTATGATGATAAAGTAGATATCATAATTAAATAATAAGAACAGTCTCATAGTATCCAGAATGAGTTTATTCCTAATAGCTAACTATTTATCGAATTTGAAGTAACGAATAGAAAATAATTGGCTATAAGTAGTTGCCATTCGAATGTCTGCTACTGCCAGACACACACAGCTGTCATGCATCCTACTTCAAATACGAATATACAGGAGACGATTGTTGGACAGCGAAATAGACAACGGTCTTGGATGCGGCAAGTATTCAAGTCATCATGATAATATGCTCTATCAATCCACAGAATCATCGGACATGCATGACAGGTGTTATTTCCCTGGCTTTACCGATAATAATTGATAATTTCCGTTTTCTCTCGTAACTGAAATTTCATTTTTCTACCCTTGCCAAATTATTTTTTTTATAATCAAAATGCTAGAGTTTGTTCATAACAATCGAATATTACGTGACATGGAAATTGTCAATTCTGAAAACCCTATAACGCTAATCTGTATATTATAACCAGTTTAATACTCGGCTATTTTTGGAGCGTCACTCAGATGAAAACCCCCTTCATCAGCAGTTCGTTACGTAATCCAGGGATGTTAAGTTTTCATTTTCAGCACTACTCCTGTACTTCTGCATGAATCGGCCGGCATTTCATATTTGAGCTCGAAAAGTGCTCCTAATCGGATCAGCTGTGATGTTTTAGACATGAATATGCTGTCGCGTTCAACCTGTAAGAGAATATCAAAGCCAGGAAAGAGCAATTTGAAGCAGTCCACTGACATTTTCCTCAGCCTACTCATGGAATTCACCGTGACTTTTATTTTGGATGCAATACATATTGTAATGAAAATCTATTCCGTAAGCCTGTCGTGAATTGTTTCTATTTATATCCATACTGATATATTTTTCTCACTTCTTTCATAATGCTTTACATCAGAAGACAAATTCATTATTTTAATAATCTCTGTAAAAAACTCTTATGTAATTATCCTATTACGGATGGAATAGGGCTACTTTACGTGGAATCCTACAGTCGATTGATAATGTGGAGAATATTTCGAAATATCAAACACCTTCAAATTGAATAAATTGAATAAGAATGTAGAAAGCAGAAGACCAAAATGTCTCTTTTTTCTCCCATTACTTCAAAGTACATGTATAGACTCCCTCGTGGCTTGTATGGAGATCGAAATGGAGATTTTGAGCATAGATGATCAATGAGCAGAACCAAGAACTGAGCTCCAAATATACTGATATTTCACATATCAAAACACCAATAATGCAGCCAGAAAACATCATGTAACGAGGACTCCAAACTAATTTACCAACAAATAAGCTTTTGTCAACAACGGCCCATTGTCATGTGAAGGGATGTGAAAAATAATTGCCCTGAAATAATGATGAAATATAATTATAATTATATATATATGCGAAAAGAGTGTATTATGTGTATTAATTATATGGTATTTTCAAACAAATAACTGAAATGAGATAAATAAACGATGAAATAATTCTTTGAATGAAAAATAAGTTTTCAATCATTTTGTTTGTGGGCTGAATGTTATTCAGAGAGAGTTTTTGTTGGAGAGATATGGTGTAAATATGTGGTATTATGGTGTAATGCGGGATATCGAATGTGGCTTCTATTTCCATTCACAATGCTCAATTCGTCTGAATCTCAGTTGAAGCTGAAATTCACGTTCCAATGGAGACAGACTCGCATATCCGCTAGAATCCTTCTCCCATTGTCCGTCCGTTCATGAATCACTGGAAGATTTTCACACAATATAGCCAGCTTCAATACTTTTCTCAACTTTGACTATAATCTCTTTCACTCTTACTTGGAAAATAGAGTGCGGCTGGATTTTTAATTTTTGGTCATGAATTATTAAACAGGAATAATCCCTGTCTACGCAATCTTCGAAAGAATGGTCTGACGAATTTGCTTTGAAAAGAAAAGCCTGCTTTTCAACGCAGGTGATTAAAAAAATGTAGTCGTCAGGGAGATTGGAGTGTTTTCATCTCAGTTTGGCAAAGTAGATCCTCCAGTGTTTACATTGACAGGAATATTGCAGCTTTGTTTGTTGTTTCTAGTTATTATTTGTTCTGTAATATGTGTTATATTTGTAGTACTGTAAAGCTGCGTTTACACAAAATTTATCAACAAAAAGTTTATATTTCCGTCCTTATAGATTGATCATAACTTATCATATACACATTATGTGCATATGTGTTTGTCAAAATCCTTTCAATCTAATAAAATCTATAATGACGGAGAAATGAACATTTTGTTTATAACTTTGGTGTGAACGCAGCTTAAATGTATTCCGTAAGAATAGAATAGAATGACTGCCTTTATTTTTGACCTGCATCTGATAAGCATTGATATAAACAGATTAGTCCTAGTCAAAACCAAGCATTCAATGTTTTTATGGGTTGAAAGCAAACTCAGTGAGTTTCGTCATAGTCTTTCTACAAGGCTTAGAAAACTATTCAATAATTTTTTTTAATTACGTAATTGAAGGTAGCTTCTCTTTACTCATACAGTCTTATTTTTACGTTTCTCATTTGCCAAATTTTGGTGACATTATAAATATTTTCTCCTCAATTTATTAATCAATAACTACTATTAATCAGACAAGAGTTAACCATCAAGAGTTTGAAAAATAGATTAAATTGAACTCTCCTTGAGTCACAAAACGTGCATGTCAACGTTTGGGAGTTAGAGTCAATAATTTCCAGTGATTCTGGAATGACCCACCTCGTGCTCTGGAATTATTCGACCTTCATATGGCCACTTTGCTGGTTGAAAACGGTGCTAGGAACTTTGGGACCAACACTTTTTGGGATCAATACTTTTCAGAACTAAAGGGTTCCGACATGAGAGAGGATGGGTGTTCGCAGGTAGAATCAGGTGTCTCCGGCTTTGAACACATACAATTAGCGAGTCAGTTGCAGGCCTATTCAACTATATATACATACCTACCAATATTACACTTTAATACGTCTATTTATTTAGATTCCAAAGTGAAATATATTTGTAAAAGTGGTTTTTGGGTATTGGTATGTATGTATGTGTGTGTGTGTGTGTAACGATATTTCATCTCTTGATTGACGAAATGACTTGAAATTTGGAACTTAAGGTCCTTACACTATAAGGATCCAACACGAACAATTTCGATCAAATGAAATTCAAGATGGCGGCTAAAAAGGCAAAAATGTTGTCAAAAAAAAGGGTTTTTCGCGGTTTTCTCGAAAACGGCACCAACGATTTTGATCAAATTCATACCTGAAATAGTTATTGATAAGCTCTATCAACTGCCACAAGTCCCATATTTGTAAAAAATTCAGGAGCTCCACCTCATCTATTCAAAGTATGATTTCAGATTCTCAATACTTTTCAATACTGATCAATACTTTTCAGAACTAAAGGGTTCCGACATGAGAGAGGATGGGTGTTCGCAGGTAGAATCAGGTGTCTCCGGCTTTGAACACATACAATTAGCGAGTCAGTTGCAGGCCTATTCAACTATATATACATACCTACCAATATTACACTTTAATACGTCTATTTATTAAGATTCCAAAGTGAAATATATTTTTACTTTCCTTCCCCAATACCATGTAAGGAAAGTATTGCTTTCCGAAAAAAAATAAAGGTACCCATATTTCTAAATTTCTATACGTTTCAAGGTCCCCTGAGTCCAAAAAAGTGGTTTTTGGGTATTGGTATGTATGTGTGTGTGTGTGTGTGTGTGTGTGTGTGTGTGTGTGTGTGTGTGTGTGTGTGTGTGTGTGTGTGTGTGTGTGTGTGTGTGTGTGTGTGTGTGTGTGTGTGTGTGTGTGTGTGTGTGTGTGTGTGTGTGTGTGTGTGTGTGTGTGTGTGTGTTTATATGAGTGTATGTGCATCTGTGTACACGATATTTCATCTCTTGATTGACGAAATGACTTGAAATTTGGAACTTAAGGTCCTTACACTATAAGGATCCAACACGAACAATTTCGATCAAATGAAATTCAAGATGGCGGCTAAAAAGGCAAAAATGTTGTCAAAAAAAAGGGTTTTTCGCGGTTTTCTCGAAAACGGCACCAACGATTTTGATCAAATTCATACCTGAAATAGTTATTGATAAGCTCTATCAACTGCCACAAGTCCCATATTTGTAAAAAATTCAGGAGCTCCACCTCATCTATTCAAAGTATGATTTCAGATTCTCAATACTTTTCAATACTGATCAATACTTTTCAGAACTAAAGGGTTCCGACATGAGAGAGGATGGGTGTTCGCAGGTAGAATCAGGTGGGGGCGATGTCAGGATACACCACCGTCAAAGTCAGACACATCCATCCTAGCACTAAAAATCAGTCTTGTTTTGGCGGTGGCTAGTTTTATCGTTCTTGTGCTGAAAAAGAAGTGTCTTGTTTTGGCGGTGGCTAGTTTTGTCGTTCTTGTGCTGAAAAAGAAGTGTCTTGTTTTGGCGGTGGCTAGTTTTATCGTTCTTGTGCTGAAAAAGAAGTGTCTTGTTTTGGCGGTGGCTAGTTTTGTCGTTCTTGTGCTGAAAAAGAAGTGTCTTGTTTTGGCGGTGGCTAGTTTTATCGTTCTTGTGCTGAAAAAGAAGTGTCTTGTTTTGGCGGGGCGAGTCCGTGACTAATTTCTCTACCTGGAAAACAGTCTCTAGTTGTCGCTATCTGCATTTGACGCTTATGTCAGAATAGCTTGGAAGTAAACTGGTTTCAATTTTGGCACAGACTGTACTTTCTTTGAAATATTCTGTTTATAACTTAGAGTGACTGTAGAAGTGTGTGTGTCACCACCGTTAGACAATACTCCTGCGTGACATTGTCTCTTATCTCAACCTTATTATTTTAGTTCTATTGCTTACTCTCTCATTCTCCCTCACGCTCGCCCCCTCCCTCTCTCTCACCCCCTCCCTCACACTCGCTCTATCACTCCTGCGCCTTTCGCTCTCGCTCTCTGTCTCACACAAACACACACACACACACACACACTCATACACTCTCTCTCTTACCCGGTTGTGTGCTAATGTTCTCCTTTCTTCAAAACCCCTCAGGGTTTTGTTATTATTTCATAGAATGCTTCAGACATATTATCTTCAACCTATCTTGAATTTGACTTTCCCATGCCTAGATTTGTAATTTTTTTTGTGTCAATAATATTCATTACTATCAACTCTTGCTTGTAATATTGTGAATTCCCTCATTCCACTGAGTAGGATTGTATAATATAGTTAATGTAGCACCGTACTGGAAGGTTGATGGTTGAATGTGAGAGAGGGCCGGCCGTGCAAAAAAACTAGAACTGCAATTCAATTGAATCCTCACTTCTTCACTTTCTCACTATAGGCCTATATCCCTCAGAAACACACTCTCTTGTAAAATACTCAATCCCCTAGACTGAAATAATTTGACTCCTTCAAGTTATGTGCTCCCAACTTGATAATACCGCCCGTTGTTCTCTCAATAATATTTGTTGAACGAGAGCTAGCAAGTTCTTACTTTATACTCAAGTTCAAAGTTGTTGCCAGTCTGTTGGTTTGCTTGTTTGTTTGAATGCACTACAATAACATTAGAAAGAGTTGATCGATCAGCTTCAAATTTTGAACACGCACTCTTCGAACCTTTTTACAGATCAAGTTCGTTGAACAACAAAATATTTTACTCACTTCTTCGTACTTTTTCAGGATATAAAAGTAACATTGAAAGTACTAAAATAACTTGCTTCCTGAGTGTCTGCCTGACTATTATCTTTCAGTAGCATACGCGTAATATTAATGATACAAATTGTGATGGCAGTTGCTATGTCGTTGGTATTATTAATTTGGCAAACTTTGAATTTTGTTTCTGAATCATTTACCCATACGGAGAAACCTATGAAGTTCTATGGATTCACGTAGGCCTACAGCGTAATATTAATAGGAAAACAGTTTGATGTTCCTTTTCCCAAGATAATTTGACAGTGGGCTCCACTGGGATTCCTATTCAAATTGAAAAAAAAATCTGTAGGTAGCTTCATAATTTAGGTCTGCTATCTTCGTTCCGCCACATTGAATTAAACATTTTCTTTGGGAAGGTTTAATACAAGATTCAAATAAAGAATTTCAAGAGACAATGAATGGTGGAAATCGCTCATCAATGTATCAAACCACCGTTTCAAAGATATTCACATTTTAGTGTTGAAGTTTTTGGATATCTGTGATACAGAAATATTGCTCGCCTAGAACAGGATAGATTATTCATCACATTCTTATTATTATCGTTCCCTAGCAACCTTTGTTAAGCGTTTATGTAGTCGCTGCTAAGAATAGCAATTGTTGTCAAGTATAAAAAAAATATATATATATAATTAAATATATTTGAATTGTTTGTATTCACAATTATATTTTTGTTCACTGCCAGTCTGTCTCCTGTTTCAAGAAATTCACATAGTTCGTACATGGGCCTTCCTTTGAGAAACTCACTAAGTCTTTTTTTCAATGTCACACAATCCAGCCTCTTTATCTTCTCCGGTAGGTGATTCCACAGTTTTCTGCCCACGTATGAAGGTTTCTCTTCGAAGATTGCAGTCCTGTGCCTTGGGAGTACATAGTTGTCTGCCTGCCGAGTGACGTATTTATGAACATCTGTGCCTCTCTGGAGATTTAGTCGGCTAACATGGGTGATGACTTCCATGATGTAGATGTTGGTCACCGTCATGATGCCCAGATGACGGAAGGCATCTCGACATGTCTCCTTTTGTTTGAGACTTGCCAGTGTATTAAATACTATATTCGACTAAACAACAAGTGACCCAAATGAAGCGATTCAAAATATATAAAAAAAAAATGGGAATGCGAAAAATATTATGATATTTGGAACTCCATAACTTATCATTTAATTAACAGACATTTATGGGATTAGTAATTTTCTGAAAAAGACTAATAATTGGCAATAATAATTTAGCAATATTGCACTAATAGTTTTAATTTTAGATGACTCTCTCCTGGATTATTGAAATCTGTGTTGGAGATTCCTAAGTGATTGCTGCATCATCTGAGAAAACCCCGTGGAAGGGAGCTCTGTTCGAAATTAACAGAATGCTCAAGTATAGACATTTAGAAGAAGACAACCATTCCATTTAAATAATTGAATAAACCATTTCATTTAAATAATTTGTTCATTGAAATCGACCCCATCAGTATTTACTCGTGAATTACCAGTAGTGTATTGTTAATGTATCAAGATTTGAGAAGATAATATAAGCATCTTATTAGTTTTTCTCTCAATGATTGTAATGTATGGCTTAATTGCTTTTATATAATTATAAAAATATCACAGTTTATTACATTCCAGTTCAATTATCTTGTTTCACCATCCATTTCTGAGTAGAGCTCATAAGTATCGTAATCTTGCCATACAATTACCATACAATAATTGAAGTTGATTTCATTCAACTTTAGTGGCGCCATTTCACCAAACTGCTAGGGAGGGGGAGGGGCAAAAACCAAGAGGTATTGGGGGGGGAGGAATACCCCCAAAGGATAGAGGGACCTGGGTTTTTCCCCATAAACGCTACATTCGAAGATGTTATTATTTATGCTTCATTTTTTTCCAGTTTTATATAAATGTGGTTGAAGTATCAATACAGACATATTATACATTATTACTTATTAAATTCAATCATGAAATATTTATTAGAAATTCAGGTCTACAGAGAGGCCCTAAAGTAGGAATACACTAAAACAGATTTCTTAAAAATCATGGAAAAAGATAAATTTTTCTGTTACAATGACAATTTCATTGGGGAAAATATTCTTATTGGAAAATAACTTTTAGTTAGAAAGCTAAAGATACATCAAGCTGTTCCCATAATTCTCAACAACTCTTTACATACATTTGATTGTCTGATTGTGCCCTTTGTCTTGCTTTCACTGTGACATCTTGCAACTTGTTAATTCTCACATTGAAATTTATTCAATAACTCACTTATTGTGCTCTGATCAATAAGTGTACCCATTCTGTATTCAAACTATACCACAGAGAAAAGTATATTCTTTATTACTCTGTACCCATACTTTCAAGGCAATTTTGCTACATTGTTAATACTGTAGAAGGAATTATACTACTGCTGTTAAAAAAGTATTAAATTTTTATGAGACTCTAAGGATTCGTGTAGATAGACCCGCATTTTCATTATTTATCTGATCCTTGAGGGGGGCTTAGGACCCCCTTTTCACTGTCCCTCTTAGGACTGATCAATTTCAAGGCCTCTGACATGACCTAACGACTGTTTCCAGGCAGCTGGGACTGGCAGTTTAACGTGTCCAACCGAAACACGGGAGTGGTATGAGAAACATATCTTGCCCGGGCCGGAATTTGTTATACATTTATAATAATAATAATAATTCATTGGATATTCTAATTCGTTATTATTATTATTATTTTATTCTAGCAGTTGGTCCTCGGCTGCGAGTTTTAGGATTGGTGATACCGCCGTTGTGCAAGAGGCGGATGATGTGGAACTTGCACCAATTTAAAAGAATATATTCTAAGTTATTTATTTTGTTGTCCAAGTTGTTTTAGGTAGTTTATAATCTCTCATTATTTTTCATTCCATATATATTATAATAAATTACTTTAAAAATGAATTGGTTGTTCACTATATTATACATTATTTTAAATATACAAGACCGTATGAAAATAGTCTCATGAGGGTAAATGCAACGTTGCCAAATAAGATTTGATCAACTTCGTCCGCAGCTGATTATAAGTAAGAATTAATATTGATATTTTCATAATACAGTACACCTGAAGAATTGGCAAAGTTTATGGTAAGGGGTGAGGAGGTACTCAGCTCTTCCAACTAACATCGGATTAGTTTTATGCAGTCTACTATAACAGACGTTCCCATATGGATGTTACTATAGACGTATTTATCATCGTATTCCATTTCTGTTTGTTAGTTTGTTTGTCAGTATGTCTGATGGAAATCGAAAACGGCTTTAACGATTTTGATTAAGTTTGAAACATAGTATATAGTTTGAAATATAGTGAGTTTGTGATACGAAAATCATCATTTTAATTAGGACTCATGTTTAGGATAACTCACTGAGGGAACTTAAAAATGATCAGGTAATAATATTCATCAACCGAGTAGCAGCTGACTGAGAGAGTTTTCCGTCGTCAGTTGAAAACAGTTGATCAAGAGAGTTTTCCGTCGTCAGTTGAAAACAGTTGATCAAGAGAGTTTTTCATCGTCAGTTGAAAACAGCTGATCGAGAGAGTTTGCCATTGTCAGTTGAAAACGAGACAGATGTGTTGAGTCACCAAGTTTGTTGACGTCATGTTTTAAAGTTATTGCATGATTCGAGAAAATAGGTGCAGAGAGCAGCCGAGTGTCAGCAACGCAACGCAAATTTGAATTTGTAACATAATGATTGCGGTAATATTAATCAGGTAAATGCTAAAGTAGTCAGTTTTAATATACCTGGGTAATTGAATTATAACAAATCATTTACTTCTAAATTTCCATTTCTATGCCTTTGTACTTTCAACTCTATCCTTTGATATTGTTATATTCATAGACGTGAAGTAGATAGATAAGGGTGGGTGTCTACCATAAGTAAAATGAAATGTCTATTTCCGACTTCTGTAGTTGAATACTTGTAGCTAGTAGTTCTGTGAACAGTAGAGCTTGTACAGTAGTTATAAAGTTTATAAGATCTCATTGTTTAACAGATCTCATTGTCAATATGTCACCCCAATAGCCCTTCGGACATCGGAAAAAAGAAACCGGTACCGTGACGAGAAATCGGTAAGTGTTGAAACGGCCAATGACTGATTGGCGTGTATTGACGATGACAATATTACCTGTTATGAATGAAACCGAGAGCAGTGCCAAGCTGTAATCATCAAAAGCTAATCTACAAACATGCCAACGTACATATACAGACAAAAGCAAATCCCGTCGTTGAAACGTAGAAAAATCAATCATCAAAATATTATCATGAAAAAATAACATTTTCCCGCTTTTTTGGGAAACGATAACTGTATATCTTCCAGTATTGAAAATGACATTCGAAATGAAAAACAATACTGAAAAATTTTATTATATTCAAAATTCTCAATGTTCGAGTATATTAACCCCCCAGTAGACTACATTCAACACAGTAGAACCACTATAATTTGTAGCTTACGGGACCAAGCATTTAATAAGAATTTTGGAGGGTGACGAATTATATATCAAGCTCTGCAATATCGAGGCTGATAAAATAAAATACAAAAAAAATATATCATGGATACTGATCCCATAATTACCCATAATTAATTCATAATATAGCCTGTATGAATGGATATTAGAAAATATTGTTAAATATTAATTTGACATACTTCTAAAAGATTTCAGAGATCAATACAAATGTTCATGAGCGAGTTCTTCAACCAAGGGTGTCTCTAGTTATATTATTATATTTGAATCCATAGAACTTTAAAGTTCACTCCGTATGGGTGAATAATTCACAATCAGAATTCAAAATCCCTAAACTAATAATACCAATTACTATAACGTTAAAGGTATTGCTATCACAAGTTGTATTAACTAATACATGTGGGTGGGCTATGTTGAAAACAAACAATACCTAGACAGGCAGACAGACATTAAAGAAAGCGAGTTGATGTAAGTTTCGTATATTAATCAGCTGAATTCAGCGGAGTTATCAGTTACTATGGCATACTAGTGTATTTATCGTTATGGGAATACTAGTTACAGTGTTTTTGATGGCAAAACTACGAATTATAGAGTTATCGAGAAGTTTCAGTGTACTCACTAATCTTGACAATTGAACTATTAAGTGAAGTTATTTTTGTTTTGTGTCAAGAAATTTACTAATAGTTATATTATTCAAGCTCCAAATAACTGCAGAAAAGAGAGACAACTGCACAAAATAGGAATGATTTATATAACGAATTATACAGTTACAAGATAAGTCATCGCCTGATATTACTACGAAGAGGGATAGAAAAGAGTGATAGGTTTCAGAAATAAATTGTCAATGGTCTTGTTAAGAATAGCCTACATGTGGGGATCCATCAGAACAATAACCATTGTTTGAAAACCCAGACAGCTCTGCGTAGTACAGTCCGTCCAAGAAGTATACCTTTTGGAAGTGTCAGAGATTCGATGTGTCTGACTTTGTCGTGTCTGTACGAATGTAAAAGTGTCCGGTTTTGGCGCCTAACGCACACGCCAATTCGAGACTCTTTCAAAACAGTCTTTCCCTGTCGCTGGCGTACGGTGTCGATGGATGAGATAGTCGCTGTCCACTCCTGTCAGGTTCTGGGTGTGTCGGAGGACTAAGGTGGCGCGTTCCCGGCGCACTCACACAACTTTCCTTGCCGTTATGAAAATTGATCACCTTACACTATAAGGATCCAACACGAACAATTTCGATCAAATGAAATTCAAGATGGCGGCTAAAAAGGCAAAAATGTTGTCAAAAAAAAGGGTTTTTCGCGGTTTTCTCGAAAACGGCACCAACGATTTTGATCAAATTCATACCTGAAATAGTTATTGATAAGCTCTATCAACTGCCACAAGTCCCATATTTGTAAAAAATTCAGGAGCTCCACCTCATCTATTCAAAGTATGATTTCAGATTCTCAATACTTTTCAATACTGATCAATACTTTTCAGAACTAAAGGGTTCCGACATGAGAGAGGATGGGTGTTCGCAGGTAGAATCAGGTGTCTCCGGCTTTGAACACATACAATTAGCGAGTCAGTTGCAGGCCTATTCAACTATATATACATACCTACCAATATTACACTTTAATACGTCTATTTATTAAGATTCCAAAGTGAAATATATTTTTACTTTCCTCCCCAATACCATGTAAGGAAAGTATTGCTTTCCGAAAAAAAATAAAGGTACCCATATTCTAAATTTCTATACGTTTCAAGGTCCCCTGAGTCCAAAAAGTGGTTTTTGGGTATTGGTATGTATGTGTGTGTGTGTGTGTGTGTGTGTGTGTGTGTGTGGTGTGTGTGTGTGTGGTGTGTGTGGTGTGTGTGTGTGTGTGTGTGTGTGGGTGTGTGTGTGTGTGGTGTGTGTGTGTGTTGTGTGTGGTGTGTGTGTGTGTGTGTGGTTGTGTGTGTGTGTGTGTGGTGTGTGTGTGTGTGTGTGTGTGTGTGTGTGTGTGTGTGTGTGTGTGTGTGTGTGTGTGTGGTGTGTGTGGGTGTGTGTGTGTGGTGTGTGTGTGTGTGTGTGTGTGTGTGTGTGTGTGGTGTGTGGTGTGTGGTGTGTGTGTGTGTGTGGTGTGTGGGTGTGTGTGTGTGTGGTGTGTGTGTGTGTGTGTGTGTGTGTGGTGTGTGTGTGTGTGTGGTGTGTGTGGTGTGTGTGTGTGTTGTGTGTGTGTGGTGTGTGTGTGGTGTGTGTGTGTGTGTGGTGTGTGGGTGTGTGTGGTGTGTGTGGTGTGGTGTGTGTGTGTTTATATGAGTGTATGTGCATCTGTGTACACGATATTTCATCTCTTGATTGACGAAATGACTTGAAATTTGGAACTTAAGGTCCTTACACTATAAGGATCCAACACGAACAATTTCGATCAAATGAAATTCAAGATGGCGGCTAAAATGGCGAAAATGTTGTCAAAAAAAGGGTTTTCTCGAAAACGGCACCAACGATTTTGATCAAATTCATACCTGAAATAGTTATTGATAAGCTCTATCAACTGCCACAAGTCCCATATTTGTAAAAAATTCAGGAGCTCCACCTCATCTATTCAAAGTATGATTTCAGATTCTCAATTATCATGCTTCAGATACAATTTGAACAAACAATTTTTAGTGGAGAAGATTGAGCATAAAAATCTCTACAAATTAATGTTCAGTAACATTTTCACCTAAAATAAGCTTAAAATTTGAGAAAATTTGATTATTCAATTGCAAACTGTTTGCAACTGTTGATTCTATTGAATCATCCACTATGGCTCAAATCTTTGAATAGTGGACTTGAGATGCGCGTGCACACTAGCGTCAGGTGATCAATTTTCATAACGGCAAGGAAAGTTGTGTGAGTGCGCCACACCAGACTTTTTCGCCACTTGATCGGTAAAATATTGAGTATTGAAGAATTTTGAGTTTTCATTAGATCAAGTAACTTAGATCTAATAACATGTTGGAAAAGAGGCCTTCTGAGGATGTCTGTGATAGAAAAAGATTGTTTATGTAATCAGTGCACTTGACTATTCCTGAAAATGAATATATGCATGGTTTTCTTTTAGTGACTGATGCATGTGAACCAGTCGGAAGGGCCGACTGTGTCTTGTTTGCTAATCACCTCGCAGGTACTTGGTCCCAAATTTCCTCTTTTTCCCAGTTGGTCCCAAAACCCCTGGTCCCAAAGTTCCGATCACCGTTGGAATCCTTCAAGTGACCAGTTTTTCTTGCAACAGCTTCAACTTCTTAAAGCTCAGTAAGTACTATCAGAAACCTTTCGAGGACGAACTTTCTGTCAGGGGCTCAACGACTCAGCAAAAAAGGCTTCAGTGAGTTTTTTCCATCTTTGCAGTTGGAAGACAGAGATTTCATAGTCGAGAGAAGAAAATTTTCAACTAAACTGATTTGAATGAGAATTGCTTCTTGAAGAGAATAGACAGAGAATTACTTTCTACAAAATCTGATCACTTCCACAAATCGGGAATGGAACATCTATAATTGTGAGATGCCTATAAGATGAAATCGGGGTTTCATGAATGAATTAAATTTAGGAATGTTCCTAATATTCAGGATCGAGGATAATCTCACCACTCAAACCTTATCTATCTTAAAAATTGAGACTCAATTCCAGAATGGTTGACTGCATATTTTCCAATAGTTATTTCAGAAATAATTTAAAAACTATTTTATGAAAAATCAGAGCCAACATTCCTAATGATTTATCAAACGCTACAATATCTGGAACGAATTCATCAATAATACCAACAAATTTATAGAAACATTATTATACAATATGAAACACAGTCTATTAATATGACCACATTGAATTTAATGAATAGGGTTTATCTTATAAAGTTATCGATTAATAAAAATCATAGTATTCCTACATTATCTTTCTAGAAAGGTCTGTAAAATTGGATTTATGAAAGTAATAGAGACATGCTCTGATTTTAGCTAACTTGTTGCAAAGCGATAAGTATTCAATTTTATGAATGTGATATACTCTAAAGTGAATGAGATAACTGGCTGAACTTCAGTGTAACGGATTGTAACAGATTTAACCAATTACCAATCTTCTTCACTTTATCAAATCTCAATGGATTCTTCGCTAAGTCGGTTGCAAGTAGAGTATAATTTGTTCAACCTGTATAACGTTACAAACCAATTCGTTAGATAAGTACCTACACAGTTCTTTGTTAATGTTGCAACTCACTAATTAGTGGATGCTACTACCACTACTAGGCAACACTCTTGTTAGGGAACCTAATTGTCGCTGTGAGGTCCTGCTATTAGCAACTTCAAAGCTGTCCTTTTGCCCAACTACTCTCGTGATTGAAACAGGCTCATCCTTCTTTTGCAGGCTCATTTCATTACGACAACGACGTTTTGCTGCTTCTCAAAAATGACTGAATGGTTGGATTATTAATGTCATCCGACAACCGATAATTACTGTCATTTCTTTCCCTTGATTAGGGCAGAATTAGAATTGTATGATATTCACATCATATGACGTGCCATCTTGGGTGTGATTTTTTCCGTTAAAGATCCGCAATTTGAACGTTTAGATTCATTTTTGAACTTATCATTCAACCATTCTTCAAAAAATGCCCATATGGATAATTCATTTATGCATATGTGGGGTTCAGAAGATGACACAATCTGAAATCCTTGATGTGCTTGGCCGAGCTTGAACCAAAGAATACTATGGTAATATTATGCGAAAAAAAAGATTCATAGCGCCTTATTTTTCTGAGTTGATGAACTTTTAAACAAAGTATCAAAAGAAGATCTTCCTACTGTTTCAACAGTATATTTTTGTCAGAGTGGAGATACAAATTCTTGGATCTTATGAATCATTAAAGGTAAAGCAAGTTCAAGCAGTTTTGAAGCGTGTGAAAGAACTGAATATTTCTTTTGAAAACATTGTAAATCTACCAGTTTTTCTATTCAGTTTGGGCAGTACGGAAAATGTCGACTTATCAAGTAATGATGTAATCGAAGTACAGTACAAGATTAGTTGGACGGATGATAATGGATAATCAATAAATTATTAATATTGGGCCAATAGAATGACCAAGACATCGTCATCAATATCAATGCATCTGGAAGTGTAAGTACCTGAATAAGGGAGCTTGATACAAAACTAGGCCAGGACAAGCTATGTGATCCCAAAGATAGTGTATATACTATTCTTGATGACGCCCATTTCAAAACTGTAACTATGGCAATATTCCCACACATTCTACTTATTAATGAAGTATGCCTTGAGAGCTGCAATATAGTTTGTGAGCCAATAGAACTGATGTTCAATATAATTCAATCAAGTGCTACTGAAGTCGTAACACCATGCCCTCAACAATTATTTATCTCTCCTTCGACATTATTCATTGAACCTTGCTGAATTCTAGTGTCACTAAAATGATAACCAAATTAATGACCGGTGAAGGAGACAACGCAGAGCGACCATCATATTATTAATGACATGAATTCAACCACATTACAGCTTTGTCTAGATTGAAAACCACAATGTTTATACTGTACTATAACTGGTCTTCAATAGTCTTTCATTATTGAATTTGATTGACGTATGATCCTTCCACCGTGTTCAGCTATGTATTTTACACCAACATCCTATAATTTTATTCGATTAAAAATATTATAATAAGATAAAATAAGGAATCAATTTCACGATAAAATAAGATATTCATAATCTTATTATATTAAGCGAGCAATTTCTGTATATTTGTATTTTTATATCTGGTTATTTATGTTCAACGGATCTCGAAAACGGCTCTAACGATTCTCACGAAATTTGGAACATGGTAGGTTTATGATATAAAAATTTGATTGCACTAGGTCTCATCCTGAACGACATTGAAAGGATAATTCATCCTTGGCTGGAACAGCTGTGGATAGTAAAAAAGTGAGTGAGCGAGTGATTATGTGAAAAATCAAAATATCGCATCCCCGAAATTCATAAGATTACATAAAGCCAGCTGTGAAATATAAACACGATAATTTTAGAGAACTGTGTTCTATTTATCAATGAATAAAAATAACGAGCGAAGCTCGGTGCCCCGATATTTTTTACTTTAAAACCGCACAACTTAAGAATGATTATGACATATCACTCATCATTTTGAATAAAGAGTAGTATCTGTAAACTTGGATGTTAAATATAGTGAAAATTGTAGCAATCTAAATCAACAGATTAATATCATTCTTGATTTGATCCTGAATTTGCTTAGAGTTTCTAGAATTGCTTGAGACTTAAGATATAAGACTATCGGTATCAATCAGGTATTGGAGGAAAGTTGTAGCTGCTCAATTAACCCTGAAAGATTCGAATCGCATCATGGTGAGATCACGTCCAAAAAATATAAACGTGAGATGTGTAAGGGGTCCCAGGACAGCGACTTTCAATCGTAAAGTGGGCGGAAAAAAGGTGAGTTGGTACCGTCGGAATGAAGAAGGACTTGAGATATAGAAGAGGATTTCTAGCTGAGGATTTCTGTATGAGGGACACTATTTTAGCTCAAGTGGAAACACTAGGTTTCTCAAGTAGATCTACATTAATAACATATATATATATATATATATATATATATATATATATATATATATATATTATATATATATATATATATATATATGAGTATGATGAACAATGCTTGTTGTATGCTAAGTGAGCACACAGAGTCAAACTCTCTTCTTCTTCTTCTTCTTCTACCTCTTCTTCTTCTTCTGTTGTTACCTGCATTACCTTTGGAATATGTATAAATTAGGCCTACTACAGAATAAATAGGATGTCATTTGTCACGTGGTAATTTGAAACCACCAAATATTTTTAAATGAGCCAATGAAATGTAATAGAACTATAAAATTGGAAAGAAGGTTAGACCTACCCAAAGAGTAAATCAACTCAAAGCAAGTATTATTAGCGATTAGGAGTAATAGCATTATCAACAACGATAAGAAAACATGTATTATTGTGATTTAAAAATTATGAGAACCCATTGGTAAGATCAAAAAATTATAAAGCGGCATACTTATTATTGGCGGATTGTAAAGAGAAAAAAAAATAAAATGCATGAACATTGAGGTTAGAGTTACTTGTTTACATTTTGAAAAGAATTAGTCGATCTTGGATAAATCGATAATTATCAGAACCAATACTGAACGAATCAGCTGATTATTCGATCAACCCATATGACCGGTTGAATCATATAAAATTCACTCATAAAGGATATATTAAGTATACTAAAGGAAGTCGATGTGTAGAATTACAAACAACTATTATTTCTGTATAAATATTTATTATAATCCAAAAAAGCATGATAAATCAAGAGTATACAAAACTCATATAAAAACTAAATGTATTATCTATTAAAATCGTATGTTACGATTTATTTATGAATTCAATTTAAGATAAACACTCCATATATTTGTATAAAAACTTCTTTTATTTAAATTTTTCTATTATAAAGCTGAGGAAGCCCTGATTCCCAAGGCAACCAATTGTATTGAGTCTATTAAGTTGAAGGCCAATCAGAGAGTAGCTTACAGAATTATTCTAAGAAGAGGCAAATTTTTCTGAAAACCTCCTTCTTCTGGCTTAAGATCCCGACCGGAGAGGATGCACATGGAGTTTAGGGTTGTTTCTTATTCCTTTTAAAAATTTTAATGAACTATTAAGCCAAACCCTTTTTTAAATGTAATGTATGTTTGTTGAATGTTAATTATTGTGAACTCAGTGCTGTCAAGGAGTTCGTAATTGTAAAAATTCCCATAAAAATAGCTTTAATTCGAAAGAAACTTATAAAAATCTGGATCACGCGTTAGCCCAGCAGTGACGAAAAGGAGTCTACCCAATTAATTATTGGAAATAATTAATTCAATCCACGAGAACATCTAGAACTTCAGTCAGTGAGTGATAAGTCAAACCAAACGATCTCGTTTTTTCGTTTTTTCTACGTTCAGTGGGGGTAATTATTAAAACAAAAGCGCTATTCCAATTAATTAGAATTAAAATAAAAAGTCACCACGTGTTGAACAATATCACATAGTCCATAAGAACATTTTATAAATTTATTTAATATATGTAGGAAGCTTACTTCCATGCACA
Organism: Nilaparvata lugens; assembly: GCF_014356525.2. Lineage (NCBI taxonomy): Eukaryota > Metazoa > Arthropoda > Insecta > Hemiptera > Delphacidae > Nilaparvata > Nilaparvata lugens. The sequence continues at coordinate 68,434,346 of NC_052506.1, forward strand.
GCCCGAACTCATATAAAGCCCTGAGATCTCATGTTTGAATATTAATTTATTAAATATTAATTTTGTTAATTGACCAAAGTATATCATATCAAACTTATAGACCGAACAGGTTTTTATTGGCAGAATTGCGTATTGATTGGAAGTCTAAGTACCAGTATTAAATTTAATATATTTATGAATTTGAAACTCACTATTGTGAATATTGGCAAAGCCTGTAATAATTATTCAGATTTTAGAAATAGATTATTTAAGTGAATTATAGATTTATCGAATATCTTATGCACATCTTTTTTGTGGGAATATATTTTGTGTTTATGTCAGCATACAAATCGTAGAAATTTATTTTATCCTAGTTCATCTCGTGATATACAGTTTGAGCTGTTTTAATATCAACAAATATTTTGCAGCATTTAAAATTATTGAATCAAGTAATATTAACCTTATTCAGAGCACTCAATATTTATCATCCTTTGATGATATTCATTTTATCAGCCAGAACAAGTATATTAGAAATTATATTAATAAGGTTCCAGTTATATCATATAAGGATCCAGAGAGCTTCAAGAACTGGCGTTGTAAGTTCTAAGGATTTTGAAAGGGTATATTGGTGAATACTTGTATTCACGACGAGCGTTTTAAGAATCAACTAGAAACAACTATAGTTGGTCCTGATTATTCTCTAGTGGTACATGGTTACTGATAATCAGTCATCAATATTCTTTTAATTTCCTTACTGGTATTCTTCAAGAACTTCATAGAAGCAGCGGTAAGAATTACCAATCACCGGTCACTGAACCTTATGGTGATTATTTGTATTTATAAAATTCATGTTTCTACCACTGAGCTAGAGCTGAGGTTTGAACCCAGTAATTTTGCGAGCCGGAAGGCCTTAATTTTTTGTGAATTTATTCGCAAAAGAGGGAATTTAGAGACTGCTCTTATAAATACCAGAAACATCGTATTATCTGTGAAGGAATTACAATCCACAACTTCTCACAATAGCTTCATAACGTGGGACTCTATCATAAGAGATAACCCCCCCAGGAGCACAACTTCACACAATGGCACCCAACCAGTGGAGCATGATGGAAAGCTTACCTATTCAATCTTACTACCAATGATTAATGAAATTATTGATAAAACTGAAAGCTGCAAGAAACATAATCTGAAGTTGTTTCGACAAGATATATCTGATAATCTATTGTAAGTTCTGGCTAAAATAATTGAGTTGCTCTTCAAATTAAAATTTTTCAAGCTGCATGAATACAGATATACTGTATCACACGAGTTTGATAATATAATTCTCATAATAGAGAAAAAAATTGGATGGAAATTTCCGTAAAAGTTATAGTAAAAAATTTGATTTCGATCTTTGAATCTAGACATTGTATGCTGACCAGGGTTATAGGTTATTTGAGGCATTATAATACTGTGGTTATTCAGGAGGATAAGACCCTAATTAAAATTTTAAGAACTATATTAGTGTAATTCGTAAGCCATATCTGTCTATGTTGATAAGCGTACCTGTAGCACTCGAAGGTCTTTTTGTAATATATGTACACGACACTTGAAACTTTAACACCACACAATTTTATCCGGAATAGGCACTATCACTGAATCCATTTTAATATTCCTGAGATTGGTAATACACTTGGCAATTTATTTGAAGTATTCCATAATATCGTCACCATGAACCAGTCGCCGACCGATGTGGTTAGCCAGCCATCGTCCGCAGCCATCAACCTAGAAAAGCGCAACACCACATTAGATTCTTCAGTCGGTTATACTACCAATTTCATGACGAAAGATTTCATAAACGAATGCAAACTCCTATGCAGTCAAATTTTAGCAGGACAAGCTAAAGCTACTAAAGCCATCCTGGATCAATTGGAGGAAAATACCAAGGTCCTACAAGAAAGGATAAAAAACATAGGAGACATTAAAATAGACAAGCAATCTACGGCCATAAACGACCTAGAAAACCATATTGATGATGTTGCGTGTCAGCTAAACGATCAGCTGAATGAAGCGCCTAAAGAAATTGAGGAGCAGGTAGACGTATTAAGTGAGGAGAGAGGTACCACTATCATAGAAGCTACAACGGAAAAGGTATTAGAAAATAAATGCGGGATAGAATCGAAGATGGGTGAAAATGTCAATAGAATGGAAATAATAACTAAAGAACAAAGTGACGTGCTGATAGGTATAGCGAACTTAACGGGGAGGGGGCGAAATCAGGTGAGAGATGCGATGTATTAGAAAATGCCGTAGTCGGACAACAACTAAAGATAACCATATTATATGGCGAAGTGAATGAGAACATAAAAACTATAGATGATAATGGACCGCAAGTGAGGAAAGAGTCTCCAGACTAGCGACATCCATGGAAAATATTCCAGCCAGCAGAATACATTATATACCGATTGAACCAGTAAATAGCACTCAACCTTTCCAAAATCTTGGAAAATTTGATAATTCCTACCGTCACATGCAACCCAAACCATTTGTGGACCAAAAAAGAGCCGTTCAAGAACTGACACCCACCTCTTGGTTAATGTGGCGTTTCCAATTATCCAGTCTACTACTCGGCGAGCCGCTGATGTTTTTCCAGAGCCGGATGCGAGATATCAACAGCCTGGAGGACTTCATCTCCCAGTTTCTGCAACAGTATTGGAATAAATGTAAACAGATGGACGCATTGTCAGAAATTATTTTATGCACTTACGATAGCAGAAATGGACAATCCTACACTGATTTTATAACAGATCTGATGAGCAGAAACGATCAGTTAGACGAATCTCTAAAGGTGTGTTTTCGTAACGGGCAGATGACAGAATTCACTTTAAATTAACATTGGTTCTTATGGGAGTATTCACCCATCGGCAGAAAGTTGAGCAGAAAAAAAGAACTGTTCAAATCAGAGACGAACTGTCGTTCATCTTGCCGTTCTTTATAAGGCCTATCAACACAATGCTATTTTGCTTCGACCGATCACTGCTCGTGAACCGTTTTGTCGAAAAAGAACTAATTTCGGGATTCTGTCGACGAGAACAGACAGCTTCGAATCACTTTTCTGCTCTGATCACGTGACACCGGCAGAATAATGTTTCTGTAGATCAGACGCCATGTTCTTTTTAACCTCAATCTTTAATTGTTGGATGGTTTGTTTTGATATTGGTTGTCAGATTTCGGATTGCTACTATTATACTGTGAAATTAATTTGCAGTGGAAAATGAAGGTATTAAATATTTCTATTGGTTTCTTTATTCTTATAATTTTTACAAGAGAAATTGAAAATGGATTTACAACAGAAAGGCGTGAAATTTTCGAAGTTCAAAGTTTTGTACTTTCCAGACCTGCACAACGAATTACATATTTGAAAAATAGAATATGGTTAGAAATTGCTGATGTAATAGAGGATTAAAGTAAGTACACTTAAATTTCTCATAATAAAGTAGGCTAGATTTACCGTACACAATTATTTGATATAAATTTTATGAGTAGCCTACTAGCATGTTTACAATTTTTATTCAGGTAGCCCACTGTAGTAGGCCTTTAATAACCTAGTCTCTAGGCCTAAATTGCTATCTTTTTCATTTTTCAAGAGGTTAGAAGTTGACAAAAGTTTATTTATTTCTTTTTTTAATGTTTAATTTGTAGTATTTAATAATAATGTAAATCCTAGACTAGCTAGTTTGTGTATGGTAGAGAATTATCACAAGAAAGAGAGAAATCTAATCAACTGATTAGATTTAAACTCATTCAAGATTGATTGATTAGATTAACATTAAATAATCAGATTCAAAACATTATTCAACCAAGATAACATTTAGCATTTCATGCTAACAATCTTTTACACTTTCAGTAAGTTGGCCTAATCACAAAATACATTTTTATAATGCAGCTAGTAGTTTTCACAAACAGATTTATTAAAAATAATATCATAATTTGACTTAGAAGTATTTCATTACATTCTAAGTCCTAAACTTCCATTATCCTTGTTGCACCTCAAAATATTGTAAACCCATAGTTTATCAATATAATAACAAAACTAACCTGACTATTAGAACATTTACTTTGTCTTTGGTACCTATCTATGAATTAATCTTCCTTAATTTATAATTCAAAATCACTTGGAAACAATATTAAATAGATTGTTATAACTTGATCAGAGTCAGTGTAATTGAATATTGAAAGACTGCCATTGGAAAAATATAAAATAGGTACTATTTTTCTGGTTGACCATTGCTACCAAACTCATTTAAACTACAATAGTAATGTATTTGAAAAACTTATTCATGCTCTATTGATCGATATATTGCGTGATGCCAGGTATATCAATGTGAATAGTATAAATTAAAACAGGAGACACACAACATAGATAGATTAAAAACACTGAAAAACTTACATTATAATCGGAAATTTTTAAGGAACTGTGTCCCCTTTCTCAACCGAGCAGAGAGTGTAATGTAAGTTTTTCAGTGTTTTTAATCTATCTATGTCGTGTGTCACCTGTTTTAATTTATATTATAAAACTTTAAAGTGTTTTCTGTTGTGTGCTATGAATGTAAGTATATACTTATAGTATTTATATCTAATGTAAATAGTTTATTGAGGCCCAGTTCACTTCTAATTTATTCAAAGTCCAAACTATGTCTTATCATTGATGATTAATTTCACATTATCTCCAAAATGAATATGCTGAAAGATTATGTTTCTTTTTTCAGGTACCATTTACAAACAAAATATTGAAGAGATGGTGCTCAAAGGAAATGCATATGAATTCTTTTTTGTTGACCAGGATGGAACAATTCTTTGGAACCTATACTTAGAATAAGTTAGTTAGGTAAGATAAAATTCCACTCATTTTTTAAACTTTATATAGGCGATGTCATTTTATACAGTTTCCCATTTTTTAAAAAGGTTTATCCACTTCAATGTTTTATTATCGATTTGATGGTAGATATTCAAATAGTAAGATTTAACTATGGTACGTGACTAAAATAATAGAAAAACTGACTGAATTTTGAAATCATTAATAGCTTACAGGAAATCTTAATATTTCGAAACTACCTGAAACCACATGAGATCAAGATGGACAGTTGAGAAGAGTGCTTAAAAAACAATGTATTCACTTATCATTCAGGGAATAGAGTTATTCATAATATTTGGGATTCCTTCCATAAAGAAATAATTTATGTAACATTATCTAATAATGTGATAACATTACATCAATAATTTGATGTTAAAATTGTTTTTAAAACACTCTTCTCAACTGTCCATCTTGATCTTGAGTGGATGATGACTTTATAAATGACCATACATTAGAACTATGAATAGATGACTTCAAAAATTCACCCAGCAAGTGCTGGTAGAAAACACTGAATAATATCTTTTAATGACAGTCATTCCACCTTTTAAAATTTATGATTAAATTCATGGATGAAATACCCACATTGTTCTGAGAGAGATTTATGTATTTGCAGTTTGGTATTCATTTTCAAATCACTTAGTTCTACTTATAATGTTGTAGATAATCATCATTTCAGATTAAGCAATTAATTTATTGATTATTTCCATTTGTTTCATTAAACTTGTTTCTCTAAATGTAGAACTAAAAATTACTTTATGCAGTACATTTTGGAAGAGTTAAGTAAACCAAACGGTCGAGAAGTAGGCCTACTGACCACAGAAATAAATAAATAATTGTTCATGGTATCCAAAAATATATTGTTCACCAACAAGTTCTTTTGACCTAGGGGCACACTGATTAATCCCAATTCCTGCATGGAGATTTATTTATTCAATCATTCAGAATTACACAACTAACAGATTGATGCTAATAATAATTCAACTGAATGTTGGTTTATTGGAATTTCTCATATAATATTACTTTGTCATTATTGGAGGGTTCCTTCCCAAGAAATATAATTAAAAACTTATACAGATTACAATCAAATTCAGAATTCACTTTGCAAAGTTTTTTTTATAATGAATAATAAATTATCTATAACTTTTTGATTTCAGGGCTAGTGATGTACCAGCAAGAAGTAGAGGATGACAAAGAAAATCAACTATGGATAATATTCCATGGATATGATTCATGTATGATGTAGTAACCTACAGAAGAAAGAGATGGACTAATCTAAGAAATATATTCATTTTTTCAGTACATCTTGATGTGTTTATTTCATGTTATTCATAATAATATCTTCCTTTTCTGATCGCTCCTGCTAACTGCTTCAATTCAGGTAGTGACAACAGCAAGTGACATGAAATTAATAAAATATGTTTTAATTGTTTATACTTGAGGGATTTTTAAAACTATATTTAACCCAAAAGCATCGAACTCTTATTAACAACTTTATTGGTTCTGTATGTCTTCTGCTTTTTTGGAACTAATAAAATTATTTAACATTGCTGACTGGCAAATGCTATAGGTAACACGTAGTTAAATATAGACTTGAATTGGATATAAAATAGGGTATCACAATTATTATGTATTGTATTAAGAATTAAGTAATAGTACTTATTTACTGCATTGAAGGGGTAATAATTCTTTGAATATGAAAAATAACTTAAGCAAAAGTTGAAAATATGATGTTCCAAGCCACATCAAATATAATCACTTTCAATTCTACCTTCTAGGCTATATTTCCAAGGTTTTGATTAAAATTGATAAACTTTTAGAACATTATAGTGAATAAGGAGTTTGAAAGGCTACTCTAATTCTAATTAATACCCTAATAAAGTATTAATTTTAATAGGGCAACGTTAATGGTTAATTGTAGAAAATAACTAGTAGGCCTACCCTAAAATATTCAAAATAAGCATGACCAGTTTCTAATTATGTCATTGTCAAGAGAGTCCTTATTGAAAATGTCGAAACTAATCATGTTTCATTTTGGAATATCACAAGGGTACTAGTTACCTTCTATAATTAATAAATATTCATCCATTTTAAAATAGGCTATGTGTTATTTAAAGTACCATAACAGAACTCGTTTATTAAAGCAAGATATAGTTATCTCAACAATAATTATTAGAATTAGTTCGCCTGTTTGAATACACTTTGTACATGTCATATGTGTTAATCTATAATAATAATAATTTCCAATATTCGTATAGCTTTTACTGGTGAGGAGTCCCTAATTGAACATTGCCTGAGAAGGCATATTGATTTAGGCAGTCAATTGGCCTCACGATTCTTATAAATGATTGTATATCAGCCGGGACCGTACCCATCCAATGATCAAAAAGGGGACTGCTAAAATAAAATTGCCTAAAAAACGTTTACAATATTGATATCCCTTGGTGTAATATATCCCATAGATTCCAAAAATGCCAAAATTAAAGCACTTATTTATTATTTATTTATTGATTTTTTTTCGATAGAGCTTCAATAGGCCTTTGAAGTTGAATACGGTACTCATAGTAGGTAGGCCTACCTATAAACGATGTGATTCAAAGAACATGCATTGACTCTGAAGGCAATTGATTCTAGTTAATAAAATAATTATAATAATAACTTATTAATAATAGAATGCTTCTAGTTAATAAAATAATATCTTATTAATAATGAAATACAATCAGTTACTTCAAATAATTTACCCTTACAAATTTCAAGCATAGGAAATGAAAAGTTAACTCTTAGATTGACATGCCTATAAAGCATAGAATTTTGCATAATTATTGAAGTAACTAATAATTGTGGAAAAGTTATCTGAGTTTTAAAAAGCAATTAATTCACTTTATTGAATTAAATCTCCAATAATCATTTCAGAATTACCTTTTGGACAACCCAAAAAGTTCATTACCCATAACACATAAAGCAAAATTCATGTCAAAGAACTAGTTCTTTGAATGTTACTGTTTCTGCCCGCCTGGGTGCGCTGCAATCGATTCTGCTTCTGCCCGTTACGAAAACACAGCTTTACTGATTCATCGCTGGTCCACATCTTATCAAAAAAGCTTCCTTTCAATGTTCGTATGACACTGGCAGTATCTTCGATTTCCAGTTGTGAAGAATTGATAGAACATTTACATTGTATCCAGTCAGCTACTTCTGAGCCAAATTATATAAATAGACAAGCAGGAAATTTTACTCAATCTAAAAACAATAATAATAGTCATTTCAGAAAAAATTATAATAGTGAAAATTATATTGCAAATGCTGGAGCAAATGCGCAAAGTGCAAAGTACATTGAAAATAATTCCAGGAACAGATCCCAATATTACAATAATAAACGGTATCACAAAGAAGCACATTATGACAGCAGACGTCATTGGAAGAGAAACGATAAACAGGATATAAATTTCACAAATCAGGGCGATCATAATCAAAATAGCAATAGGCTAAACACATCCTATACAGTGGCATGCACAATAATAACAGACCAACAAAAACCTACAGTAAATCAACCACCAGAACAAATCCACCACCGCACCAGCCGCCACCAAATAAAGATATCAAACATGCATCAAATTCGGTATGCAAAAAACAACCTATATTAAGTCTGCTATTCCTCCCGAAGAACTACCACCAGTAACCAGCCCACCACCGAAAATATTTTACAGCATTGACACAGAAATGATTAAAGAATTGCCAATAACCAAGCCTAAAAATAATGAACCACAGTCATGCACCGAACCTGTGTACCAGCATGCAATAACCCCACAACCTACCCGGTTTGAGCAGCCACCGTCCAAACATCGTTGGATTCACCCGCGGCACACTAGGTTCAAGGAGCAAACCGCTACCAAAGCAATCCGAAAGTGTGACCGGCAGGACGACGTCGGAGCGAACCCCAGAGTCCAACACCGGAAGGCCCGGAGACGGAAACGCCCGAGGAAGACACCAGACGACCGACCGCATGACCGACTACAGGAGAAAAGAGGCATGCACCACAAGGCCCGGAGGCGGAAAGTCAGGCGGAAGAAAAAGAAGTACCGCGCGCGACGATACCGGCCGCATGCACGTTTCAAACGCCCGAGGAGGACACCGGACCGAAACCAGGATGGAGGACCGGAGATCGACGGCATGCATCCGCGGCACATTCGCTTTAAAGCAGAAGATCAGCGATGTGACCGGAAGAATGGGCTAAAGAAATGTGACAAAAACGGACCTAATAAATGGATTAAAAATGGAGCTGCTTACGAAACAAATATGGAAACATGCATGGATGATAACAATAGATTGGATTACTTGTGGGAACTAATGAAGAATGGAAAGCATTTAAGAGGAATGAGAGAAATAAGGAGTTATATTAATAAAATGAAAGTACCTGACTATTATATGTTGAGAGATTATATTGTTAAAGAAATGATAAATGTTCTGATATATTGTATACTATTTGTTATGGCTGTGATATGGATAAAGGACTGCGTTGTAGGTATGATAGAAGATATTATGTTGTTGTTATTAAAAGAATCTATCATTGAGGATGGGAAAGGTTATATTATAAAAATGTTTATTGTTGTGAGCCTACTAATTTATAACGAACTGAAACCGAGAACATTAAATGAAAGTGAGAGGAAAAATGCATTAAGACTACAAGATGATTGGAAAAAGAATGGACTGAAATATATTACCATTAAGGAAGCTAAGAATTGTTTGAAAAGGTATACAAGATACCGGGGTTTTATATTTATGAAGGATAAATCATCATCAGGACAGCCTCATCTATAAATAACAACCGGACAGCAGCAAACCAAATTTAACTTGGTGGGAAAATATTTCTAATCTCAAACCGTATTATCGAGACACTAAGCGATAAGGATATAAACAATAATATTTTGGTTAAACGTCATTGGCCTACCTGACAAGATATACATACCAGACGAACGCCAACAATAAACTTAATTAGCAGACGAGTATCCACTTCGAATAACAACACCTGAAAATAAAGAAATAAAAAATTTAGAAACCATTTTTAACACCTTTCTTATTAGTGAAACAAGAGAATAAATAACTTCTAATGTTAAAAGCCAACTTACCTTCATGTAGCAGGAGGAGACATCAAGATGGCGACAAGTGATGAACCGAAGCCAACGTAAACCAGCTGTCCACTACGAAAACCAGAGTAGTCAATGCCTATTAAATCATCAAAGTTGATACCCCGAATAAGAAGATCAAGTGTCATATAAATGTGAATTGCATGTAGAGATATTATAAAAATATTATATTATTATTATTTATGTATAAACTAATTAAGAAAATCACTAAAATTATCCGCCAAATGATCAAACCGCATAGTTACCACCAAAAGCATTAATCCCAAGTCTCAATGTATTAGAGGAATAAGAAGTTCTTGTTGATAAAACCTACCAAAGATTATCCTTAAAAATATCTATTGTATGAAAGCAAAGCCCAAATTCTGCAAGAGAATGAAATGAAAATGTACAAGTCACTGTTCTATGTTGAGGGAGAAAATATATTTATACTCGGCAAGTCGGAGAATTACCAGTTTGTTAGGTTGGCAATGATTTTGCACTAACGTTCAAATGTGCTTCTGGCCTGAGGGCGGAGCGTGGATTAGAAAAAAGATTTATATTATGTATGGAGGAGGAGATAGTTTATATTGTGTATTGTGTGTAGAAGGAGATTGGCCGATGTAAGGCGTATGTATTTGAATGAATTATTTATTGTTGTATATGTTGTTGAATTGTTAGGAGGTAGGATTCTCAGTAGAGTTATTAGCAGACTTTGTAACATGTATGATTTCTGATCCAAAACCAACTGGATCATAAAATTATATTATATTCTCGAATTGTCGTTTTAAATCAGAAATCAGAGGGCGTTTTGTGTCACGTGGTAATTTGAAACCACCAAATATTTTTAAATGAGCCAATGAAATGTAATAGAACTATAAAATTGGAAAGAAGGTTAGACCTACCCAAAGAGTAAATCAACTCAAAGCAAGTATTATTAGCGATTAGGAGTAATAGCATTATCAACAACGATAAGAAAACATGTATTATTGTGATTTAAAAATTATGAGAACCCATTGGTAAGATCAAAAAATTATAAAGCGGCATACTTATTATTGGCGGATTGTAAAGAGAAAAAAAAATAAAATGCATGAACATTGAGGTTAGAGTTACTTGTTTACATTTTGAAAAGAATTAGTCGATCTTGGATAAATCGATAATTATCAGAACCAATACTGAACGAATCAGCTGATTATTCGATCAACCCATATGACCGGTTGAATCATATAAAATTCACTCATAAAGGATATATTAAGTATACTAAAGGAAGTCGATGTGTAGAATTACAAACAACTATTATTTCTGTATAAATATTTATTATAATCCAAAAAAGCATGATAAATCAAGAGTATACAAAACTCATATAAAAACTAAATGTATATCTATTAAAATCGTATGTTACGATTTATTTATGAATTCAATTTAAGATAAACACTCCATATATTGTATAAAAACTTCTTTTATTTAAATTTTTCTATTATAAAGCTGAGGAAGCCCTGATTCCCAAGGCAACCAATTGTATTGAGTCTATTAAGTTGAAGGCCAATCAGAGAGTAGCTTACAGAATTATTCTAAGAAGAGGCAAATTTTTCTGAAAACCTCCTTCTTCTGGCTTAAGATCCCGACCGGAGAGGATGCACATGGAGTTTAGGGTTGTTTCTTATTCCTTTTAAAAATTTTAATGAACTATTAAGCCAAACCCTTTTTTAAATGTAATGTATGTTTGTTGAATGTTAATTATTTGTGAACTCAGTGCTGTCAAGGAGTTCGTAATTGTAAAAATTCCCATAAAAATAGCTTTAATTCGAAAGAAACTTATAAAAATCTGGATCACGCGTTAGCCCAGCAGTGACGAAAAGGAGTCTACCCAATTAATTATTGGAAATAATTAATTCAATCCACGAGAACATCTAGAACTTCAGTTCAGTGAGTGATAAGTCAAACCAAACGAGCTCGTTTTTTCGTTTTTTCTACGTTCAGTGGGGGTAATTATTAAAACAAAAAGCGCTATTCCAATTAATTAGAATTAAAATAAAAAGTCACCACGTGTTGAACAATATCACATAGTCCATAAGAACATTTTATAAATTTATTTAATATATGTAGGAAGCTTACTTCCATGCACAGCCCGAACTCATATAAAGCCCTGAGATCTCATGTTTGAATATTAATTTATTAAATATTAATTTTGTTAATTGACCAAAGTATATCATATCAAACTTATAGACCGAACAGGTTTTTATTGGCAGAATTGCGTATTGATTGGAAGTCTAAGTACCAGTATAAATTTAATATATTTATGAATTTGAAACTCACTATTGTGAATATTGGCAAAGCCTGTGATAATTATTCAGATTTTAGAAATAGATTATTTAAGTGAATTATAGATTTATCGAATATCTTATGCACATCTTTTTTGTGGGAATATATTTTGTGTTTATGTCAGCATACAAATCGTAGAAATTTATTTTATCCTAGTTCATCTCGTGATATACAGTTTGAGCTGTTTTAATATCAACAAATATTTTGCAGCATTTAAAATTATTGAATCAAGTAATATTAACCTTATTCAGAGCACTCAATATTTATCATCCTTTGATGATATTCATTTTATCAGCCAGAACAAGTATATCAAGAAATTATATTAATAAGGTTCCAGTTATATCATATAAGGATCCAGAGAGCTTCAAGAACTGGCGTTGTAAGTTCTAAGGAATTTTGAAAGGGTATATTGGTGAATACTTGTATTCACGACGAGCGTTTTAAGAATCAACTAGAAACAACTATAGTTGGTCCTGATTATTCTCTAGTGGTACATGGTTACTGATAATCAGTCATCAAATATTCTTTTAATTTCCTTACTGGTATTCTTCAAGAACTTCATAGAAGCAGCGGTAAGAATTACCAATCACCGGTCACTGAACCTTATGGTGATTATTTGTATTTATAAAATTCATGTTTCTACCACTGAGCTAGAGCTGAGGTTTGAACCCAGTAATTTTGCGAGCCGGAAGGCCTTAATTTTTTGTGAATTTATTCGCAAAAGAGGGAATTTAGAGACTGCTCTTATAAATACCAGAAACATCGTATTATCTGTGAAGGAATTACAATCCACAACTTCTCACAATAGCTTCATAACGTGGGACTCTATCATAAGAGATAACCCCCCCAGGAGCACAACTTCACACATTGTAGAATAGTTTCGAAGCATACGTTGTTTCCTTATCACCTTCGGCAAATATATTATCTTGGCAATCAAATATGAGAAACCAAAGATTGAATGTTGATCCAATTTCTAGCTAGATGAGTAATGATCAGATTCTGTCGAATAACGGGTGAGGATTGTTGTAGCGGTGGAATGGAAAGAGTGATACAGTGACGCCGAGTCATCCCTTCAGACTGCTTGCTGCTATTCTGTCATTCTGGGCCAGGCTCTCAGCACCAGGTAGATAAGTGTCTAATTGGATTTTCAGACTGTCTCGCTCTGTAGCCGTCAATGAGAATAGAACCGAATTAATCTGATGTCTTCCTTCAATCCCAGCCGGACTGTTTTCCCCCAACGTCGGGTTGGTTCGTATTCAAAATGTCCACAAAGCTCACACGTCCCTTCTCTCTTAACGAATTGCTCATCAAGGATGATTTTGCTGACAATCAGCTGCTCCTTGGTACTTTCTGTGATCAATTAATAATGCAAGTGATAATTAAACAAGTGAATAAAATGTTGTTTTAAGACTGACAAATTTTCAATTTGCATAACTTATTTTTCCAAGATAAGATAAAGTATCACAAAACTTTTCCAATCCACACTATGAATTGTTTTATGAAGGTATTAAACACAATCCTATTCAAATAATAAAAACAGGATTTCTGTCGCACCCAAATTTCGTCCACCATTTTGAATCCAACTTAATTTTTTTCAATTGGTAGGTGGTCATATGATACATGATTTTGATACAGGATTTGAAGAGAAAATGTGGTGGAAGTATGGTGAAAACCGCACATCGATACATCAAACCTTTCAAAAGTTATTCTAATTCAAAGATACTGATATATATTGTAATCCATCTATCTATCATCTTCTATAATATAATGAAGGAAAGAACTGGCTTTTACACGTATACACTTGTGAAGGATAGGAAAATTATCCATCTTTGATACATGATTTTGATGAAGGATTTGAAGAGAAAATATGGTGGAAGTATGGTGAAAACCGCACATCGATACATCAAACCTTTCAAAAGTTATTCTAATTCAAAGATACTGATATATATTATAATCCATCTATCTATCATCTTCTATGATATAATGAAGGAAAGAACTGGCTTTTACACGTATACACTTGTGAAGGATAGGAAAATTATTATGTTTGACGCATTATCACGTCTGAACTACTGGACTGATTTATACACAAAAAATGGCCAAATTTCTATATTCAAAGCTGCATGTCTTGTGAAATACTTCTGATAAAATTTCCAAATCTAGTGAGGATGTGAAAATTGTCCCCCTCTACCCACTCCAATAGATAATACTTCCGATTCCAAAACAATTCAAAAGTTACAGAAGATTTTAAAAATGGCGATTTTAGTTTTTAGATTTTTTCGTGATTTAACTGTTGATCAAGAGTTTCTAAAACGAGTCTGATACATCATAGAAACTCATGATTGATTCCAAATTGTAGATCAATTCATCCTCTACGAGCTCAGTTGCCTAAAATCCATCTTGAATCACTTTTCCCTATCATAGAGATGCCAAAACCGTGAATATGAAAAAATTATCTACAATTTCCGGTTTTTTCAACAATCAAAGCTCACTTTACGAACATATTTTTTCTTAAATCGTTCACACCAGTTGAAAGAGAAAATTCGATTGTACATTTCAAGATCAAGAAATGATTTTTATGATAAGGGGTTAACGAGATTCATAGCTTCGAATATAGAAATTGGCCATTTTTTGTTTATTGGAATATGGGCTTAAGTACACTCAAGAATAAATTTTCCATTTATTCCTCCACTAGGAAATACTGGAATGAAGTGCATCTAACGGGTAATTTTCATAGAACATAATCTCATGAACTTATCTCATTGTGCGAAATAATATCAAGGTGAGGGCAATGTAGTTGGTGATGATGGTTGAAGCTGAAAATTAGGTGTTTTTCACAATACAAGGAGCATTGTTGTCAGGTGTACCTGGGAATCTATATGAGACAGAGCTCTCTACCTGATCTCAGATTGTAGAGCACAGAAATACGCCCAGAGGGATTTTGAATTATACATCTTAATGGTAAAAATCGGAAGATATTGTTGATAGAAAACTAAAATTCATCAAAATTCATTTTTTCTTCAAATTTCACTCATTTTTGAAAAATCATAGCTCAGTACTCATTGAAGAAAGAGAGTTCCGAATGATCTCATTTCATTCAGAATTTTATAATGTAAAAAAAAGGCTGGAGCAAATTTCTCTGTCCGACTACGAGATTTGGCAGAAATAGCTGAAAACTGGAAAATGAGCCGAAAATACGAGGTTTTTGGGCCACTCTGTATCTAGCACAAGGAAATTTTGCATGAAGAAATTGGTTCTGAACTTCTCTTATGTACTGAAATAATATATTAAGAATCTGGTGTGGCGCACTCACACAACTTTCCTTGCCGTTATGAAAATTGATCACCTTACGCTAGTGTTCCCGCGCATCTCAAGTCTACTATTCAAAGATTTGAGCCAGCTGGTGACAGGGCAGTAACGCTGGAGACACACATGAGGTCTGCTATCTCTTCATAGTGAATGATTTAATAGAATCAACATTAATTTGCAATTGAATAATCACATTTACTCGAATTTAAAGCTTATTTTCAATTTTAGGTGAAAATGTTACTGAACATTAATTGTAGAGATTTTCATGCTCAATCTACTCCACTTGATTTTTTTCGTTTCAATTGTATCTGAAGCCTGATAATTGGGAATCTATCTGCATTGATGGGGCGAAGCTCCTGAAATTTTTACAGATATGGGACTTGTGGCAGTTGATAGAGCTTATCGATGACTATTTTAGGTATGAATTTGATCAAAATCGTTGGAGCCGTTTTCGAGAAAATTGCAAAAAACCCTGTTTTTGACAACATTTTCGCCATTTTAGCCGCCATTTTGGATTGGATCAGATCGAAATTGCTCGTGTCGGATACTTATATCGTAAGGACCTTAAGTTCCAAATTTCAAGTCATTCCGTTAATTGGGAGATGAGATATCGTGTCCACACACACACACACAACACACACACACACACACACACACACACACACACACACACACACACACACACACACACACATACAGTTCAATACCCAAAAACCACTTTTTTGGACTCAGGGGACCTTGAAACGTATAGAAATTTAGAAATTGGGGTACCTTAATTTTTTTCGTAAAGCAATACTTTCCTTACCTATGGTAATAGGGCAAGGAAAGTAAGAAATCAGAGCTACAATATAAATTGCAAGCACACCCCCTTTTACATGTCTATATTGACTGGACTATATAGGATGTATGTTCCACCTTGCCTGAATAGGCCTTATACGATATCAGCTGGAATTTTCACACATTATTTCATAATTTTTCCAAAGATTCTCAACGTCAATTCTACGTTGAAACTAAATTTAAAATCGGAGTGACTTATCTCCTAATGAAACATTCTATAGTGAGACTCACTACTCACTAGTCTCATTTCAACTTGCAACATTTTTTTTGAATGATATCAATGCAATCAATGCTGACAATATGGAATTGTTCTAACTATAACTAGGTCCAAGTTATAATGGCAGTGGAGGAAGAAAGAAAGGAGAAAAGATTGGTTGATTCTCTGCTTTTTATAGAGGATAACCGGTTTAGCCTATGTGATGTAATATAAACTGTTCATTCTTGTTTGAAATAATCAATTATATTCCATTTTTAAAGAAAATATATTTTGCAATTATTGAATAATAAATATCCATTATTAATATAGAATATTTTGTTGATTCAGTATATTTCTACATTTATAAAAAAAACGATTTAGCAACGTTGCGGGGCTAGAAAAGGATAACAATATAAGCTTTATCAAATATAATAGACAAGGATAGCAACAACATTGTTGATAAAATACTGCCTGTATAACGTGGACCTTACTATAACGTGGTGCTGCATCGTAGCTGAACTGTTAACACTGAATTCACAATACGAAAGTTCAGAATCACTGTTTACTTCAATAGGAATTCCAACGCAACGCACTTCACTCTCGAATAACTTCTCCCAAACAGCATCTGTCACATTTTCCCATGGCCCAAACTGTGCTCGAAATACAATAAAGTATTTACAAAGCTGGCGAAGAAACCGAGCATAAAGTTCACTACTTGATGAGATAATCCAATCTGTCAGAACGGGCTCTCAAAATCAACGAGGGTTTTTAGAAAGCTTGAAGGCAGGCAATTCCATATCTTTATCATCAAACAAAGATCTGTCTCTATAATAGGGCCTGAAAATATAAAGGGGACGGTTTTCTGGAACCCATTCGCAGAAATGGTGTCCCTATAGAATTTGATTCGTAATTGGTTGTCTTGTTATTGTAGGCTACAGCCTTGCAATCATCGGCTCGTAAATAGCTGCTTTCCACTGTTGGAGAACAAGACAGCGCCCACCAAAATAATTATTGTGTCTCCGAGCTAATGAAGAGTTGAGCTGTAGATGCGGATGAATGGCTCAAATAAGATAGTAGAAAGTATTGTCTGAGAATTCATGGAATCTTATAGAAAAATGATTCAAATGAAGAAGATTTGAAAATGATGAAGAATTGGGAGTAGTTGCTGCTGAGAGAATGAAACGTGCTTTGACGTTTCATAAACATCATTTGAAAAAAATATTATTCTAATCAATCAATCTCAATAATTAATAAGAGTATCAAAGTGACATTTCTGAGAGTATTGCATTATGTTGATTATGCTGAATTTTCAGATTTGACTTAGAACAAATGAGTTATTTAAATCAGGATGCTTTCTGCCGAAAAAATGAAACAGGCCTAGACTTTTCATAAGCTTGATTTTGAAAGAGCCTAGTCGTTTGTGAGTTTGTGGGTGTCGACGATTGATTTAGATTGCTTCCATCAATCAACTTTTCAATTTTCAACACATATTTTTCGAAACATAATACCCTTTGAGTTCATTGGCCAACGAAATTTACTCACTTCCCCGTACTTTTTATGCACATGATGGTACAAGATTGAAAGTGCATAAGAAAACAATTGTAGTGACTTATCATAGAAAATTCCATATCTCAATTCAATAGGAATCAGATTGTTTCTCCTGAATTTGCGAAGCAGACGTGAATAAGATCCAACTCAGGCGCGGATCCATTTTTCCAAGTGGCGATTAAAAAAATGTTGAATGTTTAGAATAAGTATCATATGACCTTGGCATATGAATAAACAAATCCAAAGATTCTTATTGATATTGAAAATGAGATCTCAAATGCTGTTTTCGATTAAAAACTTAAACAATTCTCCTGGTGGAGGAGAGTCGAACAGTGGGGTAATTTCAGTCACCCTCCCCCCACAACAGATCTGAGTCCTTGAACCGCGCCTAATCCAACTTTGAGAATAGCCATAACGCCATTTTGAATAGGTGAGCCTATTGTATTGCAGGACCTATTTGATTAGTCCAATGGAAATTCAGACTCGATATTTTCTAGCAATAATAATAATTAGTTACTCTTTCAACTCTGAAATAGACTCCAATAATGATACTTGTGCAGCTATCAATGAATTCACACTGTGGGCTAATAAATCTCATTTCATGGACGTATTGTATCCAGGTGTAGTGTAAGTACTTTGTATCTAGAGCTCTGTGATTAGTGAAGCCAGTATAATTGAGTAGAAAACGCTTGTTGCGCCCTCAAAGGACGCGTTTAACTTCAGAATTACATTGACCTCAATCACCCAATAGGACCCCGCCACAAAATGGCGATGTTCTCTGCTCTGACCGAGTTATCGCCTCACTTGCACTTTTGGCTCTGAAATCCGTTTTGTATTTCAGCTTCTACTGGTTGTGGACACAGCACGACACGGCACCGACAACTAAAACAATTTTCCGCCTTCATGCATTCGATAAAACCGAATTAACATCTTGTGAGTTTAACTGCAGAGTATTCACAAACCTCTCTTGTACAAGCTACTGTTTTCATAGACTTTTCCTGCTTTTATTTTACCTCTAGAAAATTGTGCCGTTCGCATATAGAAAACTTTACATTAATCAACAGCTTTTCCAAAATTATTCAAATATAAAATATGGTGCTTTATCTGAATTTTCATCAATATTATTCTGCCTTTCCCAATTCTCAACACTGATGAATGAGCATAATCCTCAATCTCGTTCATTCATTCACAAAGATAAGAGCGAAATGATAATAGACTATGCACATTACATTTTATTACACAAAATACTATAATCAAAATTGACCGAGCGAAGTGAGGTCTAAGATTCAAGTCGACGGTTTTGCATTTCTCTTTATGTTTCTATGTTTTTATGTTTCGCATTTACAGCGAAACGCGGCAATAGATTTCCATGAAATTTGACAGGTATGTTCCTCTTTGAATTTCGCGTCTACGTATTTATAAGGTTTTTTGAAATTTTGCATTTCAAGGATAATATAGAAGGAAAATGAGTCTCCTTCTAATGCCAATATTACCGTAAAAATCAGACTATAAAATTATTTATCATAAATCAGCTGTCGAGTGGATAATTATTGCATGCAATTGATATCTCAATGTAACTTGGTAAAAAAATCAGGTGTTTTGTGGACTATTCCTCATCGCATGCAATTGTTATGCACTATTGATTCCATGCAATAACGCATGCAATAATATAACTAAAATAACATAGTATTGTCTCTCGACCTTTCTCTGCTTTCAACTCGGGCTGACCTGTTGACAGTATGTCTTGTAGCTTTTGATATTAGAATTTTTTAGTACACCAACCCCAACATCCATTATTGCTTTCACACCGATATCTTGCCGACACGACATTCAGACAGGATTTACTCTAATGGACAGTATAAGAGGAGGCTGTGGTTTATAACTGCGTGAGGTCTACTGTTCACAGAACTACTAGTTGACCAAGCAAAGTGAGGTCCAAGATTCAAGACGACGGTTTTGCATTTCTCTTTATCTTTATATTTATGTTCCGCATTTACAGCGAAACGCAGCAATAGATTTTCATCAAATTCGACAGGTATTTTCTTTTCGACAGGAAATTCCTTTTTGAATTTCGCGTCGACAGATACATACGGTTTTTTGAAATTCTGCATTTAAAGGATAATATAAAAGGAAAAGGAGTTTCCTTTGAGCGCCAATATTATCGCTAAAATCAGACTTCAGAATAATTATTCATCACAAATCAGCTGTCTAGTGGACTATAATACTACCCGTTCAAAATCATAGAGCATCTTGAAAATTTATCTTTCCATCAACGTTAGTAGACAGTGTTGTCTACTTACTTTGTCTTTCCATAAGCTGAGGCCATGATACTTGTTTGGAGTTTGGAGTTATTGATGGAAAACATTTTTTCTACATTTTTCTTTTTCAATCTGATGATTAAAATTGCAACAAATATAATTGAGAAGAAATTGATTTCTAAAATCATGAAAAGTGAGAAATGATGTCTTTAGGAAATCAGCATTATGGTAGTATATTTTGTTAAGCTGCGTTTACACTAAAGTTAATAACAAAGTGTTAATAACTTAATCTTTATGGAATCTATTAGATGGAACATAACTTATCATACACATGATGAACATATGTTGTGCCGGGCACTCTTTTTAATTCAGGCCTTTTCCCAAGTTATAATAGTAAATTTAATACGCAATAGACTAGAGCCATTATTGTAAGTGAGTTAGCGAAATAAATTATTTTCTCTCTCTATTATGAACGGCCATGACTTCGAGTTTCCCATGATAGATATTTAAAAATTGTGGCTCCGAGTCGTCGAGGAATGTAGATTATGGAATTATCTCTAGAACTTAGCCTTCCTGTCGCGACATAAAGTGCGATAAGTTGGAAAACAGCAAGCAATGAAATTATAACAAACTACCGATTGCAGTTACTATTTGGTCCAAAGGCTCTAGAAGCCACGCGACGATTGGTCAAATTGATTCCCTTCGCCCAATAGGAGACCTGTCTCTA
This sequence comes from Nilaparvata lugens, assembly GCF_014356525.2. Taxonomy (NCBI): domain Eukaryota; kingdom Metazoa; phylum Arthropoda; class Insecta; order Hemiptera; family Delphacidae; genus Nilaparvata; species Nilaparvata lugens. Next base: position 68,455,530 of record NC_052506.1, read on the forward strand.
AATACAGTAGTGGGGATTCCCCAGTCGAGAGACCAGATTACGTTTCGGAGGACACTTTGCTAGGAGCACTACGAGAGTAAAGATGTAGTCATTATGTTTCGCCCTTTTTGGGCAAGTTTATAAGTTTATATAATTAGTTAATGTAGGAGCTAGTTTTATTTTTATTAAAGTTTAAATTTTTCTAGTAGTGCCATGTCCTGAAAGGTTTAATTGTGTTTCTTCTTCATGTACGAATAATTGTTTCTTCAAATAACCGCTAAGGTACGTAAAATAAGGTTAAAATATAATTTAGGGAATTTAATTAATTGAAACTTCAATCAAAGAGTATTTTATCAACAAAGCCTGTTATTTTTCAAGCTAATAATATTGATTGAGAATAATCCTTTTGATTATATTAGTGATGGAAGATACTTATAAATTTTTTCTAAAGAAGTATAGAAAGTTTTCAGTTACGTTACATTTGAGTTATTGTTTCTGGAGATATATTATCGTAGAGTATTGCTGAAAGTCAGGAAGATAGCCTTCAAATTGGAATGAAATTTTTAAGATTATGTTCATATTGAGTTTATGACATTTTATATTTTTCAGACTCTGTTTTCTTATGTCATTAAGGCTTTCGAATGATTTAGTAAATTTTTATGATAGAAATCTTAATAGACGACCTTTTCCATGAAATTAAAATAAATAAATGTTGGCTAGCGCACAAGTTTCCAACAATACTAGTCGAGCTACTATATGAAAAATTATATTTGATTTCGCAAACCAAACGAAAAATATCATATAAGTTAGCATCATTTCAATCTAAATTATTCCTTTCCTAAGAGTATTATATCAATTTATATAAAAGTTAACATCATAATTAATGAAGTATTCATTTTTCTAAAAGCATTATATTAATTTATTACGAGTGTTTTCATAAATGTTGCATTGTATATTAATGACACTCTGGCTAGTAAATCCGTTTTAATTCAATCTGTTAAATTTTGAGAATGAAATCAGAACGTCAAGATAAAATCTAAATTAAATAACAGAATAAACTCCTGTTTTAGCTTTTGATGAATTGTAGGAAGAGTTAGAAATTAATGCTGTAATACATTTATTTACAGCGGTTCATGTGTGTCCCCAAACCAACTTCTTGTACTACCACCCCTTTGGTCCGCAACTTTATGTAACACCGCTTCAAGACACCCGCTCAGACGACAGGTCTAGGGACGTAAGAGGACGTCGCCGTCAAGCCAAATTCAACCGGTAAAAGTTCACCGCCAAAAACAAGGTACTGTAACCCCGACGATAAAGCAACGTACAGACCAACGAAAGTGCAGTGTAGTGAAACAAAGGTTCATTCGAGAATGTCAATCAAAAGTGGGGATTCAAAATTATTATGAAATGGGTTATATGGGTTACTATCGACGAAATTTGGGTTCAACGGGCTTTTCTTTCTTGAGTAATTTTATGTTGAAATTAACTTGTTATTTGATGACTGATATTGTTTGGTTTTGTGACGTATTGCTATCTAAACGGGGATAGTAATGCGCCCCCGAATCAGATGAAGAATGTCAACAAAGTAACATGAAATTGTTGTTTCTGTTGTTCGATTTTAGTTGCCAATGTTTATTGAAGCTGTTTTATTTTTCAATTATTTCAAATTGTAGTGCTATTCTATAGTAAAAACCTATTAAATCAGGCATGGCAAGATTAATTGAAGTTTTCTTGATTCTAGCCCGTTCACCTGCATGAATTAGGTATAGACTCAGGTATTTTCTAGATGTGTCGGCCTATTTCTAAATTCTAAATTTTATTCAAAATTATCTTCTTTATCACCTTTAAAAACGTAAGGCACAATGTGTTTGTCAAGTTCCGTTCAATCTAATAGAATCTATAAGGATTATTAAGCTATCAACATTTTGTCAATAACTTTGGTGTGGACCCAGCTTAAATTTCAACATACCGATTTTTCGCCAACACGACACCACAGAATGTTCTCTGATGGGTTGATTGGATTGAGGTATCGGCGGCAGCCAGACCTGATAACAGCGCTCACACTCACATTCCGGGACGACACGTCACGGTACGATGGGACAGAAAGCTCTATGTTCATTTAGGATTTTTTCTAGACATTTCAAATTGATAAATCATTTATTAATTCTAGAGAAAACCTAACAACAGGTCAATTTAACCATAGAGAAACAATAGCTTGAGTAGATATCCATGGTATAGGGTGTTTATGTCGCAACTTTTACTGTTATCTCAAGTCGATTACTATCGATTATTGTAGATTTTTACTGTTTTGGCCGGGTGAGTGTATGAACGGCACAATATGAGGGACTACCAGCGTCACACAGCTTTTTGGGAAAGAAATACGTGGACTATCTCGGCTTGAGAGAACAGTAAAAGTTGCGACATAAACGCCCTACTGTTATATCCCTACCATGGGATATCTACTCAACTTATTGTTTCTCTATGATGTAACTTACTGAGCAAGAGGTCTTCTGTTTACAGAACTACTAGTATAATTATGACATTGGAGGAAAAACTAGGCTGAGCCTGTACTACTAAGTTGGTGTACACCCAAATGTACGTAGTAGAATCCCGATGAGGTTCGTTTATAATATAAAATATCAATAATAATATATACTGTTGTGGAATCCCGATGAGGTTCGATGATAATGAGTCTTCTCATGCACCAGCCACTAACCAACGACCAATCACTGAGAGATTAGAATTATCTCGAACAATATCTGCCACTCTATCAAATTCTTAGTAGTTCTTCTTACAAAAAAATATCAGCAGACTGCCGATTTGGTCTAACAAGTTGACTCCTAGTTTTTCTGAGCGGGGGTGAGCAGAAATTACAAGAAGCCAACTGCGCATGCATGACTGCTGTATTCCTAATTTATAAAGTTACACTGTGCTAGGCTGATTGACTCAAATAGCTGACAACAACTCAACTGGTTTACTTCATGATAAGCATAGAATCGTATTAATGCTGTGACGGTCAATAGGTCCAGGGATCAACACGTGAGACCGTGACTGTATTCATTCATGGGTTGAAGAAGATGAAGTTATATGGTATGAAAATTACATGAGATATTGAATCAATACATTTTATCTGATTGTATTGTTTGTAGGAAAGAGAGATAGATCACTTACGTCTTCGACGACAGGATGAGTTGTGCTTAATTTCTCTCTGTAATCCTTTCCAAAGCTTCGATACTATCAAAGAGTAGGCCAGACTCATGATAATGAGCGGGATGAGTAGCAATATGGCATCAAGGAACAAATTGAACACTTTTTCACTCAACTGTGTCGGCCATGTCTCTCTACACTTATGTTTCCCTGAAACAAGACATTCATAGCATGTTTATCGATTCATTTATCTACTGGAAGAAAAAGCATTACCTCTCAAATATATTATACAACATAAACATATTATCCTCTTCAATGACTACCTCTTTTCCTAAACCAATGATAAATAGGAAATTTTCTATGTGTGTTTTTCCAATTGCAAAATTTTTCACATACTGAGAGAATCTTTGACAACTCTACTGACAATAGCTATTCGTTAGTAAAAGCAGTAACCAATCATTTTAAACCTCGTTCGAGCTGATAAACCATCTGATTCAATATCATAGATTATAAAAAGTAAGAAAAATACAAAAGAAGTTCCTGGCACGACATAACCAGCTTTTAATATATAAATTAGAATACAGAAGGAAACGTTTCTTTTTATTTCCATGGATATTTTTTCATTGCTCCAGACATAAATAAATACGTTTTATATATAAATTATATATGTTATAATAAATAAATGAATGATTATTCACCCACTGCACAAAAAAGGCGACAGAAGCAATCCTGATAACTACAGGGGAATTTCGCTTCTAGATTGCACATATAAGATACTGTCGCGAATAATTTACAACAGAATTAAAGATCAGCTAGATCTAGAATTGGGTGAATACCAGGGGGGTTTCCGACCGTGGCGAAGTTGCGCTGACCAAATATTAACGCTAAAATTAATCATGCAATATTACAGGAAACGAGGCAAACAACTAGTACTCTCTTTTATTGATTTAAAAAAAGCGTATGACAGCATCCATAGGCCATCTTTACTGAAAATTTTAAGGCATTTGGGTCTCAACCCGAAGTTGATCAAAATGATTGAATTATCTTTAACAGATACAAAATCAAAAATAAAGTTCAGAGGAGAACTGTCTGAGGCATTTGAGATAAAAACCGGCTTGAGACAGGGCGATGGGCTCTCTCCAATACTCTTTAACTGTGCTCTAGAAGTCATCATTAGGAAATGGAGAGAAATTAATCCTGAAACCATACAAATTGGCTATCATAAAGACAACATCAAACTTAACTGCTTGGGTTTTGCAGATGATTTGGTTTTCCTTGCAAATGGAGTAGCAGAAGCACGGCAACAAATAACATCTTTGGAAGAAATAGCAGGGAAAGTCGGACTGAAGATTTCTTACGAAAAAACGAAATTCATGATAACTGATACTCTGTGTACAAATAAAATTAATATTAACGGAAGTCTTATTGATATTGTGGACAGTTTTAGATATCTAGGAGAGACGATCACATATAATCTTAGTGAGAAGGCCTCATGGAAGGCCAGAATTTCAAAGCTTTCCAAGGGACAGCATGTAACTAGGGACACTTATAAGAGAAAAAGTCTTTCCATTCATACTAAACTGAAACACTACAAGACAGTTCTAAGATCACAAGCAATGTATTGCAGTGAAACACTTTTCAATATTGATGGAAATGGAATTAGAGAAACTATAAGAAGAGTTGAAAGACGGATTCTTAGAACCTGCATAAACAAAACACATGTAGTTGACAACCAGTTCAGACTCCTTCCAAGAGAACAGATTTATAGAGAAATCGAACCAATAACTGACGCAATGCGCAAAAAGAGAATTTCTTTCTTTGGACATATTCTCAGAACCCCAGCGAATCGATTGTTAAGAAGACTTATTGAAAAATTCATGAGTGCGAAAACAGACAGAGCCACAATTCCTTGGCTTGTGGAAATAAAAAAGGACATATCAGAACTAAATTTAACTATTGACGATGTCAAAAATCGCACAAAAATCTATAGGGAAACCATCACTGACAGAAAGAGGATCTTATCTATAAAAACAATTAGGAGAAGGCAACAGGTTTGTTCAGATGAATTGAGAAAAGAAAGGTCTGACAGAATGAAAAGGTACTGGGAAGAATGGAAGAGAATTGAAGCGAATAAACGAAGAAAGAGGACTAACCAGAGACTACAGTGATCCTATGTGGTCATAAAATTGAAATAAAAATAAAAATAAATGAATGTTCATTTCCCAAAAAAATTAAAACTACAACATTAATTACACAAAATATTAGATAAATTACATACAATGGTTAGTTACAAGAAATTCTTATAATGTGTCCTCCACTTGTTTATTTTTTTTCTGTGTGGAAATTGACTTACTCCACTATGGCGTACCATCATAAAGAATAGCTTACGCTATTGTTCCTCTATGGTACCATGCTCTAGGTTTATATACGTTAATATATAAGTTTATTTATAATAAATACGTATAAATACGTTTTCCACTGTATTTAGAAGTTATGAATTATTATTCATGAATTGCAAAGGAGAAATTACAGATTTGATTTCAATATTTCATAATAATAACAAGAAATATTATTAAGTACAAAGCCTTTCAAGAAAGAGATTTCAACAAGCCTGATATAATACAGGTGCAAAGTGATTCAATGCAGCTTGATAATGTTTAAATTGTTGTGAATATCGTGGATGGATATTCCACCGTGATATAATAATAATTCTGATGAAAATATATAATAATATAATCTATTCATGATATTATTTGATGCACAGTGAGCCAGTATTATCTGCATGTGGAGTCAGTTATAAATTCTACTGGTGAAACGCTGGGACCTATGTGACCACAGGGTGAAAGAGCTTTGAAAGTCTACCACCAGAATCAGCATATTTTAAAATCTGACAAGAGAGTTGAGGCCTGACAGTTATCACAGTATCAGTGGAAAATATGTTCTGTGTTCAGGAGGCGATTAAAAGCATATCAGCCATTCGCTCCATTGCACTAACCCACTCGAAAATATGGATAAAATGTGTCAGTGACAAGTTGACTTTCGAGTTTTCCGGATTTTTTTCCAGTGTTATTCATTCATAATGTTCAATTTCCGGAGAGCTGCATGGAACGGAAAATATTGAATTACGTATTCGATGACAGACGAAGGTGGATCCGTTTGCATCTACTACCGTTTACCTCTAGAGTCCCTTTGCAGTCGATGTAGTAGACTACGGTTGATAGTCTGGGACAGTCATTTTATTCTCATTATCCATCAATTTATGAAATCAATTTTAAAAACAGTTAGAGAATCTACAAAAACTATATGAGTTTCAATCTCTCTTGTTTCTCAGCACTCAACGACGTTTTATGAATCTTCCTCAAAAGAAAAAGTTTATCATTCGAATTCATATTCATCAACAATTTTCTGATCATTTTTGCTAGTCCAAAACGATTGAGTGATTCATAATTTATCTGATTGAGTGGAAAAATCTCAATATTAGTCATATATAGATAATGTCCATAAACGTAAAACTGGTGGGTCGGTTGATGGACTGGAGATAGATAGTTACTTGTGTTTCCTCTCTTTACCATAATTTATCATTGCTGTTACAATTTCACGAATAGAAAATTATCTATATCAAATTGGACAAGAAGTTTGAGCAAGTGCAAGAGACTTCTCGTCACCAAAATTATTGGATCATTGGATGTTTCTTCAATTCTATGAATGTCAGCTACTTTCGATTGTTTCAAAGTGCTCTGTTTAGCTCTGATATTTTCCATCCGATTCAATGATAGTGTTCCTGTAAACACTCTCAGATAGAATACTACAGAGGATGGAAATGCTCACAACGTATTTTCAGCTTTTCACCTCCTGCAGAGCTTTGTTGACAACAGTGTCATTTCCATGTCACAATATCAGGATTTTCCAGGAATTATATAACAGTCATTTGTAGAGAAATCAGGGAAAACTCTTTGACGCATTGCGATAAAAAATTCCAGCTCATGTTAACACCGCTATTTTTGTTAAGAGTAAAAAATCACTAGACCTTTCTTGATGAAAGTGGAATGTGATTCATAAGCTCAAGGAGAAGACTATCGAAGCTTGGAAATCATTGATGTTCTCTTAAAGAGTCTTAACTCGGTGGGCTTCATGAGTTGGCTTGATAAAGTTCAACATACAAGAGTCAAGGGTGATTAATTTTCAATGACCTGATTCAATGGAACCGAATTCTATAGAAGGTCAATACTAGATAATCGGCTTTAGTACAATCCACCAAAAATATGTTGTATTTGGAAGCATGAGCCAGATTTAGAGAAAAGTCCACCTCAAACTCCATCTGGTTTTTAATTCTGTTATTTGAAGTCGAGCGGGATGAAATCTGGGTGGCTGAAGAATCTTTCAGAGGTGTAGAGCAGAAGATCTTAGAGGGAACAATGCTAGTTAATTTGCACCACATCCATTATTGTGTAAAGTTCTTTCTGAAGTCGGAGCTCATATCAAGGTAAATCGATCCTTGCTTTAGCAGAGCTTTGTCAGAGTACGAATGAGGAAAAAGAGCATTTCACGAGGTCTTTTAATATTCATTTTCTCATCAAAAGCCTGATTCCATCAAATTCACCTTGTTCTGATCTTTTTTTAGGTTCAAGTTCTCTCTTGTTTCTCAGCACTCAACGACGTTTTAGGAATCTTCCTCAAAAGAAAAAGTTTATCATTCGAATTCATATTCATCAACAATTTTCTGATCATTTTTGCTAGTCCAAAACGATTGAGTGATTCATAATTTATCTGATTGAGTGGAAAAATCTCAATATTAGTCATATATAGATAATGTTCATAAACGTAAAACTGGTGGGTCGGTTGATGGACTGGAGATAGATAGTTACTTGTGTTTCCTCTCTTTACCATAATTTATCATTGCTGTTACAATTTTACGAATAGAAAATTATCTATATCAAATTGGACAAGAAGTTTTAGCAAGTGCAAGAGACTTCTCGTTACCAAAATTATTGGATCATTGGATGTTTCATCAATTCTATGACTGTCAGCTACTTTCGATTGTTTCAAAGTGCTCTGTTTAGCTCTGATATTTTCCATCCGACTCAATGATAGTGTTCCTGTAAACACTCTCAGATAGAATACTACAGAGGATGGAAATACTCACAATGTATTTTCAGCTTTTTACCTCCTGCAGAGCTTTGTTGACGACAGTGTCATTTCCATGTCACAATATCAGGATTTTCCAGGAATTATATAACAGCCATTTGTAGAGAAATCAGGGAAAACTCTTTGACGCATTGCGATTAAAACTTCCAGCTCGACTAGCTCACTAGACCTTTCTCGATGAAAGTGGAATGTGATTCATAAGCTCAAGGAGAAGACTATCGAAGCTTGGAAATCATTGATGTTCTCTTAAAGAGTCTTAACTCGGTGGGCTTCATGAGTTGGCTTGATAAAGTTCAACATACAAGAGTCAAGGGTGATTAATTTTCAATGACCTGATTCAATGGAACCGAATTCTATAGAAGGTCAATACTAGATAATCGGCTTTAGTACAATCCACCAAAAATATGTTGTATTTGGAAGCATGAGCCAGATTTAGAGAAAAGTCCACCTCAAACTCCATCTGGTTTTTAATTCTGTTATTTGAAGTCGAGCGGGATGAAATCTGGGTGGCTGAAGAATCTTTCAGAGGTGTAGAGCAGAAGATCTTAGAGGGAACAATGCTAGTTAATTTGCACCACATCCATTATTGTGTAAAGTTCTTTCTGAAGTCGGAGCTCATATCAAGGTAAATCGATCCTTGCTTTAGCAGAGCTTTGTCAGAGTACGAATGAGGAAAAAGAGCATTTCACGAGGTTTTTTAATATTCATTTTCTCATCAAAAGCCTGATTCCATCGAATTCACCTTGTTCTGATCTTTTTTTAGGTTCAAGTTGTCTCTTATTTCTCTGTCAATATCGCAGGATTACTTTCATTCTTTCGTCTCTAAATTTTACCACCCTTTCACTCCAAGTGATGAGTATTAATGGAAATGCCGAATGGAAAGGAGCGGGAAAATAGTTAACTACGACCGTAAAATAGACATGTATCTCGTATAATTATCACATGTGAACTGAATAACTATGACATGAAAATTTTCCTTGGAATTTCTTTTCACAGATATTAAACAACCCATTAAACCTTTTCCATCGTCGTCCTCGTGCATCGTGATGTATTATAGGTAAGGCTTTGAATTTATTGGGCTTTGTTGGCTTTTTGAGCTGAGCATGTTCTAAAGTCCATCTTTTTCCTGGACCTTCTGAAAATGATTCTTCTGCCTTTGACCTACCCACCCATGCTCTCCAAACATTACTCAACAGACAGATTGCTTGCTGTAAGATGAAGGATTAGGAATGTTTCCGTTTACTCACCTCCATCTCTCATTGCTTTTAATCTGGACACGAACAATATGGGAATATTACAAGAGAGACTGGCCAACCAGACGCAGGCAATCATTTTGTAGGCATGGAACTGCGTCTGCCAGCGGCGAGACTGCAGTGGTCTGCAGATTGCAAAGTACCTCTCCAACGATATCGCCACCAAAGTCCAAACGCCCACCGATACTGAGACAGCTGTAACAAAAATGTATTTATCTGAAATATTGAAAGTTTGGATATTGGATGATATGATATTACATCTTTTCAATTAGAGGTTAAAGGAAACTCGATTCTATTCCTCGGCTATTGATGAAATGTGGAGTTGTAATAATTACAACTATCCACCCAATAATTATTATTGCATGTGAATTCGAAACAAAGTCGAGCACTTTCTAAAAAAACGACCAAGAATTTGGTAGGATAGTCATTTGGATTCTAATGTTGTTTCCACGCTAAACACTACGTTCCAACAATACATCATGAATATACTGGATGATACGTCATTATATTGTATTTTTTCTTTAGGGCTTCTTTTAATATGAATAAAAATATAAATCTTAGTTCCCTTTTGAGTTATTTTGTCACAAAAATTTTAATTTCGTTTTGTGACAGAATAATTTAAAAGAGTACTGAGTTTTATATTTTTATTTATATCATTTATACTGGTTATGCTTGGTAAGTAGAATAGTTCAGATAACTCCCTGAAAAAACATTAATGTAAATGTTGAATGCATCCCACTCTTCAATAACGAGAAAGTAGGTGAATTGTATCGTTTACAAAGAAATACAGTGGCGTGGCGTGGCGTGGCGTGGCGTGGCGTGGCGTGGCGTGGCGTGGCGTGGCGTGGCGTGGCGTGGCGTGGCGTGGCGTGGCGTGGCGTGGCGTGGCGTGGCGTGGCGTGGCGTGGCGTGGCGTGGCGTGGCGTGGCGTGGCGTGGCGTGGCGTGGCGTGGCGTGGCGTGGCGTGGCGTGGCGTGGCGTGGCGTGGCGTGGCGTGGCGTGGCGTGGCGTGGCGTGGCGTGGCGTGGCGTGGCGTGGCGTGGCGTGGCGTGGCGTGGCGTGGCGTGGCGTGGCGTGGCGTGGCGTGGCGTGGCGTGGCGTGGCGTGGCGTGGCGTGGCGTGGCGTGGCGTGGCGTGGCGTGGCGTGGCGTGGCGTGGCGTGGCGTGGCGTGGCGTGGCGTGGCGTGGCGTGGCGTGGCGTGGCGTGGCGTGGCGTGGCGTGGCGTGGCGTGGCGTGGCGTGGCGTGGCGTGGCGTGGCGTGGCGTGGCGTGGCGTGGCGTGGCGTGGCGTGGCGTGGCGTGGCGTGGCGTGGCGTGGCGTGGCGTGGCGTGGCGTGGCGTGGCGTGGCGTGGCGTGGCGTGGCGTGGCGTGGCGTGGCGTGGCGTGGCGTGGCGTGGCGTGGCGTGGCGTGGCGTGGCGTGGCGTGGCGTGGCGTGGCGTGGCGTGGCGTGGCGTGGCGTGGCGTGGCGTGGCGTGGCGTGGCGTGGCGTGGCGTGGCGTGGCGTGGCGTGGCGTGGCGTGGCGTGGCGTGGCGTGGCGTGGCGTGGCGTGGCGTGGCGTGGCGTGGCGTGGCGTGGCGTGGCGTGGCGTGGCGTGGCGTGGCGTGGCGTGGCGTGGCGTGGCGTGGCGTGGCGTGGCGTGGCGTGGCGTGGCGTGGCGTGGCGTGGCGTGGCGTGGCGTGGCGTGGCGTGGCGTGGCGTGGCGTGGCGTGGCGTGGCGTGGCGTGGCGTGGCGTGGCGTGGCGTGGCGTGGCGTGGCGTGGCGTGGCGTGGCGTGGCGTGGCGTGGCGTGGCGTGGCGTGGCGTGGCGTGGCGTGGCGTGGCGTGGCGTGGCGTGGCGTGGCGTGGCGTGGCGTGGCGTGGCGTGGCGTGGCGTGGCGTGGCGTGGCGTGGCGTGGCGTGGCGTGGCGTGGCGTGGCGTGGCGTGGCGTGGCGTGGCGTGGCGTGGCGTGGCGTGGCGTGGCGTGGCGTGGCGTGGCGTGGCGTGGCGTGGCGTGGCGTGGCGTGGCGTGGCGTGGCGTGGCGTGGCGTGGCGTGGCGTGGCGTGGCGTGGCGTGGCGTGGCGTGGCGTGGCGTGGCGTGGCGTGGCGTGGCGTGGCGTGGCGTGGCGTGGCGTGGCGTGGCGTGGCGTGGCGTGGCGTGGCGTGGCGTGGCGTGGCGTGGCGTGGCGTGGCGTGGCGTGGCGTGGCGTGGCGTGGCGTGGCGTGGCGTGGCGTGGCGTGGCGTGGCGTGGCGTGGCGTGGCGTGGCGTGGCGTGGCGTGGCGTGGCGTGGCGTGGCGTGGCGTGGCGTGGCGTGGCGTGGCGTGGCGTGGCGTGGCGTGGCGTGGCGTGGCGTGGCGTGGCGTGGCGTGGCGTGGCGTGGCGTGGCGTGGCGTGGCGTGGCGTGGCGTGGCGTGGCGTGGCGTGGCGTGGCGTGGCGTGGCGTGGCGTGGCGTGGCGTGGCGTGGCGTGGCGTGGCGTGGCGTGGCGTGGCGTGGCGTGGCGTGGCGTGGCGTGGCGTGGCGTGGCGTGGCGTGGCGTGGCGTGGCGTGGCGTGGCGTGGCGTGGCGTGGCGTGGCGTGGCGTGGCGTGGCGTGGCGTGGCGTGGCGTGGCGTGGCGTGGCGTGGCGTGGCGTGGCGTGGCGTGGCGTGGCGTGGCGTGGCGTGGCGTGGCGTGGCGTGGCGTGGCGTGGCGTGGCGTGGCGTGGCGTGGCGTGGCGTGGCGTGGCGTGGCGTGGCGTGGCGTGGCGTGGCGTGGCGTGGCGTGGCGTGGCGTGGCGTGGCGTGGCGTGGCGTGGCGTGGCGTGGCGTGGCGTGGCGTGGCGTGGCGTGGCGTGGCGTGGCGTGGCGTGGCGTGGCGTGGCGTGGCGTGGCGTGGCGTGGCGTGGCGTGGCGTGGCGTGGCGTGGCGTGGCGTGGCGTGGCGTGGCGTGGCGTGGCGTGGCGTGGCGTGGCGTGGCGTGGCGTGGCGTGGCGTGGCGTGGCGTGGCGTGGCGTGGCGTGGCGTGGCGTGGCGTGGCGTGGCGTGGCGTGGCGTGGCGTGGCGTGGCGTGGCGTGGCGTGGCGTGGCGTGGCGTGGCGTGGCGTGGCGTGGCGTGGCGTGGCGTGGCGTGGCGTGGCGTGGCGTGGCGTGGCGTGGCGTGGCGTGGCGTGGCGTGGCGTGGCGTGGCGTGGCGTGGCGTGGCGTGGCGTGGCGTGGCGTGGCGTGGCGTGGCGTGGCGTGGCGTGGCGTGGCGTGGCGTGGCGTGGCGTGGCGTGGCGTGGCGTGGCGTGGCGTGGCGTGGCGTGGCGTGGCGTGGCGTGGCGTGGCGTGGCGTGGCGTGGCGTGGCGTGGCGTGGCGTGGCGTGGCGTGGCGTGGCGTGGCGTGGCGTGGCGTGGCGTGGCGTGGCGTGGCGTGGCGTGGCGTGGCGTGGCGTGGCGTGGCGTGGCGTGGCGTGGCGTGGCGTGGCGTGGCGTGGCGTGGCGTGGCGTGGCGTGGCGTGGCGTGGCGTGGCGTGGCGTGGCGTGGCGTGGCGTGGCGTGGCGTGGCGTGGCGTGGCGTGGCGTGGCGTGGCGTGGCGTGGCGTGGCGTGGCGTGGCGTGGTCAGAGCGTTCATGATACACACAGGAAGCGTCTGAGCGTCAAGCGTCAAGGGCCTACAAAATGGCGTTGTCCTGGACATTACTTTGTGAGAATAATTGCTCAAAGTATTGAATATTAGCTAAGCCTGCTAGGACAGAGTGGGTTAATGAAATTAACTTAAGCTAAGGTTATCTAAGAAGATGACAAGTTTTTAAAAACAAATTTTATTCACCGAATCGTCGGACATAACCCCGACGTTCAGAGTTGAAGAATGAAAACGGACTAAGCACGGCGCGCAGGCCGCTAATTGGTTTTATTGAATACTAATGCTGACTAAGCTCTCTACTACTAGCACACCTATAACTCCTCCACCCCAAAATTTTTCATCGTCCTCGATGATTGGACTTAAAGTTCATAATTTGGGTATAGCATACACCAAAGTTGGGGGTTGTTGTGGAGTATTTAACAATGATACATTTCTAGGCTTCGAAGCATGACTACGATATAAAAAGACTATAAAAACCAATACAAAAATAGAAATAGCAACTAACAAATACATTATATTCTCACTACCATAATCGTTAAACAAAGATAAATCATTAAAATTATAATTCTGTTTCTCAAAGGTTGACATGTTTTTCATATTATCTAGTTCTTCTATCAATAAAATCTTATCAGGAATATTAATCAATTTAAATGATTTAGACATTTTGAAAGTAGAAGGAAGACGTTGGTCTTTCATTACATCTCCATTATCTAAATGAATAAGAAATGATTTTGAAGGATTTATTTTATCATTATTGATTTTGATATGTGATTGACCATATCCATAGATACAATTACATAATTCATCATAGTTCATAAAAGGAATAGGTTCAGAAATATAATTACGTTGACAATTGGTCAATTCATTATTTTCTAAGATATCCTCAATACAAAGATCATTGATTTTACGCATTGTTCGACAATAAGAGGCGTTGAGATCATGTAGACATTGGTCTAGTACCACTAAGCCTGATTCAGCTACAGAAATTAATTTCTCACTGACATTCATTGTATAAAAATGATTATTTAGGAATACAGGATAATTGATGAGACGATAGGTATCAAGCATAGCGCTTCTCATGGGAACGGAAATAAAATATGTAATAAAATTCTCAGAGATAGTACAATGAACTGTGCTTAATTTCCACAGCGTTTCAATATTCTCACTAGCAATTTTTCCTCTGTGGGAAAGTGTGATATTTACAAAGTCAGATTTATGGATAATTGAATAATGAATTTTCGAATTGTAACAAAACTCTATACTATCTAATAATGCATTTACTTTGATCTCCATTAACTCTAGATTCAAATTGATTAAAGATATAGTTAAAATTTGATTCAATACAGTTGCTTGTGAATGAGTCACATTCTTAATCAAATCATTATTACTATTAATCCTATTCAAATCGTAATTAAACTTATCAACTAAATTATTATTTACAACAATATTCTTCTTTTCATTTTCAATAAGGATCTTCTCATTCTCTTCTAATTGGTTAATAATTTGATCATAATTATTTTTATCATCTGCATCTAAGTTACCAGTAAACCAGGAGATAGCTTTCCCTAATCCATTAAACAGTCCTCTCTTTTTGCGAGATGAAGGATATGAAGGAAACAATAAACTTAATTTTTCGAAAAGATTGTCACGCATTTGCATGAAGGGAATCATAAGTTTTTTCAATGATGGTGATACATTTTGCAACTTGTCAATAGAATCTGATAAATCCTTAATTTCTATCTTAATGCTACTTATATTAGAATAATGTAAGAATGTCAATGTCTCGTTTATGTACATATGTCGTTCAATTTGTACTGGTATGAGTCCGGCTGTGTTAGTCAAGTCCACTAGCTCGTACGCTTGTACCAGGGGTTGGTAATGGAGGATTAGAGCCAGAAGCAGTATTATCTGTAACAATACGTTTCTTTTTCACTTTCCTATTTCGTTTCAATCTATTGGGATGAAGTTTCAAAGTTCTTTTCTTAGATTGATACGTATTTTCACCTATCTTTTTTGCTTCAAAGTATTTTGGGAGATATTTCTTGTTCTGAATACTTCTCACATATCTTACGTCATCTGAATAATTTGGGGGTTCTTCACGATTTTTGTTAAGTTTCTCTGTTCTCTTTTCTTTCTCATGATCAGTTTTCTTTTTGATGATATCACGGAAAGTTTCCAACTCTTGGAAATATCTGTCAGCTAATTCTTCAGTAATTTGCACTGGAGTTTTATCCAAGGTATTGAAATGTTTGAATTTGCCGAAAGTTAATTCTAGTGGGGTCATTTGGTGAGTCGAATTCAAAGAGTTGTTGTATGTGATAATAGCAAGATCTAGTTTCTCTTTGAAAGATGCTTGTGGCATTTCAGTTCCAATTCCAGTGAGCAATTCGACCAGAGTGGAATGCGCACGTTCTATCGAACCTTGGCTATCTGGATGTCCAGATGAAGCGTAATGGGGTGTTATCTCATATAATGCTAAAAATTGTCTCACAAGAGCATTATCAAATTCCTTTCCTCCATCCATACACATTGTGTCGGGGATTGGATATTTTGAAATGTAATCTTTCAGCGCTTTCGTTATGGCAGGGCCATTAACATTATCAATCACAAAAGCTTGGAAGAATTTAGAAAATAAGTCAATCGTGGTCATCACTTTATGGGATTCGAACGAAAATACGTCTACTTGAATTTTCTCGAAAGGTCGCATTGGGGTAGGTGTTACTTGATACTGAATTTTAACAGGTCTTCGGTCGTATTTTGTGCGTAGACATGTTGGGCAATTATTTACATAATTCGTTACATCACTATGCATATTGGGCCAATAGTAATTACGTCTCAATTTCAAATAGTTTTCGTTTATTCCACGATGGAATGTTTTACCTTCATGATAAGATGAAACGAGTTCTTTCTGTTCTTCCACATCGGTTACATCTGATAATTTTATCTTATAAATTTTGAATTTCGTAGTTTGACTTGCCTCTTTCAGTTTTTCAATCAAAAAATAGAGAATGCTTTCCGCAATGGGCTCGAATTTCTTGTTAGGACTTTCGAAAACAATACCGTAGGTGAGATCTGGTTGGAAATAAGTTTTCAACTTCTCTAAGTTATTTGAAATATCATTTTTCGAAGAGACAGTGATGTTGACTCTGTTCTTATTGAACACTTTCATGAAATGAATTCCAAATTTTCCACGTTTTAGAACAATTTGATATTTCTCTTTGTTGATAGGAGAACTGTCGCCTACTATAGCGGCTCGGTCATCAGATGATTCTTGTGAATGAATCGTGACTAAAGAGTCATTGTCGTTTTCCATTTCATTGTTTTGATCTGGAGGCACGTTCAGGTTTTGATTTGGAAATAAATCTGCTAGTACTTGATCTAGGTCAACATCAGTTTCATTCATTAATTCATCCATTGGTATTTCAAGAGAATTTGTAGGTGAATTGAGTTGAGGTATTTCTTCTGAATCTAAATTAACAAGAGTTTGAAAGTCAATTATTTCGTTATTCAGTACTTCTGAAGCTTTAATCGGATTTCGAGATAATGCGTCGGCGACTACATTCGATTTTCCTTTTAAATATTCCACAGTGAAATCGTACTCTTCCAAAAGAAGTTTCCATCTTAAGAGTTTGGAATTTGGTTCTTTCAGGTTCCTGAGCCAAACAAGGGGTTTGTGGTCTGTTTTAACAACAAATTTTCTACCATATAAATAAGGTCGAAAATGTTTTATGCTCCAAACGATACTTAATAACTCTTTCTCAATGGTTGGTAGATTACATTCTGCTCTATTGAGAGTACGGGATGCGTATGAAATTGGGAGGTCGGATCCATTTATGTTCTGTGAAAGGACACTGCCGATAGCATAATTTGATGCGTCTGTCGTCAGAGTAAATGTTTTCTCAAAATTTGGAAATGTCAATATGGGTGAATTACACAGAGCTTGTTTCAAGTTATTGAATGCTTCTTTGTATTCAGTGTTGTTGACATTGATTTTTTCGTCTTTTCTCAAGGCTCTAGTTAGAGGTTGGGCAATTTTCGCATAGTTTTTAATGAGTTTTCTATAGAATCCGGTCATACCAAGAAATTGTTTTATTTCTTTAACGGTTTTCGGTATAGGAAACTGTGAGACAGCTTCGATTTTGGCAGGATTAGGACGAATTCCATCCTTTGAAACAATGTGTCCTAAAAACAATAATTCCATGTTACAAAAGTTTGTTTTATCTAGTTGAATCTTCAATTGATAATCTCTCAATTTCTTGAATACTCTTCTCAAATCTTTCAGGTGTTCTTCAAATGAGTCAGAAAAAATTATTATGTCATCCATATACACTAATGCATTTGGAGTGTCACAAAATATAAGATTCATAGCTCTCATGAAGCTTGGTGGTCCGTTCTTTAGGCCGAAAGGCATCCTTACGAACTCGTAATGACCGTCGTCTGTGCTGAATGCAGTTTTAGGAATATCTGCTTCTTCTACTTCGAGTTGGTGGAAGCCAGATGCTAAATCTAAACTCGTAAAATAAGTTGCTCTTCCAATTTTTCCAAAAAGGTCTTCTATGTTTGGGAGAGGGAACTTGTCACTTTTTGTCTTGTCATTAATTTTTCGGTAGTCAATTACTAAACGTACTTTACGTTTTCCTGAATTGTCAAGCTTTTTTGGTACTACCCAGAGTGGGGAATTATAAGGTGAATTTGAAGGTCGGATAATTTTTCCGTCAAGTAATTTTTGAACTTCGATTTTGATGTCGTCTCTGAAAGCTACGGGATACCTATAATTTTTGGTATATACAGGAGAATCGTCAGTTGTCTCAATTCTATGTTTTAGTAAGTGAGTTGCAGTCAGTAAAGTGTTTTCTAATTTTAGTATGTCTTGGAATTCATGAACTAAATTTACAATTTGGTCTTTGTCACGTCTGTCAATATGGTCAAGTTGAATGATTTGGTAAATTTCGTCATGAGTCAAGGATTTCTCAGAAGGAGAACAATCCATTAATTCGCACTCTTCGATTTCAAGACACTCGATATTTACATCTCTTTCAACATCGGAAAAATATTCAAATTCACAAAAATCTCTATCAGTTACATTTACAAGTATTTCATTCAATTCTAAAGCTGGTATATTCGTTATGCCTAGCTTTGCATCTGATCTGTTTATCAGGGGTAGTTTCAAAGAATTAATTCCCTTGTGAATTTTAACAGGAGTAAGTCCATTCAAAATAAATGTTTTGTCAGGGGTAATCATACAGTTTGTTTGAAAATCAATTTGAGCTCCAATTCTACTGAGGGTTTCGTGACCTAGCAAAATATCGTAATTAGAACTAAAGTCATGTACAAAATACATTTCATTACTTAAACCAGCATGCACAGAACTTAAATCTAAATTAACACGCCAATGTCCTGTAGCTTCTCCGGCTGGTGTTTTGATTTTGAAGTCATATTTTTCTACATTAATACACGGGAAAGTCTTATTATCAGTTCTTACAAAATTATATTTGGATCCAGTATCAATTAATATTTTACAATCATTTACACACAGGAATGGCAACTCGTTCTTTTCACAAAAGTTCATTTCAATCACCTCTGATTGCTTTGAGTGTTGTCTGCTCCTAAAAAATCATGGAAAGCTTCGGCGAGTTTGTCGACTTTGTCTGATAGCTGTTGAAATTTGGAGTTATCGACTTCTTCAGTTGTTTCAACTGGTTCAGTCAAATGAACTGAATTTGATTTTCTTAGATTCGAAACGGTTCGCATTGATACGTCAGTATTTTGGCGATTTTGATTTTGTTGAAATCTATTCTGGTTATTCACATTCTGATTAGGATTTCTGTGTTGAAAGTTTTGAAAGTTCTGAGGTTTGAATTGTTGAGATTGAAACTGTTGGTGTTGATTATTTTGACGAAATTGATTTGGAAATGATTGTTGTTTGTTTGCTTGAACATGTTGAGAGTTTTGAAATTTAGATTGGTTGTTGTTGTGATGAGATTTATCATGGGTATTGTAGCTTTTGTAGTGCATTTTTGAAACATCGGTTGAAAAGTTCAAGTGTTTTAAAACAGCATTGCTTTCACTAATGATAGCTTGTCTTGCGTCTTGTAGATTTTTCACTCGTAACGTTTGAAGGTGGGCTCCTAGCTGGTATGGAAGTCCTTCAACTAGAACATTGATAACTTGTTTGTCTAGTTGGTTAGTCACAAAGTCCAAAAATTCACCGTGAACACCGTCAAGTTTGTGCCTACAAATTATGGTGGTACGTTTTTCTTCAAGTGTATTCACAAATACTAGAGGATGTTGTTTTGGATTTGGTTTAAGCGTTAAAAGTTCTGATGTGAGTTGGTGCACTGATCGATTGTCTGCAAAATTGTTTTTCAAGATTGTGATTACTTCTTTAACTGATTTGCAAGTACTGTTTATTACTACAATTTTGGCCATATCATGGAGTCTTTTCTTGATTTGAAATAATAAACGGAAGTGATTGGCTGGGGCTTCAATAATGTCACTTGTACAATATCCAGTTAGTAGAGTTTCTACCACTTCAAGAAATGATATGAGTTCAATTGGATTTCCGTCATAATCGGGGATTAGATCGAGATCACCCTTAGGTAATGGTTTTGAAATAGTCGGTACCTGTGCTGCAGATGCTTGTTGCTCTGGCTGCAGGGGTGCCGCTGCTGCTGCGTCATTCATGTTGTCTTCGGCAGGAGGTGGTGTTGGTGGCTGTAGTCGAACGTCTTCGTCTTCTTCTTCTTCTGCTTCCTCAAGCAATTTCCTGAGTGAGGGTCGATGGTTCAACCTCAAGGAATCTGGATGACAGGAGTTGAATGAACGTCTGCCGGCCAGGATTAAGTTGATGATGATACCACTTCACTTTTATAGCACATTACTTCACCAAACTTCCGATCGCGGATTCAAGTCGAAACGGGTGTTAAGAATTAAAATTCACAGAAAAACCCGAAATTTTGATCGCGAATTTTCCTTCACCCGTCCCTGTTCGGGCGCCAGCTAAGGTTATCTAAGAAGATGACAAGTTTTTAAAAACAAATTTTATTCACCGAATCGTCGGACATAACCCCGACGTTCAGAGTTGAAGAATGAAAACGGACTAAGCACGGCGCGCAGGCCGCTAATTGGTTTTATTGAATACTAATGCTGACTAAGCTCTCTACTACTAGCACACCTATAACTCACGTGTATATTCATGATGAAAATCATAGATTTTGGTAATTTCATTGCTAACCCAACCCACCAGATTTTTGTAGAGAAATCGTTAACCTGTAGTATTGCTTGAGCTTGGTAAAATGTGGATTGACACTAAGTTAGTATCAGAATCAGCATTCAGCGTTTTCAGCACAACTACTATGCAATGTTTGTTCAGTTTCCTTGTTCAAAGTCTATCCTATGCAAATATATTCCAATCTGCAGTTCGGCTCCCATGACAGTGAATGCTTTCCGATCGAGAGACAATCATCCAGCTCCCAGAATTGAATGTTTCAATGCGGTGGAAAGTGATCTTATACAAAGTATCCAATATTCAAACTTTCATAAAGTGTTGGATTTGAAACTCAAACCGAACAAGTGGGTTCGGCTGATTTTAATGAGAAGCATCACATCAATATAAGACCGAGGAAGATTTTTCAAAGAATGGCCTCATTTTCAAGGTCAAGTCTTCAAGAGCCTTTGAAAACTCATTAATAGGTTTGGCTCCAACGTTTTGAAATTAAAAATAATTTATTCCAGTATTATAATTTCGATCAAATATATATGGCAATTCATGCTCCATAGAATTGATCGCTCCATAGAATGATTCATTTTCCAATGAAATCCAACTTTATATTTATGAATTTCAACCTTTTTCAACTGTATATGAATATAACGGTCTCGGTCGTGTATCAGCATGATGAAATTAATTTTTTTCATATTTGCAGGCTGATCAGTGGGATCGATCCCATGAATTGATTTGAATGGAATCAAATCTAATGGATTTCTGATTTCGAACGAGTTAAATACACAAAAAGTATTATTTTTTAGAATATTATGATTGTAATATTTTTTATTATTATGGATACTACGAGTTCTCGTACATAATAACAAATCTCACTGACAAATTAAACATTCTTCAAGAACCTTTTTTTTGTATCGATTTCTTCTTTGAAGGATTTTGATTTAGTCCAACAAGATTCTCCAATGTTGAATCCTTCTTGTAGGAGATTCTTGCATTGAAACAAAATGCTCGCTAATTCAAGGTTTTGATTATTTCAGATAATTATTGATTATGCTCTCAGAATATGGGTCAAATTATAAAAAATACTGTAGGGTTACTAAGTAATGATTAGCATTTAAAGCTCCACAAAACTGGAGTATGTGGAGGTAACTAAGAAGTGAGAAAATTCTACCATGGAGGTAAAAAGAGTGATGTGTAAAGTAAGTTACCCCCAACAGTTTCAGTCTAATTTCCATCTTTGAATAGGTACAAGCTCAACTGGGCTATCACAATTTCGTATGAAACTTTCTGATCTATAAAGTATGAGTTCTCAACCTCAAACATTTCTGAAATCCTTTGCAGTAGATTGGTGAAGACACACACACAACAGATGACAGAGTTTGACGGAAAACAAAGAGCAGCTATGAAGGAGAGAAGCCTGCAGCATGAACAAATGTACTGAGTAAATCCTCTTAAACTGCCTGAATCAGTTCATCAAGTGCTGGAAAGCAAAGTTTACGATTAATGGGATGGGGAGGGAATTATTTTCTCAGATGATAACACCTTTTTTATGGTCTCATTTATTTTTCGAGGTATTCACTTTTGAAAGTGTAAAATCTTTGAAAAGACAGTTTCTCTTCCAACTTTTTGCACTTTCAGGGCTTATTACTCAATAACAATGGATCGAAAAAATAAGTACAGAAGGTTTGGGTTGTAGAGGATTCAATTCTCTTCAATCTGATGTATTATTTTTATGCTTTCCATCAATTGTTATAGCAGCTTTAGTTTAGAGTGTGAAGTTCTGAATGCTGCAACAAGTGTCAACTTGTCGGTATTCCACCTCTAGCACAGGGGTTAGGGATGAGGCTTTTCAATATGTTCAGCTCCTAACTAGTCTTAATGGAGCTGCAGAGTCAAAAATTGTGTTCCAGGTATTGTGTCTAAATTACATTATTTACTACTGTTTTAAACTAATGATTTCACACTCAACACTGAAGCTGCTATTACAATTGATGGGAAGCATGAAATAATACTAGAAGAAACATGATAGAATAATAAATAATGATGGAATAATACATCAGATTGAAGAGAATTGGATCCACTACAACCCAACGTTCAGTAATTATTTTTTCCTACAGTTACCTTGAAAAGTGACCATTCCTGCACTGATTACAGAACGCAAAGAATCACTTTTCCGCTCTAGTGCGCAAAGTATTACTTTGCGTACTCCAGATTTGCAATATGGCAACACAAAATAGTTGGTGGGTTATATGGAGGATTAGTGCACGAAAACAAAAGTTAAGTTGGTACCAATGACTGTGGTTAGATTTAGATAAGAATCATTTCAATGGCTACCCTACATTTATGATAAAATCCCAATCTTGAATGGAAAACAAGAATAATGTTCATCCAAATCATAAATGAATAATCATCATTCACGAATTCTCATCATTTAATAATAAATAGTTCTTTTCTATTGTTAATTATTATTTCAACTGCAAGCAATGAGAAAAGTAGCAAATATACATTATAAAATTCGAATTTTGAAGTTAAATGATTACCGTTTGATATCCATATAAATAAAAAAAATAAAAAACATAGGAATACTACAATAATTATTCTCTGTTGTCTATGTTACTTTTATGAATATTTTTCAGTTTACTTTGAGCATTTTTCTCGGTAATTTGAGCAAAAGTCTGAATTTCTGAATCCTGTTTCAGTACTTTTTAGCTGGATGAAACCAATGAAACAAATTTAGGTACGATTCTTCCCGCTAGGTCGCGCGCTTGTCGGTTCAGCCATCTTGCAGCCATCCCAATCAGCTGTTGGCGTGTATTTTGAATGCGAATTTTTTGTTCTATCTGTATTTTTTCTGACTCTTCAATTTATAAAAATGAGAGCTTTGACTGAGAATTTTCAACTTCAATTGGATTATTAATTTTTAAATGAATTAAGGTTGTTATTAATAACAGCATCACACACACAAACATTTGATGGATTCCAGCCATCATTTTACCCATAATCAACCACTTATCATATTCAATAGTAACTGTAGGAAAAGTTTAATGTGAAATACGTCAGCAAAGTTCCTCTGCTGCACTCAAGAAGCCATTCCGCTCGTTTCTTTCAGTGCAGCAAAGTGTCACTTTGCGCACTAGTTGCACAAATAACTATTTCAATGCTTTGCTGTTGTGTAATAGGTCCTGAAAGTGCAAAAAGTTGGAAAAACTTTTCAAAGATTTTACACTTTTAAAAGTAAATATCTCGAAAAATAAAGGAGATATCACAAAACTCTAGAAGACAAAACTTGTAGGGAAGTTATCTAGCTTCGTTTTTGCTCAGTTAGTTACAGTATATGATTAGCTGAAATGCATTTTTCCAAGATAAATGTGTGCAGGCCAGAAATGAAAATACGCAACTTTTAAACCACCCTCATTCCTCAAGCACAAGGGGTAAGGATAAGGACTTTTGATATATCCACCTTTCAAGTAGTCCAAACAAAGCTCCGAAGTCGAATATTGTGTTCCAACCAATCCCTCCAAATTTCCCTGTCAATTGATCTATTGTTGTTAAACTGAAGATTTTACACTCAACACTATAACGGCTGCAATAATCGTAGGAGATGCGTGAAATAATAGATGAAATTGAAGAGACTATAATGTATCATCTCATGACTAGCACGGATTTATTCGATCAATCTTTGAAAAGTAAAATGCCAAAAAGATGAAAAAATCGGAGCCGAAAGGGTTTTTCTTCAAAATATGACACCTTCGAGAGCTCATACCTAGATACCTATGAGAGATATGGGAAAATGTTACGGATAAACTTGTAGGTTAATTTGATAAAAATTCTAAAAGATGCATATTGTTTGAGATATTTGCAAAAAAAAAAACAAAATATGGCACTTTTAAACCACCCCACCCCCTCAGAACAGTGAGCAGGAGTGAAGACTTTTGATATGTTTACTCCCTTACCATCTTAGAAGAGCTGCGGGGTGGAAATTGTGTTCCAAACTTTTCCCTCTATACCTTCTTCTAAGCATTCGTTGCCTGGACTAGTGGGATAACTGAAATATCTTGTACTAGAATCTCAATAAAGCCTTCAAGTATATTATAAAGACAGTTCAATTTCATGCTTCAAGTGAAATTCTAGATAGTAAAGTAGAATGAACAATGAATCACAATGTTTACAGCACTAGTATGAGAATTGCCATTATTTGAAGATATCTTCCATACTCGATTTATCAAATTCTGTGATTAGGCCTATTAATGATTAGAAAATATAATATCAACTTTCAAGATAGTATTTTTTGTTGATAAACGACAATGAGATTGCTATTTTAAATCATTCATATTTCCCTGCTGAACCCTACATCGCAGACTCTACAACCCGTAACAATCTTTCATAGAGGGAGGATTTTGATTTTTTAGGATTTTTTATTTGGAAACTATGCTTTCAAACGTTTACTTTAATCCCAATATAATGTGGCCATTGAGTTCTCTGTAACGTTATATCATTCATCAACGTTATCGTTTTATAATATTTATCGCTCAATAATATTATTAAGCAAGGAGTTATAATGATTATACTAATTATTGGAACACAGTCCTGTTGAGAGATATATTCAATTCACTAAAACATGGACAGAGTTCCATTAAAAAGTCTCAAAGGAGCTTTAAAATGTTTATGATAAGTCATAATTCAGAAATAATGAGCAGTATATTATTTATGAAAATTGTATCAAAGTGTGAGAAATGAAAATAAAGGAAAGAATTCTTACCTTGAAAATAAGGAATCAATTTGCACATTAGTGCACCAAATATGAAATTTCGCAGCACTTGTCCAACAAGAGTAAAAGGTACACAGAATACTCCAAGGAGGAGATCGGACACGGCCTGAAAAATAAAATGATTATATATAAGAAATTAATGGAAAATGTCATGTTAACTCATTTACCAATTCAATTAGAGAATAAGAGTTGTACATAGAGGAAATTATGATTATATGATAGAATGACTTAATGATTCTCATTAAAAGTTTGAAGACTGTTGAAACTGATCAACCGATTATTACTCGCTGCACGAAGATTAGCTCTGAAAAAACTCAAAATAAATCTTGAATATTGGTGATTGAATTTTCCAATGACATAACTCAATTAGACTAAGAATACAGAAGCTCAGATAAGTTGATGAATTGAGTTGTGGCCGTAGTTTGGTGGTTTATTCAGTGGCCTCATGAAAAGGTCCCCGGGTGCGACCCTCGGCTGGTTGAGATATATTCTTCACGGGCCGCTCATGTGTTCAGGATAGTCACATAGTCGGTAAAAACTGGCTCTGGCTGGCCACTATCGGTTGGACATGTATGATAAACAGGCATGATAGACATAATACATTCTTGGGTCAGGACAAGAACAATTAATTGTTAAGTCACGTCAGAGGTGGCATTGGAACTCTGAATCAGGTGCCCCCTGAATAATCTGACACAAGACTTGAGACAGCCAGATTACTTGATATTTTTTATTCATTTCAGTCAAAGTAGATTTAGTAGCCATTTTCTCTCTTTTTTCAAATTTCCAAAATAAAGCTACATAGAGAAAGACCTCGAGTTTTTTAAACAATAATAGAGCCTTATTATTAAAAAACACAACGCATAGAACTGTTGAGTGAACGCATTTTTAGTTTGCAATTAGAACTTTGCACGTCTTAGCTACTGGAAATAGGATAGGAAAACTCAGGATAATATTCTTCTCTGGCTACCTAATACGTCAAACGTTAGCCTTCAGCTCAGAAAACTTCATCTGAAACTTCTATGAACCAAATAAGCTAGATCTCTTTGCTCACTCGAAAATAAGCTTAAAGAACTAACTTTTCCATGAATATCTTCATCTTTCATGGTACACAATCCATATTGATTGGAGAAAAAAAAACGTTCAATTATCTCGTATCCAGTAAGATGAAGTTTCCCTGATAATATATTTCAACGATGGTGCTTATTGAATGGAGATGGCGTCAATTCTCTGATGAATTTGATAGTAGAAGTTAATACGCCTGCTCATACCACCTTAGCACCCCGACAAAAGTGTTATGGAAGCACAACTTCTTTGGTTATCTTGTTGATTAATTTATATATCTCTAATTTCTGTAACAATGACAAAGCTAATATTTGGAATAATTCAAAAGCTAATAGTGTTGATACGAGTTGATATAGGCAAACTAATTTTAACTAGGTTACGGTATCTAGTTACTTTATTAAAAAAATTTTGGCTCTTCTTCTTCTTCTTCGTCTTCATCTTCTCCTCTTCTTTTTTCTCTTCTTCCCATGTTCTTCACCCTGTTCTTCCTCCTCTCTTCTCCATTTCTTTCTCTTATTCTTATTCTTTCTCCGTTTTCCTCTCTTCTCTCTCTTTTTCAATTTTTTCTCTCTTCTCCTACTTCTTTCTCACCCTCTCTCTCTTGGTTATGTCGAGTGAGTAAACGTGTGTTAGTTCGGCTCCGTCTTCTAACAGATATTTCATAGGGTTATACAGTTCAATTCACTACAAATTATACATCTAGTTATTCAGTTTCTCGAGCTAAATTCAATAGTGAAATTATATTTTTTATTAACTCACACTCTTTTTATTTACCTTGAAAAAACATTCCTAATTCTTCAGTCTACCTTCTCACCTGTAAAAGTGTAAATCCACCTAACGGTACACGATGGTTCGACCGAACAGAGGCACGCCGAAGAATGTGGTCAATGCTTCGAAGCCAGGGCCAGCTATTTCTGGATCATTGTCTGAAGAGACCCTCCGAATTATTCAACAGCAAATCGAGGAATCTGTTCATAATGCTGTCTCAATGGCTGTGAAGTCTATTCTCGAGGAACTTCAGGCATTGAAGGAGGAGAACAAACAGCTGCACGATTGAATTTGTGAGCTGGAGGTGTCTTGTCACCTGAAGGTCGACGACCTCGAGCAATACGGGCGCCGACATTCAATACGTATTCTTGGGATCCCAGAGAGCGATGAAGAAGACATGGACCTGCTGGCTCTTGATGTCTTCAACAAGAAGCTGACCATGCCCATGACTCTGGCGGATGTCAACCACTCGCATCGCGTTGGAAGGCATCAACCACCTCAACAAGGGCAAGCGAAACCTAAGGACCGACCCATCATAGTTCAACTCTGCAGCTACCGGACCAGGAAAATGATCTTCGACGCTAACAGGAAGCTGAAGGGTTCCGGCGTCACCATTCGCGAGGATCTGACTGCGGAGCGTCTCAAGATCCTTAACGCTGCGGCCGACCGTCATGGGCATAGGAATGTCTGGAGGATCAAGATCTCTATCCACAAGGGAGGATCCAAGAGGGTCGACACAGTCGAGAGGATGACCGACCTTCAAAAAATAGAGGTAAATTGAATCATTTCAGGATTCGATGACTAAGGTGCCCTTCACTACAATAATAGGAAATTCGTATTAATGCATTTCACAGTAGATATACCTTGGCATTTTTCATGAGCTGGCTTTCTGTTTGTAAAGTGGTAAATTGCCAACCATTCATATGTGGTGCAGTGTTTTTCACATTTATAAGAGTGGTTGCTAAAATCCCTATTTTGCAAATAAATTTGCAGAAAGTTAAGGCCATCTGGCTCGCAAATATGCTGGGTTCGGACTGCAACTCTAGCTCAGTAGTAGATGCATGAATATCCCAAATATAATAAATCACCACAGGGTTCAATGATTGGTGATTAATAATTCTTACCGCTGCTTCCGTGAAGTTCTGGATGAATACCAATAAGGAAATCAAAAAGATAGTTGGCAACTGATTACCAGTAACCATATATTCAATCAAGGATAATGAAGACCAACTATGACTTTTCTAGTTGATTTTTAAAACGCTCGTCATGAATACAGGTATTCACCAATTTACCCTTAAGAAATTCCTTGGAACTTACAATGCCAGTTCTTGAAGTTCTCTGGATCCTTATATGATATACTGTAACCTTATTAATATAATTATCAGTATGATTTCTCTGGTGGAATAGTATTACTATCATCAAAGGATGATAAGTAGTAAATATTCTGAATAAGATCAATGTTAATTGATTCACTGATTTGATATGCTGCAGAAGATTTTTGCTTGGTACCAAGACAGCTCAAACTGTATATCACGAGATGAATTAGGAAATAATAGAAAACTTCTAAGATTCTGTATGCTGACATAAAACATAAAATATATTCCCATGAAATAATATATATAAAAATAATATTCTTATATCTATGATTTTCTTCAAATAAATGAATCTTCTAATATTTTGATAATTATCACAAGTTTTATTAGCATTCACAGTTGTGAGCTGTAAAAATATGTATATTCTCAATACTAATATATAGACTTCAAGTCGGTTCAGAACTGGACAAATTGGAACCTGTTCAGTATATAGATTTACTAGAACATACTTTGATCGATGAACAAATAATAATTAATAAGAATAACAATTTAATATCTTAGGGTTCATGAGTTCGTGCTTGCATGGAAATAAGCTTCCTATATATATCAATAAATTCATGAACGAGCTTTTATAAGTTATATGATAGTAGTCGACACGTTGAGAATTTCTTAAACTTGAATAAATTTATATAGCGCTTCAATTAATTCCTCAATTCACTGATAAAGGCCGGCTAATGAGCTAATTAGAACTAATACACTCACAGTAATGATGTTCTTTTAGTTCTTGTAGAATAATTAATTATCTCCAATAATTAATTAGGCAGGTCCTTTTCATCTCTGCTGGGCTTGTGTGTGGTCCAGACCTCTTATAAATCTCTATCAGTATCAAAAATATATTTACAGGAATAAATTACAATTAGGTACTCTTTAGCAACACTGAGTTCACAAATAATCAAACATTAATTACATATACTTCACATTTGAATAGGGATTGGCTTGATGCTTTTGAAAATTGATTGGAAGAAAGAACCCTAATCTCCATGTGCTCCTCACAGGTTGAGATCACAAGCCAGAGAGAGTGATTTTCAGAAAAATTTCATCTCTTCCTTGAATGATTTATAAGCTTTCTTCTTATTGGCTTTCTAATCTTAGTAAGACAAGATGTAATTGGTTACTTAAGATTCAGGGTTTTCCTAACTTTGTTATACAAAGATAAATGAAAATTTCCAAATACATAAGTTAAGTAATAGTCTGAGAGTATTCTAATAAATAAATCTCGATATATGATGCTATAATACAATATACATTAAATTTTTTATGTGAGCTTTGTGTACTCTTGGTTTTCATATTTTTTTTAAATTTCAATAAATACTCGAGTAACAATAATAGTTGTCCTTAACTATTTGCATAAACCTTCCCTAGTATATAATATATATTTTGTGAGTAAAACTTATAATTCAATTCATACTGGTTGATCGAGCAATCAGCTGATTCGTTAGGTATCAATTCAAAGAACTGTCAATTGATCCTAGATCGATTGATTCATTAGAACAAAACAAAGAATTCCAACCTCAAACTTTTCCATGCAAACTTTTATTTTTTATAATCTGACAATAATAACTTAGCCGCTTTATAATTTTCATTTCTGCCAAAGAATTCCCAGTATTGTTGAATTACAATTTTGCATGATTTTCTTATTGCTTAATAGATAACATGATTTCTCTTTATCATGAATAACATTCGTTTTTACTTGAGTGGTACCTTGACTAGGCTATCTATTCTTTCTATTTTATAATTCTATTGAAGCTCAATAGTTCATTTCAAAAGTATTTTGTGGTGCTAAAATACCACATGACATGTTCTATAAATGAATCTTTCCACTGCTATTTATGATTATATATGAGGCGATTATTTCAAACTAAGGAGATCCACATCTGTTAATACTGATTAATAATTTATCTTGATATTAATTCCCAAAACTACGTTCAATGCATCAACTACTATACTCCAGAGGGAACTTAGAGAATCATTATCTCTATTCTTACTAATAATTATTACATCTCTTACCAAAATTATTGCCAAAATAATTAATAATTTTCGAGATGCTGAATTTCAAATAAATTGGATGATTAACATACGTTATAGATATAGATGTAATCTATAGGTATAGATAGTAATCTCTTCTATATTAGGTGTACATAATGATATCTTGTACTATTGCCACAGCTCGAACAATAGAAGCTAATGTGTGAAGAATTATTGATAGAACAGAGGGGTGGGTAGTCTGTTCAATTGCTTATATAGGGGCTGTGTTTCATTTAACGTTATCTTAGACATTCATCACTAAAATATTACAGTACTCAATTTACTACTTTTATCGTTATTGCAACTCCCAATAATTAATTATACTTCTAATACTATATAATAATTTTCATACTTCACCGTTCAATCCTATTTAAAACTCATCTAAAATAATCTAGCACTTTCTCCATCGTCTCCTCTACTTCTTATCTTTTTTCTCATTTCTCTTCTTGATCTTATATTTATAATAATTACGAGAATATTGTTGTAATTTTTACTACATTTATTATAACTGTTGTGATTTTTGCGATGATGATTATTATTCTTTTCTATTATTATTTTCTATTCTTCTTCTTCTTCTTCTTCTTCTTCTTCTTCTTCTTCTTCTTCTCTTCTTTTTCTTTTCTTCTTCTTCTTCTTTCCTTGAATAATTCTAGATCACAATACGATGTTCTATTTCTTATTCTATAGTTCAGTTTCATAAGTTCTTCTCAATTTGTGCATATTCCTTCTTTCCCTTCTCTTCTTCCCTATTATTATCATTATTTTCCCTGTGATTTTTCTACTAGCTATCCAGCATGTTCAAATGTTTTATTCTCTTTCTATATCTATTTCTCTTTCTATCTGATTTCTTTCTACTAATATCCATATTTGATATTTGATTCTTTCCCACATTAAATCATACTATTCCTCTTCAATTTTATGCAAATATTATTCATTATCAGTTGTATTATGTATCTTTTCTCTATTGATAACTTTCTTCAAAGATTTTTCGTTTTTCTGTTGGTTTTTTCTTCTCTTTTTCAGTTTTTACTGGATCCCATTTCGCTATATCTCCACCTTGAACACGATCTTCCACTACTGGATTCCATCTCTCTCTATCTCCACTTGGACTCGATTTTCCACCACTGGATTCCATCTCTCTCTTTCTCCACTCGGACTCGATCTTCTACTACTGGATTCCTTCTCGCTCTACCTCCACTTGGACCCGATTCTTCCATTTACTGGATACCTACTCGCTCTATCTCCACTTGGACTAGATCTCCCACTACCAGTTCTCCCTCAATCTTCATCTTATTCACCATTGGGATTATTCATCACCGGAACTCCACACATCCACATCTTATTGTGTTTAGTGAATTTTTTGAACTAGTGTTTTAAATAGTGAAGGGAGCCGAACTATCAAGGCATACAAGGCATACTGAATGCACTCGAATCAAGAGACTTTTTCATTTAGGTTAAGTTTTATCAGTTTCATCACCATTTTCCCCTTCATGTGTCGTTATGAGGTCGGTTCACGATTGGTCTGCTGCTTCCATGATGCCTCTCACTGACACGTCAGCTCGCTCGCCCTCAAGTAGGTATGATTATCTCAATAATAGTAATAATGACGCAGGTATGTTTCAAGCAAATAAGCTCCACTCTTTCAAAAAACTTTTCAAGGCTGCTCATCTTAACGTACAATCCCTCAGCTGCCACATTGATGAACTCTGAGCAATCTTCCGTTTTCAGGACTTCAATATATTCAGAATTTCCGAATCATTTTTGAAGCCTAGTATTTCATCAAATTTTGTTGCATTGTCTGGATATAATCTTTTCCGGAATGATAGATTAAATAAAGCTTGTGGGGGTGTAGCTATTTATGTGAAAGATGGTATCAAAACAAAAGTTTTAATCACATCTAAACAAGAGTATTGTTCCAGACCAGAGTTTATACTACTTGAATTATCCTTATCTAGTACTGATAAATTACTCTTTGATATCTGTTATCGCCCACCAAAAATAGGTCATTTCACAGATTTCGAAAATGCCTTGCTTTCTCTTATGCCTTGTTATAACCGTATACTAGGTATGTGGGATATGAACACCGAACATGACAAATCGTAGCTTTAACTACTTTCAACTGACTACAATTTTCCAATGCCTAAACATGACTATTTTACTTCTCGATCCAACTCATCATACTAGTCTAATGAATCAGACACACTCATTGACCTTCTCATTGTTAGTGATCCTAATGAGGCTGTTCAAGCAGGCCAAATCTCAGTCCCAGCTATTTCTAGACATGATTTAATCTACTGTGTACTTTCCCATAAGATACCCAAGCCAGAACAGAAAATTATCACTTATAGAGAGCCGCCTTCCTGACTGATGTGGCTCAGACTCCAAGGCATCAAATTGAAGCATTACCCTCAGTTGATGACATGGTCAAGACTTTCGAGAATTGGACTTTGACTTTGTATGACAAACATGCACCTTATGTGACAAGGAGGATTAATAGAAAACGACGAGTACCGTGGATGACTTACTTAAGACGATGGGACGTAGAGACAAAGCACATAGAAAATTTAAAAATACATTTGACTTGAACAGTTTCATTGAGTATAGGAGCCTTAGAAATAGAGTTAAACAGGAATTACGGAACTCAAAGATTAGGTACTTGAATTCGTTCATGACAAACAATAGACAAGACTCTAAATCACTTCGGCAGGGAATAAAAGAATTCGGGCTTGGCAAACAGAAATCGAATCCCCAAATTGACTTATCATTGAACAATATAAATCACCATTTCGTTTCACACTCTAACCAACGCGACGAAGTTGTCATTGCTAATCATATCGATGATCTTGAAGAGCAGGTTACAAACTTAGATTTACCAATTACTGATCAATTTCATTTCCATCATATCTCTGAAGAAGACACTTTTAAAGCAATTCAACGTATTCATAGTAATGCTATGGGTGTAGACAAAATTCCTATTAAATTTATCAAGAAGATGTTATTTGCTGTTTTACCAACCATTACATACATTTTCAACAAGTCACTTGAAGAAGGCAATTTCCCTGAAAACTGGAAGTTTGCTCTGGTTCGCCCTCTGAATAAAGTTCTATCACCCAATAAAGTTGAGGATTTCGGACCAATCAGTATTCTACCTGCATTGTCCAAAGTGCTAGAAAGACTCATTCATGCTCAAGTTGTGAAATTTCTAGACAAGAATAGTAAGCTTCATAACTTTCAATCAGGCTTTAGAAATTTCCATTCAACCGAGACAGCTCTACTTCGTGTCACTGATGATATAAGGTTAGCTATGGACCAAAGAAAATGCACCATCCTCACCCTATTTGATTTTTCTAAAGCATCAGATACTGTTGATCATACAGTCC
Organism: Nilaparvata lugens; assembly: GCF_014356525.2. Lineage (NCBI taxonomy): Eukaryota > Metazoa > Arthropoda > Insecta > Hemiptera > Delphacidae > Nilaparvata > Nilaparvata lugens. The sequence goes on from NC_052506.1 coordinate 68,489,237, forward strand.
TTTTGAATAAGTTGGCTATTCTTGGTTTCAGTCACAACTCGTTAGTTTGGTTCAAATCCTATCTATTAGGTAGGAAACAATGTGTATCTGTCGGTGACAAAAAGTCAACTTGGAAAAACGTTATGCATGGAGTACCACAAGGTTCAATTTTAGGCCCCCTCCTCTTCACTTTGTATGCTAATGACCTTTCTTCCATTATCAAATTCTCCAGTTTCCATACTTATGCAGACGACCTTCAAATCTATTTAAGCTGTCCCATAACAAAAATTAATGAAACAGTTGGAATAATGAATCAGGATATCAATCCGATAGTGGAATGGACAAAGAAAAGTGGCCTTAAGCTTAATCCCATCAAAACACAACGCTGGGGTTCGCGTACATCAATGTAACGCTGGGGTTACATTCAGGACGATGCTGCCTGCGACTGCGGCCTGGAACAAAACTACACTCACCTATTGCAGTGCGAGTTGCTTGACACAAACTGCTCTCATGACGACCTCCTCCAAAGCAACGACAAAGCCCTCCGGGTGGCTAAATTTTGGGAGCGAAATATATAGAAAAATAGAAGACTGGTGATCCTTGACACGGAAAGTAAGTATCAAAACACAACCCATTATAATTGGATAATCTCGTCTTATAAACAATATTGACCTTGAATCGATTCACAAAATTAGTGTAGACGGTAATGACATTCCTTACTGTAGCTCAGTTAAAAATTTAGGCATTATTATGAATAATAATCTTGACTGGTCAGAACAAGTGAACAAAACTTGTAAAAAGGTATTCTCAGCCATGCATGCATTGAAGAAAATGCACGATATCCTCCCTAGAAACATTAAATTATTATTGGTTCAATCTCTCATCTTTCCACATTTAATGTATTGTAATTCTGTTCCTAACTATATGCAAGTCACTCTGAATGATAAACTACAGCGTTGCCAAAATTATTGTCTATGTTTCGTCTACTCTCTCCAACGCCATGATCATATCACCACAGCCCACATTGCTAGTTCAACATTAAAGCTTCCCGATCAAAGGCTTTTTCGAATAGTCAAGCTTGTTAGAGATATCTTGAAATACGGTAATCCGAACTATTTTAAAGATGATTTCAAATTTGTCTCTGAAGGTAGGAGGATAGATGCTTCACATACTAGAACTGGAGAAAGTACTTTAAGGATACCCAATAATCGAACTACTATTTTCACAAAATCCTTCTTAGTCAGTGCCTGTCATGCATGGAATGCACTTCCTGTTTCTATCAGGTTTATCGAGAGCCGAGCGAGCTTCATCCTGACTTTAAAAAAAAACATCTTTTGGAACAAATGACTGAAACTGTCCGGCCCTAGAACGATCACATGACAACCATCCCTCACCCATTCCACCAATATAAACCTTTAAACCTGTTATAGAACAAATTGGTTATTTATATATAATATATATATATATAATATATATATATATATATATTATATAAACTCATGTTATTTCAATTATCCACTGCATACTGCTGTATATTACTGAAAGTTGATTGATAACCCTGATCTACTTTCAGCCTACTTCATTTTATTAATCAATTATTTGATCTTATCTACCTACTAGCCGTCAGGCTCGCTTCGCTCGCCATATCCGTCTAGCCAGGGGGCTCCGCCCCCTGGATCCCCGACTGGATCGTCCAAGAATGAGATAAGCAGGCTCGCTTCGCTCGCCTGCATTTTTCATTTGGGCATTTTTATCATATGTTAGGACAATCCAGTCGGGGGTCCAGACTAAACGGCTGGCTAAACGGATATGGCGAGCAAAGCGAGCCTGACTGCTAGTAATATAATATTCCCAGGATTGAAGTAGCAGTGCACAATCAATTTTTCCAATCATTTTTTATAAATGCATTTAAATCTTCAACTTGGTGCCAACCTAACAAAGTCAACTCAACTTAATGCCAACCTGACAAAATTATTAATTTAGTTGCCAGTTAACACCTGTTTCGAAGAGGTACTCTATCTAGATTATAGTTCTATAGTAACATATGATATGGAAATTTCAATTATAAATTAAGAGATTGGGAGAAGAAGAATATACATGCTAAAAGACGAACTTTAAACCCTTTAAAACAACCCTTAGAGTTAAAATATTGCCAAAAGATTTCTTAGTGCGCCTCTAAAGGGCCAACTGATCATACCTACCAAATTTGAACGTTTTTGGTCCGGTAGATTTTTAGTTATGCGAGTGAGTGAGTGAGTGAGTGAGTCAGTGAGTCAGTCAGTCAGTGAGTGAGTGCCATTTCGCTTTTATATATATAGATGAGTGAGTGAGTGAGTGAGTGAGTGAGTGAGTCAGTCAGTCAGTGAGTGAGTGCCATTTCGCTTTTATATATATATATATAGATAGAATTATTTTACTTTATCAATTTCCTGTTTTTTTTTCTCTTAAATATTCATATTGATTAAAACTTTTACAATATTTCCATTAATAAATGAATCCTTAGTTTAAATAATGAAATTAACGTTTTGGTAGAGAGTTAGTGGGGAGGATATTTTTAATATTCTTTCCGAAGAATGGACATTGATATGTCCAAATCTCCGCCAATTTATGTAGATGCATAACAATTTAATTAATTATTATCTATAGTTATTATATCACAAATTGCTTTTTCATATCATATACAGTTCAATAATTATTTTCTTAGTCTATATTATGTAAATTCATCTATAAATATTTTGCTGTATTGTAAGCTATTGTATATAAGTGTATAAGCCAGTATATATTGTAATCCACATAAATAAAGGACTCAATCAATCAATCAATCTCTTTTCTGCCTTTCCCTTTCTCAAATTCTTTCTTTCTATTTCTATCTTTATTTCTCTATCTCCTTCTCTTGTTCTTTCAGTTTCTCTATTTATTTTTCTCTCATTCTCCTTCTCTTTCTTGATTTTTTCCTCTCTATCTATCTCTCTCTTCCCCTTTCCTATTTCTTTCTCTTTCTCTATTTCATTCTTTTTCTCTTCTCTTTTTGTTTCTCATTCTAGTTTTCTCTTTTTTTCCTTTCTTTCTCTTCTTTTTATTCCTCTCTCTTCCACTCTGTTTTCCTTTCTTTCTCTTTTTCTTCTCTCTTATTTTTGCCTGAGATCTCAGGGTTGAACTGTGCATTTAATACATAGATTAGGCGAGCTAATACATAACTATTATTTATAATCAATTCATAACTAACTCAATACATATCTATTGATGTATAATCAATAAATCAAATTTCAGTTGAGTATTTTCGGACTGTCTTATTTATACAATTGATTATTTTCAGGAAGAATATTGGAAAAATGCTGTTTTGATCCGATATCTATCAAAATTTAAAAAGATCCTGAGAATTTATACAATTTCCATAAAAAATTCTAAGTATTTAATGATTGGAGAGAGCCTGAATATTTTTGTGAAGTGGAATCATTATTTTCCCTTGATTGAGTATTTCAGTTGAATTTGACTTGAGTTGTTGACATTTGAACTCCAATGATGCAACATTGCATAAGTTCATAATTGCATGGAGTGCAATTACATAATTGGACTCCAATATTAGGAGAGATTTGAATTTCAATGGTACAGTACTTGATAATATTATGATGCAATGTTAATTTGACGATTATAAGATGTGATGTCATTCATAATACTGTACTCATTCAATATCTGTCATGGTAGGAAACCTCATATAGGTAGGAGAACTCCTACAATCAGATACTGTGGAAGTGAGCTATTATCGTCTCCATCAATGTCAATAATTAATTGATCACGAAGAAGTGAATTCAAATATACGATCACCTGAACATGGAACTAATTCAATTTCGGATTTCAATGATCAATTCACCAGACGATATTAATAATTGACATCAATTGAACAATTCAATGAGTCAAGGTGCAAATATATGTCAGTGCGACTGAATGAAGTGATAACATCAACCATAATAGAATCTATGTTCTAAATCCATCCTGTTATATTCCAACCAATAAAGTTGTTGATTAGTTCACTGAACTCATTCTGACTAACATTGCTTATTATGCTGCTGTTTCTATTGAATGTTCGTTATTATTGGGTTTTATATAACTTGAAAAAATGTTATTTTGAGAAATATTCTGCTTTTTTTGATTACCATTCAAATGTATGACTTTTCACTGAGTAATAATGTAAGAAATTATCCAAAATATACAGATGGATTGGAATCCCATAACCCAACAAAATGACACAGCGATAGTAGGCAGCTCCATCATACAACTGAGCTACCAAGCCCTTAATAGCTTTCTTAACTTTCTGAAAAAATGACAAAGCTCCTACTCTCTTCCAAATTACCTTATCAAGAACTAGCCGACAGACTCGCTTCGCTCGCCTCATCCGTCTAGACATCCTGGATTTCCGGCTTCTTCATTCTAGCTTACTGTCTACCGTAAAATAGTCAAACAGACTTTCAGACTCTTTCCAGTTGATTTAGACAATGCAGAAAAATGCTGGAAAACGCCAATTTTTGTCTTATAGCTGGCGAATTTCTGAAGCTCTCTCTACAAGAAATGTTTAGACCCTTGCTGAGCCGCTGTACGTTTCTTATCAACTAGTTCACGAAAAAGTTGACCAAATGTATGTATACGAGAATCATTCCCTTGTAGAAAATATATTACGAAATGAGAATTATTTTATTTCAGTCCACTTCTTTATCTAGAACAATAATAATGTTCAGAACTTGCAAAACATTCATATTTGCCCTTTCAAGCTACAATCTAGTGTGGCTTACTTAAAAAATTGCAGGGTCCAGGGTTTAGAGTATCAAGTTCAATCGTTCGTGGGAGCCCTTTGGCATAATCTTAAAGACCTCTCTACGCAACCTCTCTAGGCTCTAGCTGAACCTTCATAATGGATATAAACGTTTTTGTTAGGTTCTGTTAACACATAAAACGCTGGCGATTATCTTTGGTGTTCGCAATTATTTCCAAGCGCTCTCAAAATAGCTTTACTTATACACCTCAGTTGAACTACTGTACCAATTGTCAAACTTTCCGACAATCACCTATTACTTCTCATAAAACTGGGAATAAGCTGAAAAACTTCGATTTCGGGCGAAATTTTGATACCTTTCTTACATTAAATTTTTAGAACCTAACTGAAAAGTTAGACCAAATTTGAATATTTTTACTCTTGATAAAGCTTAGAAAACGTAAATAAAAACGCTTGAAAACAAGGATTTTGGGCGTATCCTTGGCGTAATATTTTCAAGCCCTTCTACAACAACACCTTATACAACATTGCCCCCCTTAGCTAGACCCATGTACCAAATTTGAACATTCACTCTCGACTAGTTCTTGGAAAAATCTGAGAAATGATATTGTCGGATATTTCCAGGAGAAAATTCGTTCTCTATAGTTTGTTCAAGTTTCGTATCACTTGAAAGTGGAATTAGCATCTTCCAAGTATCGTGGATAAACTGTTTGCCAAACAAACATTTTTAGTTTACATCCATTCGAGTTGAAAATACACACAACAACCAATATATCTCAGCCGAAATAGTGATTCAATAGAATATGTAAATAGTGAAGGAGACCAGTATCTACTGCAGTTTAGAAAACACTGTCAGCTCCTAATGCGTATCCTCACCTATCCACCGCAAGATATCAATAAAGTGTTGTAACCTGGTTCATTTGGTGAATCAATTCTTTCATTTTAGGCATGTTGTTTTGTTTGCACGAAATTTCTAAATAAATATTTCTACATCTTTAACAAATCATACAGTTCTCTAGTTATACACATACGATTTCTCATTTTCAACCAGAAATCAAATCGTTAGAGCCTTTGGAGCCTGCAATCTCCAATTAGATGCGTACATATTATACTCATTAATTTCATGGGTTGAACTATGTTCATATATGCATGTGATATTGAATCACTTCATGAGAAATAAGTTAGAATAATCCAATAGTACTATACTTGGATTGAAATGGATTATTTGAATTGCTTTTGTTTTTTTACTATTGTTAGGCTGAATTTTTTTCAAGATAAAAAATGTATTCGATCTATTCTCAGCAACTTTCAGTTTTGACCAAAATAATGATCAATGTGGGAAATGTATTTCCTTAGCGACAATAGACTACATTATATATTTTGTGAGGAGATAATTTGAATTGATGTATAATACATCTCAAGCTTTCAACATCGAACTCGAATTCACGAGTAGGGAATACATTTTCCACTCAAATTCTCCTCATAAGATTTTGGACAACAGTAATCTCAAAATATCTTCTCAAGCAAAAATCGCTGCTCGCTCCTTCTGTATAGCTAACATTCTAAAAGCTCACATTAACCACTTCGAACCTAAATGAACGAGATTCTAAGGAAGAACATAGCTTTTAGAATGCTTAATGCACCTGCACAACATGAATTAATTCCTCATTATTCATCTTTTCATAACTAATGCTGATAGAGCACTGCATTCCGATTCTAGAACGTAATCTGCAGTCGATGAGTAGGCTATTTTGACTGATTTTTAAACTGATAAAATTATTGACTTTTTCAACTCAAGTATGATTTTGCCATCTATGATACAAGAAAGAAGAGATTGGATTGGATAGTTTTATTTTTGTGTGAAAGATTTCTGCTAAGTTCTCAATTCCAGAGTAGATAACTTCGAATTATTAAGTACAATAGCCCAAAAAATTTAGTAAGTTGAAAATGATATGTGATTGAAAAATGAGATATTATTTTCAATAGTTGAAAAAAATCTTTGAAATTAGAATAGTTGGATGAGTGATTACACATAAACATAGTAAATAGCTATTAAATGATTTGAATCAAGTTTACAACTAGCGATGTGAAGAATGAATGCGATTTAAATTTTTTGATATTAATTGTTATTGTATGGGAGAAAAAAGTTATGATAGCTGCATTCAAAACTCGAGGTACACGTGGATAGTTACACAGAGTACCGATTTCTGTTCTATTAGGAAATTTGTCTGCAAGCTACACTTGAAATTAATTGAGATAGCATTGCTTGCCCAGCTATCAACTGTCAACGAGTCACAACTCGTTGGTGACGACAGTCGACAGACGGCAGTACCGGTACTATGCAAAATGAAACTGATTCTCAACACTGAGTTCGTGAATAGATAGCTGTGAGATGAAGCTTTATAGCTCCCACGCACGATATATATTTGCCCACTCAACAGGACCGTCTCTTCGCTTGTTAAATTAACATTCATGCAGAAGTATAAATATTATGTTGAGAGAATGATGATTCAATGGAACCACATAGCTTTCACTGCTCATAATTGTTCAATTATATCTCAACTGGTAAAAAGAAGTCTATCTCCTCAGGGAGTTTATCTAGAGCTGGTCCAGGGCTCCTGGGCTCCTGGAGTTTATATGTAGGAGCTTAGTCATCGAATAATGAGTTTGGAATGCCAGATGGTGAGTGAATAATAATACTACTTGTGATAATTGTATTCCAGTTCATTAGGTTTCTGAATTTGGGGAAATACCAGAGAAAATCGTGGTGAATGCAAATAACACATTTAGATTCGATATTTTGGAGACAACTCACATATATCACGAAAGTATAAGAAAAAGACTTTAGCAGACTCATCTCGTGAGAGACTTTGGCAAACCTTGACAGCCAGTGCATAGGCTGTATACATAATTTATATTGAGTGAATTCTGGTGTGTTTTGGTTCTGGGTTCTGGGTTGAGTGCATGTTTCATTTGTTGAAAAGCTTTATATTATATATATATATATATTATATATATATATATATATATATATATTAGCAGAATTTATCTTTCTAATGAATGAATATAGTCTAAATATAGGAAACTTGGCAATTTAAGGCATTTTTCACTTAAAATTCAACGTTGTATCCATCGATTTCTCATCGATTCTAACTATGAAATCAATGGAGTCTATCCAATTGAATCAAATCATGGATTCATGCTAGAAGTTACTTTGTTTCACGAGTAAATTCTCATAACTTCCAAGCGTCAGTTTAGTTACTAGAATATTAATGAGTTTGTAAGGTAGAAAGGATATCTGATCGTGGAGCTGTAGCCAGAATTAAAATAAGAAACATTTTTAAAATTAATCGAAAAGATGCTACATCTTCACCAGGATTGATTAATGAATAATACATTTATACGAAAACTCACAAGCACTCATGAAGACATTCTATCAACATGTGATTTGTATCTAGTAATAAGCTCACAAAAACAAAACTGTATTTGAGAGCTTACATCAAGGGCATCTGATAGCTATAAAGAGTATCTATAAACTAGAAAAATTCTTTGAAAGTTTCCAATGGAGCACTCCATGCAATGCTCACTCTAGTTTGAATTGTTAATCAGTTGTGCTTTTAGCTAGTGCACCATATCAATATATGTGCTTCTATCTGCTCTCCTCTGTTACATGTGTTCCAAGCAGGGATGACAAATAGTGGTCCTACCCGTCCTTAGTTTAGGACTTAGCTTCTTTGTTATCTGAATTCCGGATGCTAAGCTATCCTTTGTCGTCTAGGCACTGCCTGGTCAAAATTCCTGTTTGCTGCTCCCAGCTCAATCTCTTTATCACATGCTCTTTCATCATCAATAATTTTCATCCATGCTAAGCTTTTACTCATTTATACTCTCACTCATTCAAGCTCTTACTCGCTCACCCCTCCTATTCAGTTCATCACAATATTTTGAAATCCACTTTTTTAACGGGATGAAGATGCAATTTCAGATTCACCAGGTAACTCCATTGTCATTGGCAGGCTTGTGCTACTTTTCTAACTTTTTTATTTCTTGGGAAGCGGCCCACAACGAGGCTTTTTTCAATTTTCCCTGGTTATCACGGTGCTCCTGCTTTCTCTTTGCAGAGATTCTTACAAATTCCCTATACTATAATGAGAATTATTCAAAACAAATTCAACAATGCTACGAGTAGCCTAGCTTACATTGGTCGAAGAATGAATAAATTGAATTGAATTGGAAGATATGATAAGATTATTATGATAAGATTATACATGATTCGATAAGACAAATTTGATAAGTATTTTGTAAGTGTGAACTTATGATTAGTTTCAAAGTTTGGATAATATGAACAAACCGAATCAAATACTACTTACCAAGTTCAGGAGATACACATTGGTCACGGTTCTCATTCTCTTATTTTGAGCAAGAGTAACTAGAACAAGCGTATTTCCAGAAACAGCCAGGAAGAATATTGACACATAGATTATTATTATCACTGTCCCTGGTCCACCTTGATCTTTAGCGAAATTACTGATGCTTGTTGGAGATACGGTAGTGTTGAGAGTAACGTTTTTGTATCCAGTTAAGTTCCACAATTCAGACGTCGCACTCATCACAGCTGCTTCATCACTTTTCACATCGGTTAATATCCAAAAATCACTGTCGTCTCAGGAACGTCCTGGAAAACAGAGAAACCTATATAATTCCATTGTATAACAAGAAAGAAAGAATACAAAAACAAACACATGACCTAAGGGTCGTAGAATCATTGATGGAAGAGTAGGACAAATGTGATGATATATTAGATAATGTTTGTCTTGTCATGGAAAAAAATATTATATGCCCACATGTTTGATCATATTCTATTTGATTGACGAATAATCGAATAGATTGGAAAGAAAGGGATAAAATAGGAATATTCTTATCATAATGTAGAAATCTCCATAAATGTACAAGATACCATCATATGGGCCATCCTCAAAACACCGCACAGGTACAATAGTTGCTTGCATATAAGCCTAAGATCCAAAATGAACTCAATCTGTTTCTATCGAAACTGAAATCATAATTAAGATTTCAGTAACTACTTGAATTGCGTGATGTTTATTTACATCAGGCTAAGATAAGTCACTACCACTCTCACTCCAATACTTCCCCTTCCAACTATTCCAAGAGAACAACTTACTTGTCTACTGCATAATATATTGACGAATTATTCTAAAAATCCAACTATGCATGTCAAAAACCAAATGAATACAACTGAGCCAATCTTGATGGAAGCTCCAGATCAGTTCAGACCCCTCCCCTCATTGAAAACAGAAAATCAATATTCACGCTTATATCTGAAACAAATATGGTAGTCACGTGTAAAAAATATTTGTTCTCAATCCTCATATTGGGATAGTATCCTCATTCCATAGCTAGTTCAATATTGACATTGTGATTGCCTGAAGAGTCTTCGGAGTTTAAGATGGAGAGCGCTTAGAATTTGAAGCTCTCCGTTCAGCGATTTCTAGATTGTGCAGGCTTTTTGATAGGTACGCGCCGAATCTCATTGCTGTTGGCAAAGATCGACTGCAAACACACAAATCACCCGGCATCGGTTGATTCGGGGGGTTAGGAGGAGGAGGTAGTCCGCTCTTCTCCATATATAATTCGTTGATTCCTGATTCGTTACATTTTTGAGTGCTTCGAAAAAACGACTTTGTTAGCATCACAGCTCTGGCTTAATGATGACAGAGGAGAGCAATCACTGGAGACCGAAAACTGCTATTATTTGTACATCGATAATACGAATAATTTGTTTAAACAGCTATTTGTGGAGTATTTCTGATGTAATAATACAATCATTCGGATGAGTAAAAGCAGAGACAACACTATACTCGTGTTACTCTTATCTGTGGTTGAACAGTTTTGTTGATTGGGTGATTTAGAGTTTGTGAGAGCAACTTTTCAAAATAACGATGATATTGAAACGAAACTCTGTTGGGGATTGCATAATCTATCATTTAAGGTTAATACTGTCCTCTAACTCCATAGTGGATTATTGTTAATTCAATGTTCATGAGCTATTGAGATTTGATCAATTCAATCAATAACATTTATAACATCATAACCAATCCAATTTATCAATAACATAATACCAGTGACATTTATCAATGAGGTGCATTATAACAGGATCAGTGAAGTGATTGAGCAGTTGAATTATTTACAAGTGGGACGAAGCTGTCATTTCTAATCAATCTAATGTACTATAGTTCCTATTTGATTGATTCTCATTCGAGTCTATTATGTGCATGTTATTATTATTATAGTTGAGGCTTTTCCAAAGTATCTTTCCGCATTGAATTTTCAAAAGTGTTCTTGATTGTAAGGTTCTCCAAAAACAATTTCAGAGTACTGATCAATTTTAACAGAGATATCCTTCATTAAGTTTCATGTGGTAGGATTGTATAGAGATTCAATTCATCCATTTATTTTTCCATTCCCTTACTCATTTACAGTCATATAAATGGATCAGTCATCAGAACGAATTTCCAAACTTTGATTTTCATATTTTCCTAATTTCTCTCATTATTTTCTCTTCATCACCCATTTTAGAACAAAATAACTTTTTCATACATTATACAACTGGCTCATGAATTTAATGGAAAAAATTGAGACAAGAACATAAATATGGCTATGCCTGACTTTTATTGAGATTATCCATGTAACAGTTATTGCTAGTGGAGGAAAACAATGGTTGATGAATTAGTAGTTAAAAGAGACTGCTTTAAAATTGCTGACTTAAATGTTCTATGCATAATGTCTCTTATCTGCTTTTATAAAGTTGTTGACGCCGGATAACATGCAACTCTGAAGTGCTCATAATAGAAGAAACTTCTTTTCTGTCCTTCTTGAAGACTAACTTGTTGACATGTGTTAAGGATAGAAGAACAACTTCTCAAAGAGTAAAGTTTACTCGAGTTTGCTCTCTGAAGAGTAATGAATTTCTCATCATTTTACCTCACTTCACTACCACAGTTCCAAGGAATTTCAATTTTGCATTCTCTGAAAAAAGTTTTTGTCAGATGAATGTAGCTGTCTGTTGCTGGCTGGCGAATAAGAATAAATCACCAGATTATAGTTGACAGAAATATGAGACCTGTCATTTTAATCTGTAGCATATTCGAATTCCAGGAGCTGTATTGATATTTCTCAAGTGGCTATTGAACAGAAATGCATTGCATGTTTCGAAACGTATGATTATTTTCTGAGAACTTTCTTTCACCCCAGAATATTATCTGTTCAATGTGACTAAATAATATCGGAGTGTTCATATCACAAACTGTTTCCAGATAAACCCATGATTTACTCCTCGAGAAATGTCCGTTCAGGATGGACTTGTTATTATTGTCAGGGTAAGTTCCATAACGCTCTGATCCCAGAAGCCCTGGAATAAATGAAGTTTGACCTGAGAATAGAGTTATGATACTAGAATTTACCCAGCCACGTCATGAGGTATCGATTTATTTCTAAATCAAAATCAGCACCATCGATTTCAAAATGCTCTGTATGAGCTCTTTGCAGCTACAGCATTCAATCCTTCATTAAATATGTTTTCCTTATCCTTTTCCAATTGTTTTCGTTTCATCATGATTCCCTCATAGTTGCTGTCCCAAGTGAGTCAGTTTATGAAATTCATTCTAAATATCATCAACTCTTTTAATATTTCCACCACCACCATACTTCATAACTTCCCAAACTCACTGCTGAAGTTACTTGGTGAGATTAATGAGGAGCTCTTATAGCATAGGTACCATATGTTGGAGCTTAGATGTTTTGATTGCATGAAGAAATTATAAGCATACTTCAAGTTGAATTTCTGATTTCAGCAAACAAGTTCATGTCAACTTATATATTATCCACATTTCAAACGAGTATATACGTCATACTCCACAATATCCGAAGTATTTCCGGAAAATCTATGTTTAAAAGAAAACGGTCAATCGTTTGTGTAGTTCGTGAGTATATAACCACTGCTCCCAGAGCAGCAAATATTGTTCGATAATATTGTCATGTTTTGTCAATATGAAATGTTCAGATTCTCTTTCCAATTCTATAGTCGCATCTCTAACAAGCCAACAACTTCACTGAAAAGCGTTTTTTATTTTTTTTTTTTATTTGCTCCATAGGAATTATGTACATAGTCGGGAATAAGTCTGTCTTGGACAATAATCGATAAATAGGTCTTGGAAATGTGACTTGGAAGGTCATAAAATCGGTCTCGAACGTGTTCTCCTTAGCATGGTTATGTCATACAGAATATGACAGTGTCAATCATTTTTCTAGCGGTTCAGTGGTGAAGAGCAAAGAGGCTTTCGATATGCACCGTAATTCTGAAGAAATCAGTGAGTTCCACCGGTCATGCAGCAAGCTTCTCACTTCGTTTATTGAACTCGGAATACTCTCATGATGTACCCAAACTCATCCATTGATTCAGTATTTCAGTCTTTTGGGACTCATTTTTCAGGTGAGCAACCATCAATTTCTACTCTAGAGAGGAACTTTTCACACGTGTTACATGAATATTATATTCTTTAGTGGATAATAATACTGGATATGGTACTTTATTTTTTTTTGGAGTTACTACCTGACAACAGAAATAAACTTTCAAGTTAATCTTAGAAGAATTTGATTTGATTCCATCATTGATAATGGTCAATAGGAATAGAAAATGAATAATTTCCTTTACTCAATATTATTATGAAGAAAAAAACCACTTCGAACAATAATTTTTGGTTCTGATTTTTGAGGCATTACCTCATAGCAAGATTCATTCCACGGGATATTATTTGGGAATTTGATTGGCAAAAATTAATGAATCAGTATTGTTAATTACATAGGGTAGTATTCTCATTGGTGTCAGACACAGGTTTCCTAATCAAAAAGCACCAGAATTTATTTCCAAATAGTTCGAACACTTTGATCTTTGGGGAATAGGCCTATTCTGAATATCATAGTTGGGATTGAAACTATTTCAACTGAGAGTTTCATATTAACTCGAATTCAATTAAGAATTTCAAATAGTGAACCCCTTACAGTGAACTGCAATTATTGCAGTTGCAAATCTCTTTTGTTCTTGAAGACTAAGAGATCGCAGCTAGTTGATTGGGTCTCTCAGAGACTTGGAATAAATCCTCTTATCTGCAGCTGCCGTCTCTATTCTGCGAATGCGGGCAATTTTCAATGGGCTTATTAATTAGAATTTATCATGCATTGATCCTTAGATACATATAAAAGATTAATTTCTATAAGTTTAGTCTTCAATCGACTTCATCTGAAAACTTGGGTATTCATTATTTATCTTACAATCAATTCATTCCGATGGAACAATGGGCATAGAACTTGAAATTTTTTCTTATAAATACTACATACATTCTTGAAAAATAAACTATTTGATCCGGTCGTAGAAACCTCAAAAATATCTGTGGAAGCATTTTCTGTTGAAATAGCGGTGAGAGGTTTAGTCCAAGCTTAATGAATGCGAGATATCCAATGAAGATTATGTTGTATTCAAGACACAAATCATTTTTAGATTTTTCTGTTCACCAAATTCTGCTACTTGATAATTTATATCCCACTGTATAAATTCATTCGAGAGAAATTGAAGAATGTTATTTTCTATAATATATTATCCTTATTCGAGAAGTATTTTCAAATTCCTTGCAGAAGGAGTCTTTTTCACTGTACAGTAAGTACTGTATGAATCAATGAATAGCATATAATATTTTTGTGTTTTCCAAAAGTTTAGAAATACCTACATAGGACTACAAATTATTTGGAATGAGAGAATAATGAGCAGAAGTGAAACCCGTAATTGAGTGAATATAGATCCGACAAAAAATACTGATTTTGTAGTAACTGGGTCATTATAATTCTGTATTACTCCTCTTCAATCGTTTTCTGGCTCTGAAAATCTTCTACCAAATGTATCGATTAATAATTAATCATTATAGATAGGAATGGGTTTCTCATTCGAGATATCTTCATTTCTTGAAATGATTTAACTAGCCACAATTTCTCAGTAAGCTTAAAATGTCTGTAATTAATTATTATTTATTCTCCCAATGATTTTTTGAGAAATTTTGTTTTATTGTCAGATTTTTCTAATATTAATTTATGCTATTTTGAATCCAAAACGTTCATAGCTTACCAGGCCAAGGATTGGTCACTGTGTAGGGAATATTTATTTTACCTGTTGATTATAACAATCGCGTAATCCGAAATTTCGAAAGGATGCTGTTTGACCGGTTGCATATGCGTTCGCTACTGGGCGCAAACTGAAGATTCGCTCTGAAGAAAGTCAACAGTTGCCATGCGCAAGTGCTTGGGTAGATCACCGACAGATAGCAGCACTGTACCGCCCTTATGTAAGCATTACAAGTCAACACAATCCGTGAAAAAGAGTCGAAATTTTTGGGGATTTAATAGGGCTATGAAAAGAGATTGCGGTTTTTATTATTAGTTCTATGCTATGTTATTAGTTGAAGAAGGAATCATTCAGTTTAATTAGATTGATCAATCTTATTGGTGAAATATTATGAATTCTACAGAGCAACAATAGCCTACTTCTTGGTCTTGAACAATCAGAATCGAATAAACCAAATAAATTCAAATCGAATAAATTCACATTTACAAATCTACTTTCAACAAGGAAAAATCTTTCATATTTTTTGGAAATGCCAAATGTAGATTCAATTTTCAAAATTTGGTGATTTTTTGATTGAATATCAGTGAGCCTTTGTTGGAGAAATGAGATTCAAGTTTTCCTCAATCACCAATTTCAATATCCTTGATGTGATTCATAATCTTACATGGTGAGGTATTTACATGGTGCTAAAATACAATTCATCACAATCAAACTCAATTCGAATAATTGGAATGAGAAATAATTTCTAAACACATAACTGTTCTTCTCCACACCATTAGTCAGTTGAATACAAATTCACGATCAGACAATTTATGCACATTCATTTCGTCGAATGAATATAAGATATCTATTATTATTTGTGTTCAGCTGTAGGCTATTTTTGATTTAGATTGATCGTTAGTTTTTCAAATATGTCTCAGCAATATCAGAAATGATTTGACCATCTCCACTGATTCCGGAAGGAGGAGAGATTGCTATTTTAATTTTCTAGAAGTAACTTCACTTCCGGTAGGCTAGACTACTCCATAACTATTGGTGTGAAAATTCATTTCGTAGTGTGATCAATTGTGTTGGAAGGAGTAATTATATGTATTGATTCATGATTTTACTCTTCTATTTTTATAGTCAATTGGGTAGTTTTGGTGGTCAGATTTATACTCTTCCCACACCAGCTTGAAATGGAAACTGGAGAATTATGAAAAAACTGTATGAAAACGCATTCTATGAGACCTTGGTTGCTGACAATCTAGACCCACTACAATAGTCAAAGTATCAGCAGCTATGCAAAAACTGGTCCAGCTGAAAAGCTACATTTCCAGTTTTGCAAGTCAATCAACTTCTATCCGGTTGAAAAAGCCAATCAGTGAGCAGAGATATGATTCAAGGTTGGGAAGTGCTCTCTGGAACACAACCGATGTAATGAGTTGGAAGGTATAGCCAAGATGAATAAAGTCTCACTTGTGGAAACAGAGGACGGAAAATATTGTGCTACCGCTGTACAAACTAGAGTTATTGTATCGTGATAGCTTTCAACAATAACTGGAACTCATAAATTTTGTATTTCAAGCATGTGATATCCTGCTCCAGGGGGGGACATGGATAACACGAAAAGAATAATTATAAACTTTGAGGTTATGTGAACATATGAGATATGTAAACATAAATCTCTTTAAGGTCTTTGTATGTTGCCATTAGAGGTTATGTTGACATGGGTTGCATCTGAATCGATCTGGCAAAGTAATCTTTTGTAATAGATTGGCAGAGCTGATTGAAAGCCGTTTGCAATCCTCTGGTTTAAAAACAGTCAAAAAAACAAATAACGATTTTTCAGTAAATTGGCTCAAAACAGGGAAAGGGAAATAGCTACAAATGCTAGAGATAGAGTAGCACAAGATGGTAAGGTTTTTAGTATTTATCATCAAAATATTCAGTATCTTCGCAACAAAATTGACAGATTAGAAGTATTTCTTAAACAGGAGGATCCTGACATTGTTATTTTCACAGAGAATGGCTTAAAAATAAAGGAAATAAATCAAGTTAGGATTCCAGGCTATTCACTGAGATCAGAATTTTGTAGAGTAGCTCATAGAAGTGGTGGTGTATGTATATTCACTAGCAATGCTAAACATACCCAAACTTATGAACTGGATTTTGTTAAGAGATTTTCTGTTGAGATGGATTTAGAGGTGACGGGACTAAGGTTAAAAATTGATGATCGATTTGAGGTAGCAGTGTTAGGTATCTATAGGTCACCAAATGGAGACTGGCAAAAATTTTGTGAGCTGCTCCATACACTTTTGGAAATTACAACCGCTCGTTTCACAAATGTTATAGTAGTAGGAGATTTCAATACCGATTTTGCCAGGCAGGATAAAATGACAGAGGATATTAGAGATATTATTAATATGAATAATTTAGAAATTAAGGTCCACGAATATACAAGAGTAACTCGAACTTCACAGACAATTATTGATAATATCCTCACAAATATAGAAGGTTGTAATGTCAGGTTAGGTAGCTCAGATCTATCAGATCATAACTATCAAATTTTAGATGTTGAGTTGCAGGGCCAGAATCCAAGCAGAAAAAAAACTTTTGTGAAAGAAATTCAGCAATATGAGCTAGGAAATATAGATTGTTTGAAGCAGGAACTGCTTCAAGAAAATTGAAGTAGTGTTTATAACAGTTGTAACCTAAATTACAAATATAAGCAATTCATTGATACTCTAAGATTTCACATTAGTGTATGCTGTCCAATAAAAAAAGTCAAAGTAAAAAGTAAATTAAACAAAGTAGATGAATGGATAACTGAAGATATTCTTACTCAAAGAAATATTGTTAGGGAAGCTTATGAGGAATTTAAATTAGTGAGGGATGTTCCGAGTGAAGTCAAATACAAATGTCTAAAGAAAAACTATGCAAAAGAAGTGAGGAAGCTAAGTGTAAGAAAACAGCTAAATATTAACAACTAGTACCAATTTTAACTCTGCTGTTTGGGAGGTAATTAATAGAAATAGGAGAGCAGCTCAAAAAGATACAGTTACTAATGTCCCCAGGATAATCGATGAACATGGAAATTATATGGATGATAGTATAGACATTTGTAACTTTTTCAATAAGTATTATCAACAGGTTGCATATAATCTCCAAAAGTCACTGAACACTAATACTTATAATACAACTACATTAAATGCTGAGCCAATTGAAAAGGTATTTAAATTTCATCCATTATCAAGAGATGAGTTGTCAAGAATAATAAAAAATTTGAATAACAAAAAAACAGTAGGATTGGATGGGGTCTCAAGCAAAATTTTAAAAGAATGTGAAAATGAATTACTGGACCCTTTATTGCATCTCCTTAATACTTCACTAGAGCAGGGTATTTTCCCTGATGATCTGAAACAAGGAAAAATTTTGCCAATTTTCAAGAGCGGTGATTCTGAAAGAGTTGAAAATTATAGACCCATTAGTATTCTAAATGTAATAAGTAAAATTTTTGAAAGAGTAGTTTTAAATAGGCTATTGATGCACCTGGAAGAAATTAATTTCATATGTGATGAACAGCATGGGTTCCAGAAAGGGAAATCTACTAAGACTGCAATAGTATCCCTTGTTGAAAGACTAATAGATATAATAGATTCAGGTGAGAAGGCAGCCGCAATATTTCTTGATTTATCCAAAGCTTTTGATTGTGTGAACCATAGAATATTATTGGAAATACTAAAAACTGTAGGTGTGAATGGTATAGAACTAAAATGGTTTGAATCATATCTCATAGGTAGAAACCAGTGTGTTGAGCTTACCAAGGTGGATGGGAATGAAATAGTAAAAATTAAATCTCAAAAACTGGAGGTCCAGGCTGGAGTACCTCAAGGCTCAATTCTGGGTCCCTTACTGTTTCTGTTGTATGTGAACCAATTACCAAAAGAGTTAAAAGATCACAGAGCTCTGTTGTTTGCTGATGACACATCACTTATCTTTAACAATTATTTATTAGATAGTCTAGAAATAAATGCTTTCACTGGAGTACAGTCAATTGTCCAATTCTTGAAGCAAAGGCAATTAACAATAAATAGTAAGAAATGTCAATTCCTACAATTCAAAAGTAAATATAATTCAGTAGAGGATAGAGAAATAAATGTGTTTGTAGAGGAAAATGAATTAGACCAAGAAGAGAAAGTAGCATTCTTGGGAATTTTATTGGACAGGAAATTAACATGGCATCCTTACATTGAGAGGATATGTAATAAGATATCATCTGGGGTATTTGTCCTGCGGAAGCTTGCTAGGCTGAATGATAAAAAACTACTGTTAACTGCTTACCATGGACTTATACTATCTCATATTAGGTATGCTATTTTAGTATGGGGTAATTCATCTCAACAAAATATGGACAGGGTGTTTAAGATTCAAAAGAAGGCACTCAGATGTATAGAGAAAGTGAATAGGTTAGACTCTTGTAGGCCTTTATTTAAAAAGCTTGGTCTATTAACTGTGCCATCCTTGTATGTAGTCTATATGAAGTTGTAATGCATGTGAAAATGAGTGGTGTGATCCAGAATTCAGATGTTCATGAGTATAATACGCGAAACAGAGCAGATTATCATATAATGGGTCACAATAGTAGGTTATTTGAACAAAAACCAGATTATATTGGTAGGAAATTTTATAACAAGCTACCTCAAATCTTGAAAAGTAATGATGATTTGAAGATTTTCAAAAAACAAATTAAAAAATATTTAGTTGATAGAGCTTTTTATAGTGTACAAGAATTCCTTTCAAACCTAAACTAGGTTGAACTACTTAGTGTTAGAATTATTATGAAATAACATGACTTGTCTTATACTCCATGACTGGAGTCTTTAGGACGTAATCTTAAAAAAAAAAAAATTTGTATAGCACGGCTATACAAAGGCATAGGCAGCGACGAAGCTATTTGATCTAGGTAGAATGAACGGTATATAGTATGAAAGATTGATTTGAAAAAATAATTTTCTGAAATTTTCAACAGTCTGCAAAGTAGCCGAAGTTGGGACTATAAATTTCTGAACTAATGCTGTGGTTGGGAATACGATAAAGTAATATTAAATTGAATTTGATACCAATATGCAGTTCAATCTGAATCAATGCTGTCGCCAGGACCAAGCAGAGATTCAAAATTCGGAATAAATCCACTCACTAAATTACAACCAGAATACATAAAATCTGATACCAGTTTTACAGTTGGAGGAGATATTAGACCGCACAAGACAACAAACCAAATGGCAACACCATGCGAACCAGGTCTCTGACAAATACTATAGGTTACAATGTGGCAAAGTCCTAAACCAAAATGGTAGATGTTCCGAGTACCGAGTTTAATATGGGTGCTGTCTATGCAATCAATTTAGAAGGCAGCTTGCTTAATTATTTGTGACATCTAAATACAATTGAGTTTTTCTTTTTAAATATCACAATTTGTATGCCGATATCTCCAACAAAATGTCTTATTAATTGATATGAATATCGACTACCATCTACCGCCAGATGGTTTTGGTGGTTGGAATATATTCGGCCGTAGAATATTTCGTATCGGCTGGATCCTTCACACGAAGCAAAATTCGTTGATCAGATCTCACTATTTAAATTTTAGGGACTCTTTAAATAATGCATTCGCAAAAATTAGCATCACATATGATTTTAGGAACTTTAGAGCAACTTTTAAAACAGAAAGAACAAAGATTAAAATAAATTAAAACAGGAACTAAAGCTTTTAAAAAATTTAGTATGTGGATCAGGTCTTTATCCTACCGATGATTTGTCAAAAATGGCCTCGAGCTCTCATCTTCCAATTTCCACCTGGGTTTCTTCTAAGAATTATTGATCTCCAAATTTGCATACTAATTCGGGATTGGTCAGATCCCATGACATAACAAATGCGCCACTTAAGTAGTGTAAATAGATCAAACTGTAAAGCTTTTTATAAGAAAAATTCTATGTCATAATATGTTGTTCTAAATTATTAGAAGGCTCCTTTAAAACAATGATAGAAAATATAATCACGTCTACCACGATATACATTTGCTAAATGGGGAAATAGGCTGAGCAATTCGAAATAATTTGTGCTGGCTCTAATTTTGTGAGCTTCAAATAGCTAATACGTAGATTTGTGGAACATAGACGTACTTTTCTAGAAAATAAAGTAGAAACATAAAATGATTTATAAAACATGCTTGTAACAATGATAATAAATATTCCTTCTGTTTACATTGTTTTTGATGTGATCAAATGTCAATCCTAAATTACTACACATAACCAAAACTATATAAAGGCTTTGAGGAAAAACTAAAAGTTTTACAAATAAATTCAGCCAAATGACAGCCATGGGCCCATTCGGCATACAAATTGTGATATTTAAAAAGAAAAACTCAATTGTATTTAGATGTCACAAATAATTAAGCAAGCTGCCTTCTAAATTGGCAAGTTGTCGGTGCAAGCAAGCCTTGATTTATTTGGGGTTATGTATATGTAGCTGGTTTATTTCCAACCTCGCAATATTTGAACTACCATTCAAAATTATAAACACTATGAATAATATGTGGTTTTATTGATTAACTCTCTGGTAACCCGTATTTTGCAAGGGTCTATTATAAAACTTAACAAACTGAAAACTTGACGTGATGAAATCTGGAAGAATTGAAAATAGGCCTATAAGAATCCTCGGTTGATTAAGAATTTATATGCAACATCTCAAGTAAATCAGTCCAGTAGTTCAGACATTATGATGTGTCAAACATAATTTTCCTATCCCTTACAGGTGTGTATACGTGTATAAGCCAGTTCTTTCCTTCATTATAGCATAGAAGATGATTGATAGATAGATTATATATATATATATATATATATATATATATATATATATTGTCACGTTACTTTTGGTGGAATAATAACGCTTAGCCTCTTGCTTGGCGTCAATCGGTAGAGCATGAGAGTTATTTTAATAATTATAAAATCTGGTCGTGGTTCTTCCAGGATTCAATCTCACCAAAATCTTCATAGGCTCAGACATGAGCTTTCACAATAATATAATACTGATAATTTATAAAAATATATATATAAATATAACTTATATCCTATAGCATTGAGGAATAAAATGGATAGCACACCACAAAAAATTTGATACATATATTAACAAATATCTCAAAATAAATCAAAGCAAAAATATATAGGGTGACAAAAAATACATAATGAAACAAGAAACGTAATCAATAAAATATCACAGATTAATCCTATTTTTGAGTTCTGTAGCACGAAACTCTACCATGTGCTTTCACTTCATGATCATATGCATTTGTCTGCCTGTAGCTTTGACATCAACTTGCTGTTGCTTGTCGATTTGGATAATCCTATTTCATATATAAACTTCTCAAATCAGAGCATGATAAATTAACAAATCAATAATCAAAATATATATTAATTTCTATAGTTTCTAATAAATATATATTACATATCTCAGGGTGCAAGATTCGGCACCTGACGGAAATAGATAGATCAATTTATCTAATGAATCAGAGCTACATTATATTATTGCAAATTATATTATAAAATTAATGATCATATGAACATTTGTATTATCAGCTTAGAACTTAGTATTCTTTTTGATTGGTATCTTTTGATATATGAATTGACTCATTACTATTCAATAAAATATCTCTTATACCATTTTTAAACTTGCGCAAGTATTTTTACCAATTTCTTAATTTTTAAAACCTTTTTGACAAGCTAGCTTTGATTTCTTATTTCATTTCAAAGCACTGAGGGCGCTCTATCACTATTCCAAATATTATTCACTCACGTGCTGGATTTTCTATGAGCTGCTGATGGCGATCCAAACTCCTGGTGGTCCTGGATTATTGGTGGCCAAAGTCGTCTCTTCCAAGGGATTAAAAATAGTTGAATGACTTCTGCTTTACAATAGCATCACAAAGTCTTATGAGAAAATTAATAATTCGATTTAACTTTAAGTTATTAAAAGGTACAGTAAGATATTGCGCTCTACAATTTTTGGTGACATCTCATGGTAGTGGTTGGAAGGCAAGTGGGGCAGTTCTACCTTCTTTTTCACATTTTTTCACTTCCGACTTGCAAATTTACATAAAATTTGGATAATCTGTTCCTCCGCCATTCAAGGCTCAAATAGTTTGTGCCGATCTATTAAATTATTACTTATCTTACATCTTTGATAATTTGTCTGCCTTCGGGCCATATACAAAACATAAACTGAACAACAATAATTTATAAATTCTTATCATTTATAGAAATATATACAAATATATTTGAATCGGCTCACTATTATCACCTATCAATTGCTACCATTTGATTGGTGCATGCAAATTATTATAGTATACATGCGCCTAGGAACCTCCTACTTCCTTAATACATTAAATTATTTTTGTCTGAGTTTTTAAATACGTTTTTTACATGCAAAATAATTTTCTAAAGATTATAGGTTGATTCTCATATTGCAACAATCAGCCATGTGGATTTTTTGGTTCCTCAAGTTGCATACTATTTAGTTACAATAAATTTCTGCCAAGGTGTTTGGCTAGATTCTACGTTATGTGACTCAGTCAATCATTAGATCGCCGATCAATAGATATTTTATGCCTAACCTTAAATTTTCTGCCTAACCTTTTATAATATTATATAGGTAGCAAAATTATTTTCATTTCTATTCGGCCGTTATAAATTTAGCCATGATGCCTGATATTATCTAATCTTTAACGTTATCATCTTTGGCGATATTAGCCTATTATTCGACTTAGACCTATGAATTTCTTCAAGTGGGAATTTTTATTTATCCATCCGAATTTCAATTCGTTACACACGCCCCTGGATTTGAATTCAAAATATTTTGAGAATCAACAATGTTTTTATTACAAATTCATTCCTCAACACATCGACATAATCCATAATTTATCCACCAAAAATACTCTCAAAAAACACAATAATTCGCAGACCTTATCTACTTACGCCCCCCTTAGATCTCCATCAAATATAACAATTCTCCTTATCAACACAAAAAATATCACAAATATAACATCTTAGACACATTTCCTCCTTATAACAATCATAATACAGTACTTTTCAACCTTTTTACCTTGCTTGCAAGGTCGCCAACCTATCTTCATATAATACACTTGATTCTCATATAATAAATTTCTTTCAAAAAAATAATTTCAATGTATAAATTTTTTGGGGGCTTATACTTCATTATAATTTCTAGGTCTTTAATAATAATATTAATAATATTCTATAGATCAGGTACAATTCTTCTCTTTTGCTACATTTGGTTTTGGCTTTGATGGTAACTAGTTTCAATTGAGGTTTTTTCAGTAACAACATGTCATAAAACAATGGTAATAAAATGTAAAACATATAAATAAATATATTAACACTAATAAAGACATTAAATAACAATATATAAATAACTTTTGGGTATAATACTTTCTTCATAAACATATGTTCAATAAGTGCTACATATTTTCAATCTAGATGGCTTCGCCCAGCTGGCTACTGGTCTACATTTCTATCTCTGACGTCATAATTCTCTGGCTTTTCTGTTCTACAGTACAAACTAACCTATTCATCACATTTTCCACATTCAAGGTAATTTAATTAATTTATTCTTTACTATCCCCGCTTGTGTCCTTTTTTATATGATGTAGATTACTAAAATACATACTTAAAAAATGGTTCTTCGACTGTTTCAGGCTTCTAACGGCTGGGAGGAATAAAAACGTTGGATTTGTTGCCATGTGGTCTATGCCAAGATTAAATTTACTACGATAGGTCAGTAATTGGTTTCATAGTGATGTTTTCCTTTGACTTCTTATCGTATTTACTTCAAATTCTGTGATATGGTTTAATATTGGCTACATTTTCCCACCAAACAGTGTGCGTATCTTCATTCTCTTGCAACTGGACTGTGTTGTGATGTGATATGGCTACGACAGTAATGGCCCTGAATAAATTAAAAAGGATTTATGGGTTACTTTCTCCAAAGCATTTGATAATCTGTGGCTCTTTTCTAAAACTTCATCTCCAATTTTATACGAAAATATTTTGTAAGCTTGGTCATGATATCTCTTTCTATTATTTGCCATTTGTTCTAGCTTTAATCTAACTAGATGATGGATATTAGAACTTGTTGGCTTATTTATCTCTGAGCTTGGAAAATCAATTAATTTTTCGATAAATGTATTGTTTCTTTTACCGAACATGATTTCGTAAGGAGTATGACCAGTGCCTTCATTTAGGCTGTTATTAGAACATTCTTCTAAAAATGGTAAATATCTAACCCATTGTTGATGTTTTTCGTTACAGTAAGTCTGCATAAAAAGAGAGATCTCTGCCATATGTTGCTCCACTGGATTAGCGCTGGGGTTGTAAAGAGATGTCTTTGACCATTCAATATTAGCCAGGTAAAGTATTTCCTTCCACTGCTTGCTACAAAAATAGGTTGCATTGTCAGATAGGATCCGTTTAGGCTTTCCTACTTCATTAGTCCATCTTCCAGTAACGCATTGGGCCAAAGCTTCTCCGGTCAATTTACCTATGAGAAATAGCATTGTATATTTTGAAAAAATACATGTAAGCGCGAATATGTATTTCTTTCCATATTGTGCCATGGGTAATGGACCATATATATCTGCTGATATCAATTCCAATAGTGCACTAGGGAGAATGGGATTAATTTTGCCTCTGATGTGGTATCGCGGGTATTTGGCTTTCTGGCATATATTGCAAGGTTTTATTATTTTGGCCACTTTTTTATGCATGTTTTTGAAATAACAGCTTTCTTTTAGTAGGTGGAGGGTCTTTGTAGTTCCAAAATGTCCGATACATTCATGGGCCTCTTTTATCAAATCTGTTTCCATGTTAGCGGGGATTATTATGCGCCAGTCATAAGTATTTTTAGCCAGTCGGTGGAACATGCATCCTTTGTAGCGGGTGTACTGTCGCAGGTAATCGGGTGGTTCAGTAGCTCCTTCCTCCATCAGTTCGCGGATCCAGGATAGTCTTGGGTCTTCATATTGGGTGATGCGGATCTTTTCAGGGGTCAGTACGGCAGTGTGAATTCGTGGTTGGATATTGGGGGGATATGGTATGCTTTCTCCATTCTTTACTGCGAAACATTTCAGGTTAGTTTCTTGACAATATGTAGCATCTATTTCTCTGGATAAAAAGTCGTCAGTCTGATTTTTCTTTCCTGGCAGATGGGTCAATTCGATATCATCTCCTAGCTGTACCTGGTTCTCAGTCGTTAGACTTAGTACCTCCATATGCTCCATAGCATTCTCAATTTTGTGGATACCCCACATCCTTGGCGCGCCTTCCATGTAGTGAGTGAAGTGTATCTCTGTAATTCCCTCAGTGCGTTTTTTCAAATCAAGTGGTACTATAACTTTGTGGATTCGGATTCGGTAAAAGCATGAAATTTCAATTTTTGGGAATTTAAACAGGCTTGGAAATGTTGGAGAAAATCTGTACCTAGAAGGAAAGAAATCTGTATCTATTAGGTGTGGACCGGATACAGGTAATACAAGAAATGTATAAGCGAATCGTTGTTGTTGAAGGTTTATTTCCAGAACACATTGGGTAGTTATACGTATTTGCCGTCCTGGACTGATACCTGATACATACACATTGGTTAGTGGTAGAGTAGCTAATTTTGTTTTTTCTTTTAGATGTTGAAATATATCTGTTTGTATAAGGCTACATTGTGAACCACTATCTACTAATGCTTGAACCTTCATTCCAAATATTTCGATATCGATATATGCTTGCATTTGGATATTGGGTAGCCTGCATTCTTTTTCAGTTTCTACTAATAAAATTTCCGGTAAATCATTTCTGAAGGTGGTGTATGATGCTGGAATATCTTTCTTTTCTTTGTTTGCTTCATTGGAGCTTGTATGCGTCATATCGGGGGTATCATATAGTCATGGTTTTTTAGCTGTATTCTTCTGTGTGTCTGGTGGTGGATTGTTGGGTGTTGGGTTCTGTGTTCTTTGTTGGTTTTAATCCTGTTGCATGCGCTAATGTATAATTTGTACTTATTTGATGAGATGGCTGTTTGTAATTTCTGTTATAATTATTCTGAGTGTAACCATTATTTGTGTTTAATCGATCACGGCCATCATAATAATTCCTGCGATTATTTTGCTGTGAGTAATGATTTGTTGTGCGATTTTGAAAATTTCTACTATTCCAATTATTATTTTGTTTGTGCTCATAGCGGTGTTCAAATTGAGGAGCAGATCGAGAGCGATCATATGATACTGGTTCATAGGTTTGGCTGGTATACTGATTAATTTTTTGAATTATGTTGATTCTGTGTGTACATTTGATCTGATCGGTGATTTGATATTGCCATCACAGATTGTATGCCATATAGATGATTTATTAATTGTTTGCAATCAGTAATGGGTTGGGTGTCGAGCGCCATTCTAACTTGATAAGGTAGCTTCTTTAGAATAATACTCGCTAATGCAGATTCGTTAATCGGCTCATTCAGCTGAGAATTCTTGAACTGTAGGGCAGTGACGAAAGTGGTACATGCACCATCTAAATTAGGATTGAAATCGCATGATATGATAACCGCTAGCACGTCCAACTGTTTACTTCTGCTCCAATACTGTTCCAGGAAGACAGCGATAAACTCATCCAATGATGTAAACTCATGGGCTCTACTCCGAAAAAACATCAGGGGTTCGCCACTTAATAAGCTGGTCAAACGGAGTCGCCACATACCCCAAGAGGTGGGTGCAAGAGTTTGTGCTAATTTTATTAGGTCAATGAATGGTTGAGGTCGCAAATGGCAATCCATATTATCAAATTTACTCAGTCCTTGCAGTATACTATGTGGATTTATGCCGTCTGTTTGAATTCCATGAGGTTGTTGCTGGATATGATTTTCTAATGCTGTTATTTTCTCATGTGCCATCTGCCATTGATTATTATTTGCAATTTTATTAGCATTTACTTCTTGATTTAATTGAGTTAAAGTGGATTTGTGTATTTGCAGAGTTGCATTTAAAGCTTTACATGTTTCTGTGTTCTGATTAAGATTACCTTGTAATTGGTTCATTTGTATGTATATACTGGTTTGTTTATTTTGAATAGCTGTGATACTATTAGTATTTTTATCCACTGTAGTAGAGATATTTAGTGGCTGTAATCTGTTTTTTAATTTCCTGTTGACAATCAGCTTTAATGCTGGTTGTTATTTCTTGAATAGGTGCTGTGGATTATATTACTAGACTATCTATCCTTTCGTTTAGTTCACAAGTAACTGTATCTAACCTTTCTGACAATCCTGCCGTAACTTTGTCCTGACTTTCTTTTTGCAAATTTATCATTACCTTCAGCTCCTCCCTATGACTTTCTACCTTGTTATTGATAGTATCTAACCTCCATCCTAATGATTGTATGGCATCCGTTGCCTCTTTCAAGTCCTGTTTATTTGTCTCTCTAATTGCGGTTGTTTCTTTTTTAATCATATTACTCATGAAATTTTATAACATGATAGTGAACATATTGTTCCATTATTACCTTGGTTGCTGGATATAGATCCGCATCTGAAAACATGCTCTGTTTTGTCAGATGTGCCTCTGCCTCCGGGGATACTGGATCTGCGGGCTGCTCCTCGCCCCCCCTCAATGTTGATCACTGCTATCCTCTGGTTCAACGGTGCGTCAGCGGCGTCGATTCGAGTGGATGATAGAGGTTGCAGACCTTGTGGATCGAAAACTATCGACCCAACACTTCCTGGTTCCCTTTCTCGTGGCATATTGGCATCTACCATGGTGGGATTTGTTGTGCTGGGAGTCGACAAAGTGGGATCTGTACAACCGCCGTACATATATGAAACTTCAGAGTTTGCGGGAGTGTGGTTCATTATGCTAATATGTCAAATACTAATTAAAAGTGATGAATAATATACAAAGAGTATTGAGCAAGGACACAAATGAGGATTCACAGTGAAACAGTTATGTGCAAAGTGTTTGGATAACCATGAACAAGGTATTTAAGTTTTTTATAATGCTCTAGCACTCCAATATTAGAATGTTGATTCCTGATCGGCTTATATACAAAATATTAATGACTTGATTAGCAGTTTAGGCCCATAAAATATAATAGCTCTCTATAAAATAAATTTTCCACAATAATAAATAAAAATTTCTTTATAAAATAATTTCTTCTTGTTTAAAGCTATTGATTCCCAAAAAGTAATTAGTTTCTTGCCTACCTTCCTCAATACAATTATTATTCTTTTATCTATCCACGACAAATTTCAATATGCCTAGACTTGTCTTTAGTTATTATCATCAATATAGGTCTTGACTTAATTTCAATAATTATTGAATGAGCTCTGCTCTCATCATCAGTCCCACGTTGGGTATGACATGTTATTATGTCACGTTACTTTTGGTGGAATAATGCTTAGCCTCTTGCTTGGTGTCAATCGGTAGAGCAAGAGAGTTATTTTAATAATTATAAAATCTGGTCGTGGTTCTTCCAGTATACAATCTCACCAAAATCTTCATAGGCTCAGACATGAGCTTTCACAATAATATAATACTGATAATTTATGAAAATATATATATATATATATATAATATATATATATATAATATATATATAGAAATATAACGTATATCCCATAGCATTGAGGAATAAAATGAATAGCACACCACAAAAAAATTGATACATATATTAACAAATATCTCAAAATAAATCAAAGCAAAAATATATAGAGTGACAAAAAATACATGATAAAACAAGAAACGAAATCAATAAAATATCAC
Organism: Nilaparvata lugens; assembly: GCF_014356525.2. NCBI lineage: Eukaryota > Metazoa > Arthropoda > Insecta > Hemiptera > Delphacidae > Nilaparvata > Nilaparvata lugens. The sequence goes on from NC_052506.1 coordinate 68,519,025, forward strand.
AGATTAATACTATTTTTGAGTTCTATAGCACGAAACTCTACCATGTGCTTCCACTTCATGATCATATGCATTTGTCTGCCTGTAGCTTTGTCATCAACTTGCTGTTGCTTGTTGATTTGGATAATCCTATTTCATATATAAACTTCTCAAATCAGAGCATGATAAATTGACAAATCAATAATCAAAATATATATGTTACATCTTTGATAATTCGTCTGCCTTTGGGCCATATACAAAACATAAACTGAACAACAATAATTCATAAATTCTTATCATTTATAGAAATATATACAAATATATTTGAATCGGCTCACTATTACCGCCTATCAATTGCTACCATTTGATTGGTGCATGCAAATTATTATATTATACATGCGCCTAGGAACCTCCTACTTCCTTAATACATTAAATTATTTTTGTCTGAGTTTTTTAATATGTTTTTTACATGCAAAGTAATTTTCTAAAGATTATAGGTTGATTCTCATATTAGAACAATTAATTAGCCATGTGGATTTTTTGGTTCCTCAAGTTGCATACTATTTAGTTACAATAAATTTCTGCCAAGGTGTTTGGCTAGATTCTATGTTATGCGACTCAGTCGATCATTAGGTCGCCGATCAATAGATATTTTATGCCTAACCTCAAATTTTCAATACTTTATATAATATTATATAGGTAGCAAAATTATTTTCATCTCTATTCGGCCGTTATAAATTTAACCATGATGCCTGATATTATCTAATCTTTAACGTTATCATCTTTGGCGATATTAGCCTATTATTCCACTTAGACCTATAAATTTCTTCAAGTAGGAATTGAAAAAAATGAAGTTGGATTCAAAATCCCAGTTCAATTGTAATGAAAACAAATTCCTTTATAGAATAATTGATAATAATTCGTTTTGAGGGAAAGATGAGAACAAAAAAATTGGGATATATCAGGATTCGAACAAAGGAACCATCGCTCTAAAAGCGAGCGTTTTACCATTGCTACACGGCTCCAATCGAAAATGAGTGTCTTGTAACAGCATTATAACCTCCTCATAAAAAAAACACTTCTGGGCTACAACAATGACAATGTAGCATATGACGTAAATGGAGCTTCAGGTAGCATGGATGGAATTTGAACATTAATTCTGGAAAATCTGGAAGGAAAATTTAAGCTTGGGCTTCCAGGTGCAAGAGATTGATATTTTTATAATCCATGTACAAAATTTGGAGATCTAAATCATTCCCGTTTTTCCGGTATGCAATCCACAAGTTGACATGTTTTGATGCGAACAAACATAACCCTACTCTCTCTTATTATATACAGATAGATTATTATGTTGCTTTGGGCTGTGATCTGTATAAATGTCCTGTAACATCTAAAGGTGCAACCACACATGCTGAACCGAACCTTGAACCGCGCAGCAAACCGTGCATTCCGCCGAACATTGCGCCTTTCAGCGAACATGAGCATGTTTCATAAAGTTAAAAATCAGCTGTTAAACATTCGCCGTACCGTACTCCGAACCGTTTGCCGTGCCGCTCGCCTCAGTTTTAACTCTTCGCCATACCGCACTCCGAACGCTGAACTTTTCAGCCAATCAGAGTCCATTACAATTCGCCGTACAGTTTGCTCTACAATTTTGGCTATCCATCACAAGTGTGAACATGAATACAGAAGTATATGGGCCTTTTTTTATTTTGCTTTAATTCATGTTTTGGACAATCCATTGTTAGAAATGATAAATTGATAGGGCCTAATAAATATTTTCCAATTCAAATGAAATAACTTCTTGAGAGATAAAGAATGGATAAATACCAATATTGAAATGTTGTTGACCAAGAAGAATTTAGTACAACGACAATTCATTCAACTAATTCTGTACTGTTAAAACTATATTCATTTTTTTATTGTTAATCAATTCCATCAACTAACCATGAACTGACTGGAGTGAATACTTTAATTCCCATTTATTTAATTAAAAGAATTGTATAAAAAATCTACAGTGTAGGTCATATCTAAATTCATAGAGAGTTCGATTGTTGTTGGCAAGAAACATGTTATTCAACGCAGAAATCATTGTTATTTTACTAAATGATAGGATAAGTTGAATAGTTTCCCTTTTATGGGGAGTTTTGACAACCCACAAAACTGATTTTCCATTTGAAGATATATAGAAAAGGTGCATAGGACCTAATTTTTTTTGTTCAGCTTGCCAGAATACCCCTCATTTCAATATTAAAATTTTCGACTGACTGTACACTGAGTCAATCATTCTATCAGGGCTCGAATAATTTTGGAATTGTAATTAAATAAGAATGGAAGAGAATAATTCATATATGTAGAAATATCAACACTTTTATTCAAAGACATATTAACTGCATGCGTATTCATATTGCTGATACAGCATTGTTAAAACTGTTGACGTTTTTATTTATCTCAAAATATTTTGTCTCAAAAAACTGTTCTAGCTGAAAAAATCCATGCCACGTGTAGGGCCTATACATTGCATCAGGAAAACGAAGTTTCAAAACTATGTTTTTTCTGAAGGTGCATATCCGTTTGTGCGTAAGTTTCCGCAGTCGATGACGGCAAGCATTGTTGACATTCATATTGTCCAAATTTCAAGTGTGCTAAAACAGCTGATCAAATAACTTCATTTGTTTTGTCTTTATTATCGAAGAATCAAGAAATTCTAATTATATCAACATATTGTCATTGAAGAGTATAAAAAAGTTTAATCTCAACCTGCCCCATTAACACATAATTGAACATAATCTTTTAGGTCATGTAGACAAATCGATATCCACCCAATCTGAGATTCTATCCCTGTCGTGGTCGAGGACGGCATTTACGCACAAAGGAATACTCAGCTTAAACAGATGTTTTTGGGATAATTTCTTTGATGCAGCTCTTTCACATCCACCATATTATCATACAGAGTTTGTAAAATTAAAAATATGTATCAATTATTAAAACAGAAATAATAATAATAATATCGAGTGACCTGGCTGGCTCAGGTCTGGTGTCAGAGTTTTCAGGTCGCAACTGATCAATTTCAGGGCCTCTGACATGACCTAACGACTGCTTTTTAGGCAGCCGGGACCAACAGATTAACGTGTCCATCCGAAACACGGGAGTGACCCGAGATGAATATCTTGCCCGGGCCGGGATTTGAACCCGGGCCTCTGAATCATAAAACAGTAATATTATTATATCAATAATAATAATATTATTAAAAATATCCATTGATTGTTAAATCTCACCTACCGTTTTCCACTTTTTAGGTTACTTATTTATTTTGTTTTTAGGTTAATAATTAACGTCAATTATTGACGATTTTGATTTCTGTCAGCTGTTGTGTTTTTGGTGTTGTAAAGTGGTAAATATCTGCCCCACGTGTTGGGTGACATTATGTAATGGTGTGGACTGCCAACCATTCATATGTGGTGCGGTATTTTTGATATTTATAATAGCGGTTGCTAAAATCCCTATTTTGAAATTAAATTCGCAAAAAGTTAAGGCCATCCGGCTCGCAAATATGCTGGGTTCAGACCGCAGCTCTAGCTCAGTGGTAGACGCATGTATTTTCCAAATATAATTAATCACCACAAGGTAAAATGATTTGTGATTAATAATTCTTACCGCTGCTTCCGTGAAGTTCTGGAAGAATACCAAAAAGGAAATCAAAAAGATAGTTGGTGACTGATTAACAGTAACCATGTATCCAATCGAGAATAATGAAGACCAACTATGGTTTTTTCTAGTTGATTTTTAAAACGCTTGTCATGAATACAGGTATTCACCAATTTACCATTCTGAAATTCCTTGGAACTTACAACGCCTTGAAGTTCTCTGGATCCTCATATGATATACTGTGTACTTATTAATATAATTATCGGTAAGATCTTCCTGGCTGAATCGTGCGTCTATCATCAAAGGATGATAAGTAATGAATGCTTTGAATAAGATCACTTATTAATATAATTATCGGTAAGATCTTCCTGGCTGAATCGTGCGTCTATCATCAAAGGATGATAAGTAATGAATGCTTTGAATAAGATCAATAATTGATTCACTAATTAATAAGATCAATAATTGATCAAATTGATTCACTGATTTTATATGCTGCAAAAGATTTTTTCTTGGTATCAAGACAGCTCAGACTGTATATCACGAGATGAGTTAGGATATAATAAAAACTTCTATGATTTTGTATGCTGACATAAAACATAAAATATACTCCCATAAAATAACATATATAAAATATTCTTATATCCATAATCATTATCTTACGTACAAGGATTAGGTTAATGCCTGTTCCGACTTACAAACACCTCATTAATATCTATATTTCAATTACAAAATTACGCTATAATTTATGCAAGTAGTGTATTTATTGCCATCTCTTCCGCGGCCTACCAATAGATCTTTTCCCTGCCGGTTTATAGTTCAATATATGTAGAGGAAGCCTTTCTGCCGGCATTCTTCCACATGGTCTTTCCACTGCTTCCGGTATTGTGTGACTTTTTCCAACAAGCTGTAAATTCCTAGCTCTGCTCAGATATCATCGTTTTTGATGTGGTCCCTTCTATCGCAGCCCTTGGTTCTCCGGAGGAATCGCATCTCCGCCGCCTGCACTCTACTCTCTAGGGGTTTAGTTGTAACCCACGACTCGCTTCCGTAGAGGAGGACTGGAGCAGCCATTATTCTATAAAATTTCATTACAGTTTCTCTCCGTGCTTGCTTCCCCAAGGTTCTGCTAATATTGCCACATACCACTTGAAATTTTCCAATCTTTTTCTCGATATCCAAATCTTCACTATAACTGATGTCGCATCCCAAATATGTATATTTCGACACTTGTTCCAGAACTTTGTTGTCAATCGCAATTTTTGACCGGGTTGGATGTTTACCTGTGAAAGCCATAGTTTTTGTCTTGTCTATTGATATTTTAAAATTGTACTCTTTACAAATTTCGTTAAGAACATAAACTGATTTTTGGAGGTCATTTTCACTGTCTTGAATAATCCACAAGTCATCAGCAAACAATAATGCATTCAGGTACTCGTCATTTGTTAGTTTAATTCCTAAAGCTACTCTACATTTCCATTTTCTGAAAATGTGGTCCACATAAATATTAAATAAAATGGGTGATAGGCTGCACCCTTGTCTAACTCCTTGATTTATAATCATTTCGTCTAGTCGATCCTTACCTGTATTGATTACTATTTGCGTTTTATTGTAGAGCGATTTAATCACATTCACCAGGTGAAGAGGGTATCCTCTCTCTTTAAGAATGTCCCACAAACGGCATCGATTCACTCTGTCAAACGCTTTTTCAAAATCGATGAAAGCCATGTGCGTTTCAAGATTGAACTCTCTTCTCTTCTCTATTATTCTTTTCACTGAAAAAATGTTGTCTGAGCAAGAACGTCCTTTCCTGAAGCCACTTTGCTCTTCATTTAAAATAGCTTCTGCAAATAATTTTCACTCTACCATTTATTATTTTAGAATAGATTTTTTACCCAAGTAAACCGATTCCCCTCTAATTTTTGCAATTATTTCGCTTTCCTTTTTTTGAAAAGAGAGATTACTTCTGCCTTTTTCCATTCTGTCGGGATTTCACATCTTTTCCAACACTCGTTCAACAGGTGCAAAAACCTCAGCTCTAAAAACAAACCACCATATTTAAAGAGTTCTCCATTCAGTCCATCCAAGCCAGCAGCTTTTCGGTTTTTAATGCTCTGCAATGCTTGAAGCAGTTCTTCCCTTGTTATGAGGTCCACAGAATTGTTTGCAAGCGGATCTGAAGGAGCAGTGTTCGGGACATTTTCAGAAAACCATAACTCTTTATAATGACTTTTCCATTCAGTATCAGATATCATATTCAATGATGCATCATCTTTTTCACTCCTGTTTATCGATTGCATTATCTTATATGCACATTGTTGCCTTCCATGAATATCATTTTCTATTACGTTTATAAACTTATCCCATGAAACCTGTTGAGCGTTCCGCACCACCTGCTTTGCAATGTTACGTTTTTGTAAGTAATCTTCCTAAGCTTCTTGCGTCTTTTTCTGCAAAAATACGAGGTATGCCGTCTGCTTTTCTCGGATAGCAGTTTCTATATCACAGTTCCAAATCCTTAAACGCTTCTTACTACTTCTTCTCAGCTTTTTCCCGAGTACCTCAGTTGCAGCTTTCTCAATAATACTGATAATTGGACTTCAAGTCAATTCAGAATTCTACAACTTAAAACCTGTTTGGTCTGTAGATTTAACAGGACATGCTTTGATCAATGAGCAAAAAATAATTAATAGAAATAACAATTTAAAAATCTCAGGGTTTTTGAGTTCGTGCCGTGCATGGAAATAAGCTTCCTACATAAATCAAGTAAATTCATAAAACATTCTTATAGACTATATGATAGCATTCAACACGTTGTGAATTTCTTAAACTCGAATAAATTTATATAGTGCTTTGATCAATTCCCCAATTCACTGCTAAAGGCCTTCTTAAAATGAACTCATTTAAGACAAATTTCGCACACTCACTATAATGATGTTCTTGAAGGTCTTGTAGAGTAAATTAATTATTTCCAATAATTAATTAGGCAGGTCCTTTTCGTCTCTGCTGGGCTCGCACATGGTCCAGATTTCTTATGAATTTCGATCAGTATCAAAAATATATTTACGGGAATAAATTACAATTAAGAACTCTTTAGCAACACTGAGTTCACAAATAATCAAACATTAACTACATATACTTTACATTTAAATAGGGATTGGCTTGATGCTTTTGAAAATTAATAGGAAGAAAGAACCCTAATCTCCATGTGCTCCTCACAAGTCGAAATCGTAAGCCACAGAGAGTGATTTCTAGAAAAGTTTCATCTCTTCCTTGAACGATTTATAAGCTTCCTTCTGATTGGCTTTCTAATCTTAGTAAGACGTGATGTAATTGGTTCTTTAAGATTCAGGGTTTTCCTAACTTTGTTATACAAAGATAAATGAAAATTTTTAAATATATAAGTTAAGTAATAGTCTTAGATTATTCCAATAAATAAATCTCGATATATGATGCTATAAAATGATATACATTTTATTTTTATGTGGGCTTTGTGTACTCTTGGTTTTCATACTTTTTTAGATTGCAATAAATAATCGTGTAACAATAATAGTTGTCCTTATCTATTTACATAAACCTTCCCTAGTGTATATAATATATATTTTGTAAGTAAATTACAATAATTCAATTCATACTGATTGATCGAACAATCAGCTGATTTGTTAGGTATCGATTCAAAGAACTGTAAATTGATCCTAGATCGATTGATTCATCAGAACAAAACAAAAGAATTCTAACCTCAAAATATACATGCAAACTTCTATTTTTCATGATCTGCCAATAATGAATAAGCCGCTTTATAATTTTTATTTCTGCCAAGGAATTCTCATTATTGTTGAATTACAATTTTGCATGATTTTCTTATCGCTTAAAGATAACCTGATATCTCTTTATCATGAATAATATTTGATTTTACTTGAGCGGTAACTTGACTAGGCTATCTATTCTTTCTATTTTATAATATTCTATTGAAGCTCAATAGTTTATATTAAAAGTATTTTGTGGTGTTAAAATACCACGTGACAGTGTCTGTAACTCACTGCCTTTTGTATCGCAGTCGAGATTTCATGGCCGCTTGTAGTTCCGTTTTTGTCTCAATTTTGTCTTTTAGATACCGGTATTCTTATAGATAAATAATCTATATTCACTTCTTGTAATCATTTTCAATTATATTTCACATATGGATTGTCTCTCATTATATTAGTATTCTCGTCAGTTATGTGTTGACAGTATTTTGAGTCACATAGTCATTTCCTTCTTGATTCTTTGTTTCAAGCCTAAACGCTACTTCGTCCTCCTGCTTGTTCCTGTCTCTTGTGCACTAACTTTTCGAAGTCCCAAATGTTTCTTCAAAACTTCAAGTATTTTCATGAAGTATGGTCACTGTCAGCATTGATTTTGATAAATCAATCTGCGCTATATGTCCAAATCAAAATCGACTCATTAGTTTTTTATTTATCTCAATTCCAAGTTTTCATGTGTGTCACAACCTTGCAGTGTACATGAACTTTTCTTCAGTGTTGAGACCTCTTCATTCATTCAGTTTTCAATCCAAATTCATCTTATGTTTCGGATTTCGCATCTAGCTTGCAATTTTGGATCTTTGCAATGCTACTCATTGAAGAATTGGTTTCTTCTTTCACATCGTCTTGTATCTGGAAACGCTACTACCGTACGTTCGGATCCAATCTCGCCATCGCCTTTGGAGTGTCTTCGTCGGAGCTTCATCGGTTTCTTATAACAGTGAGGGGTTCACTGTTGTCAGCCTAGAGTCGTCTTGGATTCCTGCTGGTCTCCAGAATCTTGGTTTGAGGTTCTCATCCTGATCTGCACCACCTGCGCGGACACGCTGGTGCTTGTCTCCACCTGCTGTTGCTTCGAACTTTCTGAGCCAAGTCCTTTATCTAACATTATTTTTTATTGTTTCCAATTTCAAAGCAAAATATTCACTTTGGTTATAGATCTTGTGCTATCTCTTCTAAATTGAATATTCTGAGTTTAAAGTATATTTGCTCTACCTTCCAAGACTTGTCTCAATCTATCAGTGAATCCTATATTCAATATTTAATATTATCTCAATATCCAGTGAATCTTCTTAATTGAGTGTTTTTCACTAATTTTAAAGCCTTAATCTTTCATTGGTGATTGTATCCTTTTGGTTTTAAAATTGACAATATTTAGTAACCTTCATAATAAATAATTGTTGCTTGCCTTTCCATTATTGATTTACATATTAATGTATTTTCATTTCGATTTCCAAAAGTTTAAATAGTCTCAAACTCAATCGATTATTCTGGTAGTCTCTCAAGTTTTAATCTCATGATTTCAAATGAATATTGTCTTATTGTAACTCAATCTTTAAATATTTCAAAGAATTGAGAGTGTTTAAACATCACTCCTGTATTTTGTCATTTTTACTTAAATTCAAGCAAGCAATTAGAAACATTTTTCTACTTGTATTTTACTAATATTGTATTTTTATTAATTTCCTTTGTGTCAGTTCAGTCTCTTGATTCTTGCACCTTTGCAGATCTTGTCTTATGTATCGATTATTACCGTACCTTAACTTTGCGATAACTGTTGTTCAGCTTATCCATTCTAAATTTATCGTAGAACTTTTGTAATCGATCATCATTTGTTTGATTTTGAACTTTCTTATTCTTATAAAACGTTTTATTACAAATTGTGCTGATTCAAAGTTTTTATTACTCTTGTATTTGTTACTTGAGCTCCTTTTCAATAGAGCTCCTTTGAGCATTTAATTGTAATTTTTCAATATTCAGTAACTTTTCATTTTTTATCAAGCCTGTTGATTAATTTTGGTTTAATCATTCACTGTTCTGAATTTATCATAGTTCTCTCAGTTATTATTTGCATTACAAACAGTTTAATTAAAGTTGTGATTATATTCAACCTTTCATTTGTTTTTTTCATTTCAATCTCAATCCTGAGTTACCATTTGCTGTACATGCCAATTTGCTTTCATTTAATACATATTATGTAAGCACATTGGAATTTTCCTCCATCAAATTTATATGTGGATTTTGTTAGTTTCTGATTACTCTACTGAGTTTCATGACCTACAAATTCACCCTTTATACAGTCCACTCTTTTGCTTAGACAAATTTCACATTGATATTATCAAAACAATATTATTGAGGTTAAGTGGAATCAGGTAGAAAGCAATAATAAAACAGCTATTTTTTTTTCAATTTCTATCATATATTATTATGATTTGGTGAATTTGCTGTATGGAATCGTATGTCCCATAACTGGAATTTGAACATTAATTATGAAGTATCTAGAAGCAGAATTGAAATTTGAGCTTCGAGGTGCATGAGATTGATATTTTTAGAATCAATGTGCAAAATTTGGAGATCTAAATCATTCCCCTTTTTCCGGTATGCAATCCACAGGTTGACATTTTTTTATGCAAAAAACGAACACACGAACACAGGAACAAACACAACCCTACTCTCTCTTATATAGAAGATATGGTTAACGACTGCAAGAGATAGGACTGTGGAACAGAATAGTGGTGAAACTATAATAGCGCCAGAAGTGTCTCAAAGACAATAGGTACTACATGATCTTTTTGAAAGTGATTTGAAAACAAAATGTTAAAACAACAGAGCTGAAAGTTGTCAACCTTATCATTCTACCTCCATTTAGAGAGGCTTTTCTTTGAGCCGAATGTAAATCTATATTATATAAAAATGAATGTCTGTTTATGTGTTTGTTCCCTATATACTTGAAAACTACTTGACATAACGGCATCAAACTTTGGGAATATGTTGTGTGAATATTGGGGATGTTTTCTGAACAGAAATTTTCAAAGGGGGGGGCAACAATAATTATTTATTAATCCATTTTACAGAGATATGTTTTCGAAATTGTCGGCCGAGCGGCTACCGAGGAACCGGAAAGATGATAATGATTCAAGATCATATTGTATGTGTCCAGATTAATTAGAATCTGGAGTTACCAGCTGTAATAAACACGTCACCCTGTGATAAATTGTGTACTGGCATTAGAACGGTAGTTTGGAGTTGAATTGTAGTTGATTGGTACCAGCTGTAGATAATGGTTCCTTAGAAGACCTATACAAATAATTATCACTCCCCTATCATTGACAAACTAGAAAATGTTGAGAAAAAATTATTCACCTACGGAAGAGAGTTGTTCATATTGCATTTATTAATTACTGAAGAATGACAGAATAATTCGATTTTTTTAATTTAGCTTAGCTTATATTCATCCTAAAATGGAAGATGGAAAGAATATGGAATTCTGTGTGACTCATCGTACATCGCATGTTTCTTGGACCATCTATTGACAATCAACAACTATGAAAACATTGAATTAATCATTGAAAGACTGATTCAACCTATCTATTTTTTCAATTCAACACTCTACTGATAGATATTATTACCAATCGATTGAGAAGAATATGTTTTCGAAATAATGAATGCTGCATGACTAAGCACATAGGAAGTCCATATTGAGATGTAAATTAGAATATTAAATGTCAGATAAATTTCATGATTCACCAAATGGAGTCGAGTGTGACATGAGATACATTAAATTTTAGGCGGTACGAAGTTCGCCGGGTAAGCTAGTTGTAAAAAGCTTTATCATTAATAGTCAACGCTGAAAAAAGACAGGCACAATCACCAGGAATACTATACATTCTATGAGGGACCAGTAAGCCATTAATTTTGAGTAGTTCAATCACGTCCATTATGGACACTGGATACATTATGGACAATCAATACCTATGATATTTATTAGCTACAGAATAAACGAATTTTGATTGCAGTGACCCCGACTACTACAATATGAATAAACATTCGGATCAAATATAAGGGATTATGCACATCTCTCATCAACTCGTACTTTTTATTCACAAAAAATATATTTTAGTTATATTAAATGAACTCCCGGTTGGTACTCAAGTTTGTCTTTTTCTGGCTGTGCTACAAATAAATGTAGGTATATGTTTGACATTTTGTTTTTGTAATCTTGTTGTCTATTAATTAAGAAAGTTTCCAATGTGACTTTCGAAGGCAATAAAATTTGAATTTGAAAAAAAAATAATCAACAAACTCCTCACCAAAGAAAATTTCTTTGCTCTGTTCTAATCGGAATGTATGAGACTCCATATACAGCTGATAGAAGGCGCAAACCGAACTGGCCAAGCATACAACAATGGAACAAACTCGTGGCAAGCTCGCGCTCTCGATAAACAAAAAATTAATTCGATCAGCTTATTGATAAGATTATTTTAAGCTTTTCAATGGTTACAACATATAATGTTAGAATTATCATGTGTCAATTATTTCAGTTCCATATGGCGTTCACCTTACCATGTTCATAACCTCACTAAATAGGATCCATTTTCATCCTTTGAAGCCCTTAGAGGCAAAATATCTCAAAATCCGTTCTTAGTGCGCGTCTAGCATGTTTAAAGAATATTTGTGCAAAGTTTCAAGTCCGTAGGCCAATTAGTTTGAGCTGTAGTGTGATTTTACCACAAAATTTTCAAAAAATGCCCTCTCCTTAACCCCCTTGTGCTCCTGATCGGAATTTTTCTGCATAGATCTAATTTTTTTCGTAGCTGAACAAAAAAGTTCCTCGTGACTTTGCTGTGCAATGTTCGCTGAGCGGTTAAAAATTACAACATTTTTGGGGGGCCCCAGCTCCCTCAGGGGGGCAAATTTCTGAAAATCCTTTCTTAGTGGATGTTTTGAGGCTACCATAGACAATAATTGTGTAAAATGTCAAGTTTATAGGCTCAGTAGTTTGGGCTGTGGTGTGATTTCAGTCTTTCGAGGCTTAGCCTTTTATAGATATAGAAGATTCCAAAAGAAATTCTACATTAATTGATTCGCTAAGTGCAGCCTTTATAGGTCAGATAACAGTTGTTTATCTGTCTTTGATAAGATTATGGTTCGTACTCGGTATTGGAATTTGTTTTCTTTACTCAACTGTTTACAAGACTCTTTAATGTATGATTTTGGGGATATGAAATCAATCAATATGTCACAAGCATCAGCAAAAAATTAAATTATGATATAGAACGTGTTTGGTGTGTCGAAACACTTCAATTGAGAAGAGAAAATCACTTGGCATTGTTATGGGTGCTGAGGGTGAGTTGAAAATTGCTGTCAGCCCATCTAAGGGATTTTCCAATGCCAATCCTGAATCTTATCCATGGAAAACTTATGGGATTATTTGGTTCAAAGTGTATTACATGATTATTCCGTATAGTGGAAAGTCCATTTTCTACACTATACGAAAAATAATTATTTCAAGTGTTGCAAAAGACGTTGATGCGATTTGAATAGAGATTTTGAAGTATGAAGTGATACTCTATTACTCTCACTCTATTACAGTGGTACTCCTATATCAGTCCCTTTTCCTATTCATCATATCTTCTAGATTGCAATCTCACCTTCCACTTGATTTTGAGAAGATTCTCTTTTGATTCTCTTTTTCATGTTTATAGTTCATACTCATTTTCATGTTCATAGACATGTTTATAGTTGATGAAATCATAATTCCTATCTACACAACTCATTCATCAAAAGCAAAACATGAAAACAAAAATATTGCAAAATAAGGAATAATTAACATTTGTTCTTCTAATGGTGGTCTCTGTTGATAATTTGATAACTGAGATAGTATTATTATCATAATAAGATATTATATGAACTGAATCTGAGCCGATATTCTGTATAATCCCAGAGAGTTACAAATAGAGCATGAATATAAAAGCTCTCGATCATCGTTTACAATGATTACTATTTCACATTTTATCATGTTGTAGGATAAGTATCAGAGTATTATGTTTACAAGCGCCCCAAAATAATGTTTTGAAAGTTTAAAAATGGAAACTAGAGGCTATACTCACTTTATTGTATTCTCGCTAACTTATATAAACAAAGCACATCGTTTGAAGTAATAAGTAATATGAGTTATAGATCCAATAATTCTATATCACGGCATTGGTCATGGGCTCGACTCCCTTCCCGTCTGGCATTTATTTGTATTCCTCATCTCATGTCTCACCAAACATGGACTCATGTGAACAAAAAAGGAAAATTTCGTGTTTTTCCAGCTTTTTTTTAATAATGTTATCATACAACTGTACGACTCTTAAATCTTCACTAAATGAATATAGAAGTTCCTATAGTCAAGAGATCCACGAGAAACTATGTGATTATTGAATTATCGTCATCTCATGATCAATTTTGGTCAAGATTTCTCATACCCCATCCAGCAAGATTCGACTAAACCAATTACAGGCCCGACCTGTGCCTTGCAGACAGGAGCTAGGATCGTGTTCTGAATATTCGAGTCAGTGAACAAGACCGGTCTGGCCAAATTGGTGATCAGCAAGTGGATTGTACAACATCAAGTCGCTCTGCATAGATAACATTCATGAATTTAGACACTTAATATGAATATAGTCACAGAATATTTATTGGGAATGAATTTGATTCGAATGATAATGTTTGAGTGTTTTTCATTGAGAACTTAGGGTGTTTTTGGAGCACTAAAAATCATGGAAAACATTTATTATTGGAAAATAATATATTTTCTGCCTAAAAATTGATTTGACAATTGTATATTTGTAGCTGAATAATCTAAGTTGTAAGGCAGGAAACATGTTGAACTGTTGAAGTCAAAATAAGAAACAGAAACATAGAAAACGAAATTTATTTCAACAAACGGAGATGAAGGATTCATCTCCAAGTGACTTGAAAGAGTTTGGTAGAAAAATCTAAACGAACATAGAATCTATTATTTACAATACTAAAAATAGCTATAATACAATCTTAAACCTATAATATATCCAAGTAACTATTTGGTTGAGCTATACCCATACTATACTATGCTAATCATCTCTGAATAATTCTAAGGTTATAATTAGAATTATTTCAATAGTGATCTCCTTGAATTATCAGTGTTTTTGTGTCATTCTCTGTCTTTGAAAAAGAGAATCAATGAAGTTGAATTACAATTCCACCTTAAGTATAAGTTCGATTTTAAGTCTATGTATAGTCATACCGATACATCTATTTCAAAAATCGTCCCAAGAAAGTACAGGGACTCTATTATTTTTATCAAGTATTTTTGCAATATTTTTTGTTTTGAAAGATACACTTATTATTGAGAGGATTTCATTTGAATGATGAAAATTCTTTGAAAAAATTCAAATAATTTGATTATTATTCGTAACATAAAACTAACAATTTCTCCAGAGAATTTTCATTCCACTGGTATGTAAATGATGTGTGCAAGTTTTTTCAAAACACGAATTGAAGATCTCACAGATTTATGTTATTAAATGTATGGTTGAACAACATCTAGTCTATTTAATGAGTATGGATAACTACCACAATCTCACCTCCACAACTACCTACTCAGAAACGGGAATAATCTCACAATCATTTTCATGCATCATAAACTCCTTATCTATTCCTTGGCTTAACACAATCCATTTCCATCTACTAATTGGGTTCTTACTTCTACTCCTTGGAGATTTTTTCCCTAGAATGAACATAATTTTCTTTTTGCCAAGACTGAAGGTACCGGTAACATTCATAAATGGTAACTTAGTATCAAGATGCATATTATTATGCTATCACTACTTATCTCACTGAACTGGTTCCCCAGTATAAGGGTCGGTTTCCGATCTCGGGATTTAGCTAAGTTCTAGACTTTAAACAGCTGGAGTCAGAAAATTGGCTTTCCAAAACCGGGCGTAGTCGCAGCAAAATAGTCCTTATTTTCTTATATGTATAATTTGAAACGAATTTCCTTGACGAAATCAAACATTCCTAAATAGTTTAAAATAGCTGAAACTTTACACTATTTTCTCTTTATTTTATTTTGTGTTCAATTTTCTAGTTTTTGAAATTTAATTTAAACGTGGATTGCGACTACGCCCCATGGAAAGCCAATTTTCTGAATCCAGCTATTCATAGTCTAGCTAGAACTTAGGTGAATCCCGAGCTCGGAAGCCGGCCCTAAATGTTTTAGCATCACATAGTGAACTGTCACATATTTCAGACATATTAGAATAATTATCTGCTAGTATCAGCACAACAATAGTTTCCAGACAATATTCTTAACACAGATTATTTAGTTCTGGGAAATTCCAATCAGAATGATTTCATGAACTGAACTAGTTGTTCGTAAGAATAAATGCATTTGTTATAGGCTGTAGTGCATGTTGCTGGATTCTTGGACTTGACACCGATGTAGATGGCTTTCAAGAATTCCTTGTGTCCATCGTCGCTTCCAAGAAAACTGCTCGACCTGAAACAAAAATAACAAGACGTTACAATTTATTGAATTTCTCCTACATCATAAAATGCGGAATCAACTGAAAAAAATCTAATTTCTGTAAGAATATTTCTCACTATAAAATTGATTTTCATTATTGTTTATATGCCTTCTAGTCATAGTTTGACTTGTATTTGTTTGATCAGTGATGAAATGAAAATATTGCAACAGTTTTGTCACATGAAGTTACAGATTTCTTGCAAACAAACTTTCAAACTGATGTTGACTTGATTTTATTTTGTGTCAACTCTGATGGAAAAGGCTCATTGATTCCTCAAATGAATTTAATTTAGTAACTATTCATTTTCCCACTCCCAACATACATGGAAGATATCGTTTTTTCCAAGTCAACAGGTCGTAGTAGTTAATTGAGTAAAGGTTAAGAATGTACACGTAACTGAAGAATGAAAAGATTAAGTGCATTAAAAGTCATTTATACAAAAGTAATTTACAATGATTAAAATAGTGAGAGTATCTCGAAGCTGGTCTTCACTACTTGTAAAACAAGTATGGGATACTTGAGTCACATTTTCATTCTACTCTCAATAATGCACGTGGTAAAAAACAACTGCAGTGAACCACCCTAATGGCGATTCATGCAATTTTTTGGAAATTTTTTTTTAGCATTCTTCTGCATGAGCAGTGGCAGTATCTACTTCACGTGTCTCAAACTGTTGAGTGTAACTGATGGTGAAGTTAATCCTAAAGAGAAAAGCTAGTCGGCACAAAGTTCTGCTTCCAGTAGTCTGTTAGCTCATTGGAATAATTGGATTCAAAAGTTGAGATTGACTTTGGAATGAACGCAATCATTTGGAGTTTTCACTTTGAAAATAATTTTATCTCACTATCACATTGTTGAGATTTTCCTGTTCCAAGATGAGTTTCCAAGTTGACTTTTCAAAATTCACCATTTCATGATCAATTGAAACTTCATTGGATTTTGTGAATGAATCTATAAAAATACAACAAACAATGAAGTGAGAAGTGTTGTGTGTAGTTTTAATTCCAAAGTACATAATCATATTACAGTCTCTTTTCTGTATAGGGCTACTTGTAATATAAATATAAAGAAAATAAAAATCTCAGTACCCTTTTTTGAAATATTTTATCTCAACATGTTTCGGACATTTGATCACTTGAAAATGGCATAAATGTCCGAAACATGTTGTGATAAAATATTCCAAAAAAAAGGTACTGAGATTTTCATTTTCTTTATATTCATATTTCAGTATATAATTTTCCAACCTCTTCAAAATGTAATCAATATTCCAACATTAACTGGTTTAATAACCAACACTGTTGGTTTGCTTTTTCTGACTTGAAGTCTGCGTATGTGAATCTGAATATAAATAACTATAATTGTTTCGAACATATTTTGGATAATTGTCTAGAATAGAGTCGTCTAAAATATTCGATAAGCGAATTTTATCGGATAATCAGGGGTACCCACAGGAACCCTTCAGTTTGTAGCCTATGGTATCCGTATCTGTTGAAATAGAGAAAAGCGGATATAATTTTATAATTATTACTCAATCATTCTCTAGGTGTGTGTAGTGATTCCCCTTATTATGATCATAGATCATTTTTCTACCAAAAATAATATAATATATTATTTTTGGTTTAAAATCAACTATGATCATTTATGAGAATTTATTCTCATATCATGAGAATGATGATTACAGGTTGAATTGGACATTGGCTTACACATGACTTAAACTCTTATTCTTATATTAGTTCTTATTCGTGATTCTGAAGAAACCAAATGTGATAATTTAGCAAGCATGAGAAAAGATTCCAATTCACAAGAATGGTATGCTGATTATTTGAATCTAATCAAATTCATTAATTTTAGGGATAATTATTTAAAAGTAATTCTGAGAATAACTTTTCAGATGTTTAGTTCCATATAGGAGTACTTACAATAGTTTTTTTTTTATATTGAAGGTACAAAATACATATCAATAGTTTTGTAATAGTTTATAAGCTAGAGTTTGTATTGCTAGAGTATTGACTTTATAAACATAATGGCATTTCAGTATTCAATTTCATGAGACAAATCTAACGGTAGATTAAGAAATTTATTCTATCAAATTGCAAACTGTAGGCTACGACCTTGAAGTGCCTCGTCATTGTTGAAGAAGCATCCATTTAAATTTCAATAACTGCAACCGCTTCAGCAATGAAATACGAATGCAAATTCGTGATGTACAAAAAAATATAATTGTAATTATACCAATTCAGATGATTATAATTGTTATTATGATTATGATACAGCCACCATAGTCATTGGTCATTCATTACTACATTGGTTTCAAGATATGGTCATTGTGCGTGATGGTTGCCTATTCTGGAGATCTAGTCTAGTCGAGTAGAAAATTGAAACAATATAACAAAATGATTCAACATTCCAAGAAATGTTTTCATTTTACTCATCTGGATTGAACGTGAGTTGATTGAACTTTCTAATCAAATACCGATGACAGCTCACAATCTCATCGAGTTGAGATCTGTTTCTCTTGTGTGATTACGGTTATGTGGGATGATGATGGGTGCCTTCCAAAACAAATTGGACAATCGACAACCTTGCCTAATTAATGGGACAATCATGTCTGGAAATGTCTTTGCTTTTAACATAGACTAATAAAATTGTAAAGGATG
Source organism: Nilaparvata lugens (assembly GCF_014356525.2). Lineage (NCBI taxonomy): Eukaryota > Metazoa > Arthropoda > Insecta > Hemiptera > Delphacidae > Nilaparvata > Nilaparvata lugens. The sequence goes on from NC_052506.1 coordinate 68,537,658, forward strand.
TAGCGACTATTGGTCGTGAAGGGAAATCGATGAATTACTCTTCTTCAGTTACAAATTCTTTGATTCCAACAAATTATAGGCCTGAGTCAAATTTACGAGGTACTAGCCTACTGACTATAGACTTTCAGAGTCTACATTTTGTCACGTACGATACTCATTCACAAATGAATAATTGAGAAAATGAACAGATTATTTTATCCAGATAACAATTTTATATTTATTATAGAAATCACTAGTACCCCCTCCTTATACTTTTTTATTTGAACACAACTAGTTTCAGCTCATGCCGTTTCCAAGAATGATAAAAACTGTGTTTTTCATTGGAGTAGTAAAACAATAAAAAACTCATCATATTATAATATTCTTTTCTTCTGATAGCACATCAATGTTTACTAGACGATTAAAGCTGAACGATCTCCAGGCTACCTTCCAAGCATGTTATGGATTGCCAGGGCCCTATTAAAAGTATGAGTATCTTATCATTTTTTGAATTTGAGTATTGAAAATTGAATTCAATAAAACACTTCTGCCTGATGATTCATTACTTATCATATCGTGTTTATTTTTTTTAGGAATCAGAACTAGATGATCATGGTTGACAACATAGTCGAGTTTTGAGAGATACCTGTTTATAGAGGTCACTATCTCGCAGGCCTTGTCGAAAAACAAAATTTTACAATACACGAAATTGTGATTTTTTGTAGGACTACACCACCTTTTCCAAAGTAGGAACACGTTTTTACGCAGAGGTACTTCTGCATTCAGGTAAAATGGAAATAATAAGGTAGTTAGCATACTATGAGGAAGCGAATGACGTATTTATATGACGTCAACACGAAGAGGCACCCAGTTGAAGGCGTCAAGGGAATCGGCACTACTGCATCTCAGGATATTTAAAAAACGGGTTCCTGACCTGTTCTTGATCCAAGGTGAACTGAAACTAAGAGTTCCATGTTGAAATGAGAATTAGTCACAATTATCTCTCAAGAATTTTGTGTTTTAATTTGTTTTCAAATCAGCTTTATCACGCTGCCTACAATAGGCATACGTTTTGAATTTTTCAAGAGGTAGTTAATGTCTTTGATAAGTCACCAGTTTGTTCATTGATGAATTCAAGCAAACATAATACTCTAGAAGCTTGAAAAACACAAGGTTCTTGATTTGATTGCTTATAAAGTATAATAATTATTATGACGATTTCATAGAATCATTTTCATAGGCTAGTGGAGCATAGGAAGACCAAGAAAGAAATGGATGTCGGTACAGGCCAATAGAGCCTAATTATTGTAAGAAGATGTTGATGATTCCTATGAGTAGAAATTTTAGTACTTTAGTTGATAGAACATCATGCTGTGTTATAAAATCGAATGTTGATCATGATTGTGATAGATCAAATCCACATTAATATAAACACATCTTCCATCACAGAACAATTTGTTAGGCCATTCTTGGTTGAATGTCAGTCCTATAGACTAAAACTAATGGCCACTCATGAGACGCCCAAGAATTCAAATGTATCGTTTGGGAATTTGAAGGCTTTATAGATTAATTAGAGCTCTTGTGAAAATGATTATAGCAGGCTCATGTCATCGATCTCCAACTTGAAGGACAGAATCTGAAATTGATTGAACCTGAATTTGATAGAGCAGATTGTTCAACTCTTTTCTTCGAAAAATAAGCGCTAATTGAGTTATCTTTTTTTGCTAAAATATTTTATCCATTCATTAATCACATTGTATACAAATACATGACATGAGGAAAGGCACTACAGGCTCATGCCTTAAGCTATCCCCTTTCTCGAATCAAAATGTAGATTATGTCACTTTCACTTATCAAAAAACAATTCTCACCCTTCAAAGCTCAAAAAGCTAGCGGATTTTGAACCAAATAGATTTTATTAAATTCTTGAATAATTAAAATTCAGAATATTCATTATTAAGAAAGGCTCAAATTTGGAATAAGGTAGAAAGTTTTGAGCGAAAAACTCCACGCACTTTATAGAAACCACAGTTTTCACGATGAGAAACTGATATTTTCTGAGAAATAAAAAAATAAGATGATGGTTCTTCTTAATAACAGATTATGAACTGTGGAGATGTGAATAATACCATTAATCACCATTAATTACAATAAGCGTTATTCTAGAGTCTCAACAATGCAACAGCACTTTTTTTAAAAAGGTTTTCTTTTTCAGAACCAAATTCAAATTTTCGTTGGAACGTTTTTGTGAGTTCGATATGTAGATTTCAGCTCGCTAGCGTTCTTCTATATCTTTATCTATATCAATGACTCCAGATTTTTCATAATTTTTACAGATTGTTTGTTCAGTGGCATCGATCTTCATCGCTCCTTACGACGGATTAGGAATAGGTAGATAGATGGATAGATAGGAAGAAATGACATAGGCCAATTGCATTCAAGAGACGGTTGAAGGTGCGACAAGAATGAGTGAGTCGCGGTGAAGACTGGGTAATGATAAATATTTGGAGTCATTGATACAGATATAGATCTAAAAGAACTCTAGCGAGTTGAAATCTAAATATCTACCTGTCTGTTCTGTTCGTACTCTTATACTGTGTTCACTGTGTGATAATGATTCAATAAAGAAATGAAATGATTCTCACATTATCACTTTATCTCAAACTCAAATTATGTGTCATTATCTGGCCTAGGTCTATCATATTGTTTAAAGTAACTGAAGCTTCCAAAGATCATCTGAGTCTTCAACTAGTTATCTCATGATCCATAATTTATTGGGATAATAACACTCATGAAAGATATTTAGTCTGAAAAAGAAAAACATCAATTCATGAAAAAGTATGGAAAAATTTTTGAAAAAGTAAGTTGTAAAGAAAACATAAGTTTAAAAGTAAAGGCGAACATGCTAGAGTTGGATATTCTCAACTTCTCCTCAAGTGGTTTTCGAGTGTTATTGTGCAGTGGCTTAAAATTGGGATAGAGGCATTTATAATGGCTTTTGGTCAGCGAGAAGGCTGTTGAGGAGAGTTTGCTGGTTGGAGAAGTGTGTCAATTGGATATGGCGACTCCTTGAGGGAATCCACTTTCAAGTGTTGGAAGACCTGAGACCTACTGAAACCAGTCCATTTCTCTTGATATCATTGACAGCAGTGAAACCAGCCGGAAAAAATTCGGATGGTGTATTTATCCGAGATTGAAGAAGAAATAGAAGCGATGAGAGTATGTTGTGTGCCAGGTGGGGATGAGGAGAGGAGAGAGTAAGAGAGATAGAGATACAGTGAGTGAGAGAGAGGACAGCAGCCAACCAACGCAACGGGTCATAGCATAGATAGCATTCAGTCTTGGCTTGCTCACTCAGCACTCGCGGTACTAGTGTCTTCCTTCGCAACTGACCTAATCTAACAACAGGTAACTTCAACACAACTTTTCCTTCTAGTTTCGTTTTTGTTTCTAACTACATCTCTAAAAAACGTCTATACTACCAACTTATCAAGAACATCATTTTCCATTTTGAATCCCTCATCTTCTTCGTGATCTCACAACATGCTCCTAGTTGGTTGTAAATATTTGAAAAAGTTGTAGCTAGTTTTGTGCATGAATAGTCGAGGAAAGATCAGTGATTTCTGACATCAATATTTCGGTGAGTATTATCATGGATTAAACCTCGCTCACAAAGGTATGTAAACGCACAATACTAACATCACTACGGATTACATTATTTAACAATCCATTTCGTTCAGAGCTGCTTCGTATGACGAACTCATATTTCCTCAAAGGTCATCTAAAAAAATTGTGTGATTGAATACATAGAAATGATATTGGAAGCCTAACATAAGTTTTCAGAGGAATTAAATTCTGAATTTTTCATGAAAATGAATAAAGGTATTCGAGGATCTTCTAGAGATTAAGAAAAGCGCTCGACTCTCAAAATATGCTCCCACTTCACAAGGATACCTTGCAACGACCTTAACAAATTCAATAATGATACTTCTCACTTCTTTTGCGAGCTCACCTCTGTTTCTGTGCTGTTCATAAAGTTTGTTTTTCATCAGAGCGCAAAATGTAATTCCTGATTGCTCATAAATTTTCATGGACAGCACTTTGAACCACAGCTTTTTCGAAGTTGTTAATGAGAAGACATTAAACACTGATATTGGTTAGCTTGGGCCTTGCATGGATAAAGTGATTTCTGGTTTCACTGTTTTTCCATGCCAGTTTTATGTGCCGCTAAATAGGTCTATTATCTGGAGCTTGACGTGGTAACAGATTCATGCTTGAAGAGCTTTAAAGTGATGTAGTAATTACCCAATTAAAGTTTTCTCATTCACAACAGAACTAATGTTCGATCCGAATATGTAATTATTCTGCTGTTTACAATACTGATTTTTATTTGGAGAGAAACATTCTAGAACAGTTTTGACTGTGCGGTCAACAAGGTAGAGGGAAGGGATTATCTCTGTTATCTGAACGTTACAATCTTGATTCATCTTATCATTTATTTGTTTTTCGTCAAGTTTTACTCTCTTCTACTTATTTCTAATAATTAGTCAGTAACGTCAGTGTAATATTATATGAATGTAGTCAGGCTTGTAAGACTCTAGACTCTCCTATATACTGTACAAGTAAATGTCTATCCATGTCATATTGAATCAATAGCTCCATATACCAAGAAGAATGCAATATCAATATAGCTTTCAAATGTGAAAGTTGATTGAGAAGCATGATGCTTTATTCCCATGCTCTCAATGATCATGACTATTCCTTCTGGCTAAAAAGTGATCAATCATTATTTCTGCTCAGTTGAGAATCAGTTAACTCAATATTCAATAATAGCTTCGAGTGAGAACGAAATATTTTCCTTCAACTACTCCAAGCATCTCTTGAAAATAATTTGTAGAAATACATTCAAGTGAGGAAAAGTGCTTATACTTGCTGATGATACTTGTGTACCGGTATACGAGTAGAAAACTGGAGAAGGCATATTGCAAAATAGACCTAATATTGTATGAGCAGTCTTCTTGTAAAAATCTACGATAATTTTTGAAATATTAGAATTCATTTTGACCATGTTGACCTCGAATCAAAAATTTTCGTGATATCTAAACTGAGTGCTAGAGCTTCATAGAAACTGGGTAACACAGATAGTGAAAAACTAATGTTTTTAATTGGTTTAATTCATTTTAGAAGTATTTTTAATCATAAATTCGTGTTTCTTGTTTGTTTTTATTGTAACTTCGAGTATGACTTGAGAATGAGAAAGAGACATAACCTAGCACCATTTGGACTGTTATAAAAAAATGGAATTGAAACAGTTTTCGACTCTAGCCTGTGGCACTTTTCCAGAATTTATGTGACCCTGAATGATTGAATCACTGGAAAAATAGATGTATTGCTATCATAGAACTGCTTCCCATATTTCAGATATTTTATTCATCTGATCCAATTACAGAGGTTGTCCATTCAATAGCATAGCCCATAGGCTGAATGATGGATAAACCCTTAAACAATGCAAAAGTCCACGTATTTTTCACGGAGGTTCTATGAAAAACACCAAGTCTATGAAAAACACTACAGTATCATAGCTTTCTAAAAGTGCTATTGGATTACTCCCTTAGCTTTTCTGTTGAAGGCTATATCATAACTGTCAATTCAGTTGTAGGTCTCAACTCTGAGTTTATCGAGGCCAGGTCGAGTATATAATTAATTTTTTTGATAAGAGCTAGCCGATATCAAATATCTTGTCCCAGAGTAGAGATTAATAAAGCTGTAGTAAACAGGGTGCGCTGGAGCCCCATTTGTCAGGTGACATGAACGAAGGTGACATTCAATGAAGCGCGTGCAGGTAGGGTGGCTTGTTTTTCGACAAATTTTTCTGCTTCCGGGTTTTTATTGATTAGCACAGATTTATCCATCAGTTTGATATCATTCGATAATTGGCTTTCGTTTTTCTGGTATGAAGCTTGTTGTTTATAGTATATTTTGCACCTAGAGCAGAAAATGAGATTTTTCCGGATCGAAATCGGTTTTCAAGTCCGAGGCCGTAGGCCGAGGACTAGAAAAGATTGAGAGCCGGAAAAACATTTTTGCCCGTGGTGCGAACGATATTTTTCGCCACACACAAAAATAAACAATATTTTATTTATGAGAATAGTTGTTTACTAAGCACTTCCGAAAGCAGAAGTGGAAGGTGATAGCTCTAGCAAATCTGAGGTAATCTGAATATCAGGAAATTGTCCATGTATTTTTATTTTTTATTCTGAATTGTCTAAATAACCTAAAAGATGATGTTCAATTATGTGAGAGGTTGAGTTTATACTTTTTTATTCTTTCAAATGACAATAAGATGATAGTATTATAAATGTTTTAATTATTGAATAATGAACACAAATAATGAAAAGTTTTTTATCACCTTTCTTAGTTCCATGTTAGCGGCTGGAAAGGGTACTCTTTCCGGCCTATGCCAGAAAGAAACCTGTTCTGACGTCAGACGAGAGTCGTCTGCAAACAATGTCTTTCAGATCTACGACTGGAAAACAGTTGCTTTCTGTGCAGTGTGGCGAAAATACATTAGGCCTATATAGATGGAATATCAGGTTTGAAAAGTTAGTTTTCAAAGCAGTTATATTGTTGGAAATGGGATAATTTTTGAACGTGTTAGAAGCAGCTGTTATTTGGATTACGTGAGAGACGAATATTCTATAATCTAATCTTAAACAGTAGTATCTTTACTCTATGATAGTATTCAGACGATCTATGACTCTTAGACTACCAAAGACTCCCAGACTAGGGTCTATGAAGCTTGTCCCGTCAAATACCAAATAATCAATTTTACCATTGGGATAATGTCCCAATACAAAAAGCACGATGAAATGAATGAAATTTAGTAAATAGCTTTGCAATTTCAATTTCACATGTTATTATTGACATTATATGAGGTTATTTACTTACTTTCAACTCAAAATGACACTGCAAATCACATAAGAACAGCTTCATTCAGCACAAAACCAGCATCTGACACATGCATGCATGAGAGCATATAACCACAATAAATATAACCTCAATTCACAATAATATGGCTATCAGATAGTTCTAAACATCTGATGTATTTTACAGAATAGACCTTAGACTCTGGGATTCATTACTGTGTAGTTTAGATTATCTATTCACCCACTGGGATTCGATGAATTTCTATTGGGACATATTGTCCCAGTTGTAGTCTGAGGTTGGTCATTTCTGCTGGGACATATTGTCCCGTTGGTAGTCTAGGGGATAAACGAGGGGGTATTGTGTCGATAATTGGACTTTAAGTTGACTTTCCATATACTGTGAATTTTCCCTTTTAAAACTCAACAATAACTTTTTTCATTCAAAAAAGGTGGCAAATTGTCTTTCCTGTTTCTTATATGATTTAATTTATTATTAAAATTCATTTGAAAAGATAAACATCGAGTTCTCGATTTGATTATTTCTAGCCTAAAATCTTTCACACAGGAGAAACTAAAACTCAGTCACTGAAAACTAGAGACTTCTAGTAATGCCTAAGAGAAACTAGCCTACATATTCGAGTGGATAATAAATGTATTATTCAGGGGCTTATTGCCTCAGTCCTTATCAAGTGAATGACCATCACTTCTTGTCTTGAATAATCTGATAAATAGAGTAATAATATCCAATATGGTTTCTTCGCAAGGGTACAAATTCAAGGATTTTCGACAACTTGATGTGCAGTTTGAGAATCACTGTCATTGCGGCCTTGCCAAACTTGCTCCTAGAGTTTCTTGTTCTTGCTTTCCGGAAGTAGAATTAATTTGTTAATGAAACGTGCTAATTTTTTTCTGAAATTCATAGCCTATCTTGGCCCTTTTTAAATCATTGGTATTTTCTTCAATATTGATCTGGCTTACTGACTCTCTGATATTTACCTTCAGTACAATTTTCATTGGGATGAGAGGTTTTACAATAATTAGAATAACAAATTTCCATCAATCAATAGATAATAAAGAAGAGAATTAATCGAAAATCATTGAAATGTTTCTGCATTACATCATGAATTAATTGTGAGTTACAATAATCCTTTTAAAAATGTAAATACTGTATTCCGTAAGAAGTTGAAATTGGATATGAGTTTGACCCACATTATGAAATTGTTATTTTTGATAATTTGTTTATTATTTAGAACGTCAATTACCAGAATGGAACTCCGGTTGTTGACTACGCTAGCAGTTTTCTAAACTTATCAATTGTTATCCCAGGTAAAGCAAACTTGTTACTCAACTTCTTGCAATAATTTATTGTTGTTTTCGAATAATAGATATTATATTGGCATTGAACTCAATAAATTATGATAATGATAGGTGAGATTTCAAATGCTATTTTCACTTTGTAAATTTGATTTCATAATAGAATTCAGGAATAAGAGCTTTCACAAGAGAAGAGAAAAAATGTTTGTTCGTAGATGAGAGGTGGATAAAGATATGAATAAATATAGAGGTTAATAGAAAGGCAATTTAAAGGAATTCTAAAAATTTTGCAAAGTGGCGTCTCTATGTCTGAAATAAAATTTCTCTCTATGTATTCTTCAATGTATTCTTTGATTAAAAAGTCAATTTATCTTCATTGGAGAGAGATTGTTCACAAACGTACTTGACAGGGACATATTATATGTTTTGCTCGCAGAGAAGTCATTAATTTCTACTATGGCTCTGAGTTATTTCAACCCTTGGTATGTGATTATTTACTACTAAATTGGATTAAGTCTTAAGCATCAGTGATATAATAATAATAATAAGTATTATTGTATGCAGTTTGATCCCTTCTGAGCGTTGATCAAACCAGAGTAGCTAAGCTGATTCGAAATTGAAAATCCCCAGGAGGATGAATAGTTTGAACCCAACAAAGTTGTCAACAATGCTCTGTAATAACATGATGCGCAATATTTCTGTAAACAAAAACACTCACTCACATCTACATGTTGTATGAGTTATCGTTGCCACTCCACACATATGCAGCAACAGCATAATACAGGACAAACATCATTATAATGCATTCTTATTTTTCTCTTGAAAATTACATTGACAACCATGGTAAACCGGAAGTTATCTCCAACCACAGTTAAAATCGCAAGAGTTACTTTCAAACATGTGAACGCATTTTTCAACAAAACAACTCAAATTCATTAGGCTCTTAGTTCAGGCAATGAATGCTCAAAAAAAAATATATGAAGGGAAAAGTTTGGAACACAATTTTTGAGCCCGTAGCTCTTCTTGGACTGGTTAGAAGGTGAACATATCAAAAGTCCTCATCCCTACCCCTTGTGCTTAAGGGATGAGGGTGGTTTAAAAGTTTCTTTTTTCATTTCTGTCTTACACGCATAAAACAATGCATTTCAGTGACATGACTAATCTATCAAAAACCAAGCTAGATGAATTTTCTACAAGTCTTGTTCAGTAGAGTTTTGTGATATCTCCTTCAGTTTTCAAGATATTCACTTTTAAAAGTGTAAAATCTTTGAAAAGACAGTTTTTCTTCCAAATTTTTGCACTTGAAGGGCTTATTACTCAACAACTATGCATCGAAAAAATAAGTACTGAACGTTGGGTTGTGGATAATTCAATTCTCTTCAGTTTGATATATTATTTCACTATATTATGCTTTCTATCAATTGTTATAGCAGTATTGAGTGGTAAATTCTCAATTTTGGTGGTACTTTTGGTGGACTCTTGATATGTTTACCCCCAAACTATCCTCAAAAGAACTGTGGGGTCAAAAATTGTGTTCCAAACTTTTCCTCTACAATCTTTCGTTGACTGGACTATCCATATGATTAGTATACTTCTTATTACTGTATATTGTGAATCGGTACATCTATGAATCTTGCACTGGAATGCATTTTGCATTTTTTTTCAATTTCTCAATCCCCCTCATTCCAGCAAAATTTTTCTTCAGCCCTTCAGGATTTGTATTTTAACTCACTTGTAATGTTATAAGAACCAATTTGTGATGAACTTATTTTCACTGAGCTATTGCTTTGAAACGCGAGCTTATAATGACCTTATTCATCTATGTCGATATCTATAATTTATATTGTCCAAATTGAATTGAATGGTGGGTTATTATCTAAACTTCAATTTGCTTATAGGAAAATCCCATCCCTACAGAGATAACATTGAAAACTCATAGAATTGTGCGATTAAATTCATTAGGTCAGAGTAAAAGATTTCCTTTTGAGATATTATCTCGATGACTAAAAAATTTCGAAGCGTGTAAAGTGTACTCGGAGGAGAATCATATTTTCATTAACTTACAAGAAAATTAAGCTTTATCAATAAATGAGCTGCTAGCAAATTAGCTCAGACCTTGAGCGTGAAACATATAACATCAGAAATAAAATGTTAGCAACATAAAAACGCAAGAAAGGACACACGAAAACCTGCTATTGTATCACGCGGAAGATTTTTTTAACAATCATTAACGATAGCTGGGCTAGCTCTTGAACTTCCGATTCGCCTTTTGAAGAACTCTTCCACTGAAAAACCTCTTCTCCATTCGCCACTGATTGAAGTCCACTAATGCTATATCTAATCACTATATATGAAGGCCAACTCTTTTAATTGGCAACAATTTATTCATCCTGAACAATTTTCTCTGTTTTTCAATTATTAGTGAGAATAAAAGTCACGCTGGGGCGAGCGTTCTGATTGTTTCGAATGGACAAAAATCACTTTCAATAGAATAGAATTAGATTTTCAAATTCTCCTTCAAATAAACTGCCTTTAATATAACTTTTACAAATAGAATCTTCAAAATAAATCTACTCCGTATTTTCAAATCACATTGATCAAAAATATATTGATCATGTGTTTGTTTTTTGAAGTGTGAATGAATTGTTATTTTGATGAGTGATAGTAGCTTAACATAGATTTTGATTTGGACTGTAGTATGAATTTGAAAAGGGAAATTTTTGGGCACATGTCTCCTCATATAACTGTAGAAATAATTGTACGACTGAGAAAATGAATAAATGAATATAAACTATAAATTCAATCTTTCGTTACAAATTTTCTATGCTTTTACACTCCAGAGCAAAGCTCGGTCCCCCGATATGGAATGATAGACATGGATAGTAACACCAATGAAATCAAATACTGCCTTTATAACATGTACCTCACCAGACCTAGTCAACTATCAATATACAAATTGAATATTCTTATGCTCCATACCAAGAATAAGGCCTTCATAGTCGTTAAACCACTAGAGACTAGAATCTTGAAAAAGTTGTTCCTTCAAGGAATAAAAAAGTTGACGTCGATGCTAAAGACCATTTTTAGATGATAATTGCATCAGTATAATCACACAGATAATGCAATATTATAAAGAAAATAGCATTGTCTGTCTAGTCATTATTGACTAGACTGGAAATAATGGACTAAGGATTTCTTCTATAGTTATATTCTAATCAAACTCTTTTAGCATTGTTTGAATAGGAACGTTCATGTTATTTATAATGAATACATACTGTTGAATGGAATACATTCGATTAGGGACACCCTCGACAGCCAAAAATATGAACGAATTCACATCACATAAATTACTAATTCCTTATGCTTCATTTAAACAAAGACCACATTATTTTTATGCAAATGATCAAGAAAGAATGTATCTCGTGCTTATTCTCACCCAAATGTAGCTACTCAAACTTGACTGTTTGAGTAGCCTAAACTTGACAGCCGCTGAACGTCTATCATCAATATCCAATAACAAATTATACTCATGATAGAAAATGCGATCACTTTTTTACTATTAAAAATTGATTCAATAATAAGCAGTTCGTGATGGAAAACAACATTGACGGAGAAAACGTAACTTGATTAGAGTGTCTGAAGCTAGCCAAATTGTCCTCAAATTTGATTTCAATGCAATACTTTTATAAGTTCACCTGAGTAACACTCCAGTAATTAGTTAATAGCATCAGTTTATATGGATTCTTTATTAAGTGTAGTACAGGTATTCTCAGTAAATAATTACGAATAGCCTATCATCCTCAACTCGGAAGCAAGACAGAAAATATTAAAAGAAACTTTAAAGAGAATGATAGGCTATTGGGAAAGTAGAGACGGCAACTTACTGGCGGCCAATGCTTATTATTACGTCACTTCATACAAAATTTTATTCACCAAACAACAGTTGTTGTCTTGACAGTTACTGTCCTCATGGAAATCGATGGAAAGTAACGGAATGGAAAGCACGGGCCGCCAGTAGCTTGCCGTGTATACTTTCCGAGTTTACCTTCCACGTCTATGAGTCGCGATGATGTTATCTGTATATTTCTGTGCTTGTCGATTACAATTTTGGGAGAATCATCTGAATGCAAGTTTCTCTTCGTTAGAGAGATGGAATTCGCATTTGACGGAAGAGAAAAATGTGTGTGGAATGACCGGTGGTCATCAGGATTACATAAGACAGGCGGCACAGGCTCAGACCCACAGGTCAACAGTGCGACTCCAGCTGGGGCCTGTGAGAGTGGGTCTCGCAAGTGGGTCAAATGGATGTTTATCTGTTGGAAAAGGAACCTGTCACTGTTTAGCAACCAGTTCGCAGACTGCGCTGACTTTCCATAAACCGAGCAGGACGTTGCGCTAAAAGCTCTCACTGCAATTCAATCTCCACAATTAATTATTACTATTACAAGACAGGCGGCTACCGAAATGCACAACTCTGAACTCGGAATTGCTTTCAACGGAAAGCATTTTTCAACATCTTTACTGTGGTGTTTCCCAAGTGTGATAAATGGATTGTCTCTGTACTACATTTCAAGTGAATTTCATACTTAGATTTTACACGGAATATCATAATTGCACTCCTAAGTAACTACAGCACTACAGTACTTTAAGTGACACAGTAATATAGTTAGTACTGTACTGTCGGCTTTAGTTTGACACGAAATATGTTCCTGTTAGTGTATTCTAATAATTGCATATTATGCAGGTACTATGAGAAAAAACGTTGATTTTGAAAATTCAACTTCGCTGCTGATGTGTTGAAGTGCGAGCTGGATGACACTAAATTATTTTCCTATATTCATGTGTTCTCAATTATTATCAAATGTTTTGAATACTCATATTCTAAATACTATACCCACTATATATCCAATATTGAATTTTTTCATTAATCAAATTTAATAACGATGATCCACATAGAAAAATTAGAATGTTTACATTGTCAATTTATTAAATACATAGTTAATTTAGATAGGCTCGGTGATGTTATGTGTTATAGTGTAGATAATAGCTATGCTGTTATGTAACATAGAATGAGAAATTGCTGTTGATATTGTCAAAATAGGGAATCTAGCCAGATCTGAATCGTGTCGAAATTGCCGTATCATCTCCGCTTTTTTCTTGCTCTTCTACTATAAAACTTGTTCCAGAAAACTGATAAAACGAAGATTGGAGAGTCAAAGCTGAACTACCGGTTCCAGAGGATCGATTCTCTGTTTAAACAAGCCTATAAATTTGACGGCTGCATTACTCTTTGTTGATATCATGATATCAGGCATGGTTACAAATGGCAGTGTAGAAACATCGCAATAAAAAAATCATGTTGTGAAACAGGTCCCGTCTCGGTGAAAGGATGGTCGGCGATTGCCACTTTACTTGTGCGCGTAAACACTTGACCTTGAATTAGAAATGCTGACTATATATTTCGTCTAAATAATTTATTGGATCATGCTCCTCGCCTCGAGTTGGGATCACCGTGAAATACGAGCTTCTACCCAACGAATTATGTAATGAATTCAACGAAAATTACGATGTCATTCACCTCTCAATCTTGTTCTAGTAACATAGTAAGGCTATTATCAGAATCAGTAATAAGAATCTGGCTAGGCTTTCATAGTAAGTTCGGATGGAAATTGTACCTTTTGTACCATTTGTACTATGTTTATTTGTTCGGATAAGGATCCGAAACAGAAAACTGCGTTTGATTGATTTTACTCCTTTTCGATTGTGTGACGCAATACGATTCATTTATAACAGTTCACTGAAAGTTGCTATGGAAAGATTTGATGTGGAGGTTGATCAAATACTTATTAAATACTTGATAACAAGTTATTTGGAAAACTGATTATTTGCTATTAATTTTATTTATACAGGAAAAGATAGCTCACGTCTCTCACAAAAGTAGCGAAGACTTCAAATAATTAAAATATCAAATTGATGTGTTGTTTAAAAGTTTAATCACCCAAAACACACTGAAGAGTTTCATTACTGGTTTGCAAAAAGTTGAGATTTCGATTTCTATAGATTTATTATTATTAAAGTAAAGTCCCATTGATATATGAAGCAAAAAAAAGAATTCTTTATAATTCTGATCATAAAATCATAAAGGAATTCATAGGTCAATTTTTACAAAAAAAAGACCAATAATACTTCTGATTCAAGATGGAGATAAACAATAAATATTCTTCAAAGATGCAGAGCTCTTTATGAACACGTGTGTAGTTTGCTCCTCATGAAGGTCAATCCCTCAATATTTCAAACATATCAATAGCCAGCCCAGAAACCACAATATATACGCTCGCAGATGTGAACTTGTGAACGTCAACCACTCCTTGATTGCAGTTATTGCTGAGAACGTCCAATCAATTATGTTCATTGATCAACCATTATTCACCTTTCATCATTTCACTTATCGTCATCCTTTATCCTTTCATCATTTCACATATGCTTCATCATCATCAGCTATATCGCTTAATCTTTTCAAATCATTCACAAATGTTTCATCGCCTTCATATCCTTTTTGAATCCTTTTTATCCATATCAGTAATCTACTACTGCAGAGGAAGACGATAGAGAAAATCAAATGAATGGTGAAGTTCAATCAATGTTTCTATTGGAAATGATTGGAGAGAGTCAGAATGAACTTTGGATTCATCAATAATAGAAAAGGACTAACATCTTTCTATGTCTCCTGGAACTAATTCAAGAGGAGTTAGTGTTGAAAGCGACAATATAATGAAATTCAATTATGTTTCAATTTATATTACCACATCTTGACGATATACTGAGAATAATGTTAGATAATTATCATAATGAATGTATCTAATCAGTGTTTTGTGCTTCTTTCAAAGAATGGATTTTCATCAATCATTGTACGATCTGTGTGTGATTAAAATAAAATTGGAATATAACATTCATGATTACAGAACTCCTGAAATCATGAATTCGCTTTTCTCAAAATAGTACTTGTACAGTTTTTCTTCAAATACTATGAATAGGGTAACCTCTAAATGTAAATTTACTTTTTTGTTGCAGATTATGGCGGAAGAAAATCATGGAGCGAGCTCCGATACCGTTCAAATTATCAAATTGATTGTATCCATTCTATGGGGAATCGTACTTAGCGCATATTACATAATTTTAGATATCTATCATCTATTTTCACCTGCAGAAAAGAAGTCACTCAAGGGCCAGCATGTTCTGGTGAGTAACTGCATTATATCAGTGATAATTAAAAAAATATATATTATTCCTACTATGAAGAGTGTCTCTTGAAAGGTGTAACACCCTTTATGGTGTAAGACCATAGATTCTACATGGAATTTGCAATAAAAAATGTCCAGTAAAGTTTTCTTATGACCTTATGTCTCGACCTTAGGTTTCAAGATGTATGGATTTTTCGATATTTTTGAAAAACGACAATAACTGGGAAACTATTAGTAACTCAATAGATATAAATGGAAAGAGGAAGAAATTTACAATAAGATTCATATAATCTGTTTCTTTGTTTGACTTTTTTGAACTTTTTATTAGCACTAAAAGTTAAAAAGTACTCTCGTTGAGTTGAAAGCCTATTATCTCAAACAGTTTGAACGCTCATAGAGAGTTGAAAATAATGTTAAACGAAAAAACAAATTATATGTCCTTTATTTTGAATTTTTCACTCTCTTCAACCATATTTTGAGTGGAAGTTTTCTAGTTATTGACAAAAATATCGAAAAATCTATATAATATCTCAAAAATTTAATTAAGTTCGATATGAGAAAATTTTACTCCACATTTTGTGTTACTAATTCGATGTAGAATCTATGGTTCTTGACAGTTACACCTTTTTTGAAACAATCTGTTTGAAAGGGGGTGATATTGAATATTAATAAGTATTTTCTGTACCGTGAATGTTGTATTGATAAAAATTCTGTAAAATGACACAAAAATAGTTCACTCTGTGTCAAAATGAAATGAGTCTGTATATTTGAGTCAATTCAACAATGAATAGCTGTTATCAAAAAGTATCTGGAACGCGAAGTAGCGGGAAACATTTTCCTCTTTTCCTAATAACTTTTTCCCCTCATTTTCTTGATGGAGACGAGAAAGATGTTTATTCACAGCATTTTTCCGTTTAGAAGTCTGCAACAGCTTGTCAATAATTGACAATTATGTTGAGCTGAAGGATGAGAATATTTCTGTGGTGTTGACTAAGAATTCTCATCGAGATGAAAATCGTGTCTATTTTTGTGCAGCTACAGCGCTAACATTTCGTGAGAGTTCAGTATTGAAATTGTGGTTGCACAATATAGCTGCGTGATTGAAGAGCCAACACTGTAGCATAGTACAAAAACAATTGCGTTTCAGAATTGCTTATATATAATCATATCCGTCTTGTTTTACAAAAATCATCAATGACAACATAATATTAGATAAAAGAAGCACAATATTACTAGTTATCACGACTTTTATCACTTTAATATTATTATAAAACGATGGTTTAGTGATATAACTATAAATATTTTGAATGGATCATTTTTTTCCATTTATTGTATAAAACTATAATACTATTATGACATTAAAGGAAAATCTAGGCTGAGCCTGTACTATTTCAATCCAAAAATTTTTATACCAATTTTTTTGTTAATGTTGTCCAAAATTTAAGGTTATGTAATCAAACACTGCTTCGTCACTTGATTTTTGGTCCAGGAATAATTATTTGAAAATTTTGAAGGTTGATGTTATACTCTCAATGAATCACAAAATGTATCACAATAAATTAAAAATATTATCATCACCATTATAGTATACCTCTTGAGGTGCGTACAGATATACGCGCCGCGAACACTTTTGAATCCAATACCACAGATAGTGGTATACCGATACCACAATAATCAGCTGACTATATCTGATATATTTGACTATAGCTGACTATATTTTCACAGAAACGGTATAAGATATAGATATAAAAAACTTGGAATCAGCTGATTAAAAGTGTTCGCGGCGCCTAAATCTGTACGCACCTTTAGGATTTTATTGCATTGATCAAAGTGAATTAACCAAATTAAATGAAAAGAGTCAGAAAGAGTTATCAAAACCACAAATTCATTGAAGTGAGGAAGTAACGGTTTCGTTTGTTACACCACTATCATTAATCTCTGCTAATTTTAAACTGAAGTCAGACCAGCCGAATATTTTGATAAGCAAGCGATATGATTAGTGAATGAATCTATCAAGATGGAAGTCTGTGAATGGCTTAGACAAGTCAATCTCACAATATTTATAAGTAATTCATTCAAATGTCAGAGCATTGTCACTAGTGATTGGTACACAGATATGAAATTGAATAAAGCTGATTCATGAGTGACGATTCGAAAAATGTAATCCAAAAACAGGAGAAAAAAAATAACTGATACAAAACTTATAATCCCACTATAATACTACTGTAGCTATTGTAGCCTATTATCAAAAAGGGCTAAAATTGTGACTGACTAGAACAATTCCAGGGGGAAGGCGATTGATGTGTTAGATTAGGAATGTGCAAAAATCTAGAGAAATTATCGAAAAGAAGATGATGAATTTATTACAGAAAGGGTAGGGTGACTTATAAGGGAAAAGTGTTCTTGAAGGATCGTAGTACAGTATTGCCTTTCTCCTGAAAAGTAGGAATGCTGTTTGAAATGCGAGATTCTAAGCTACCAAAGAACAAAGAAGAAATTGAATTTACTCAAATTTATCTGATATTGAGTTACAAGTTTGTGAACTGTCTTTTAACGACATCTTTCCAAGTACAGACTATGACTAAACCAAACGTTTTAGTATCAAATTTCATCCAAAGACAAAGATGGTTTGAATGAACTTCATCAGTAGCCTACCTATGCTAACTGAATTTTCAAATAAATTCTATACGACACTCTATGAACATTTGAATGATTTCAAAATTCCTTCTGAATTGTTTATGCGACATCGTTAAAACGTACTAAGCATCCCTTTTTATTCTTCTCTTGAAATAATGAGGTTTATTCTACATACAGTCTGCTCAAAGGACTGGACTAAATGTATTCAACGGAAGAGACTCAACATTTTTCTCTGATGGGAAATATGGCGTATCGTGTAATCTCCTCTCATTAATTGAACGCTACCACGTTTTACTGAATCATTTCTGTGTGAGATGATGTTTGCTTTGAAAAAAGTTTTTCTCCATAGTAAATCTGAGAACTACGATTCTGAAAACAATTTCTGAAATATACTAATATTGGAAGTATTTCAGTAGCAATTATTGAACAATCATTTGTCAATCAATTTATTTTACTTGATTGATCCTCTTCAAACATTTCAATCTTCTTCCGGTTAATACGGCACCAAGTACCGATTTACTTTTTTCCAATGGTATGAAAATAATGAATTCTCGACTACCGTACTTTGAAACATTCTTTCAAAATAAATCTTACAGCTACTTTCTCATCTTCCGGAATTCAAAAAAACACAAACGATATTAAATTGTTCTTATAGCATTTAAACACCTCAATACAGCAGTTGAGGAAAATAATTATCCTAATTATTAGTTTTTAATTTGATCAGTGTTGGCAGGGAAGATTGAAGAGAGATTTTCCACATAATAATTTTTATAATACCTCTGAAAAGCTTTTTATCGACATAACTTTTTCAGACGACTCCAGTTTCAATTTTGCTCAGAAACCAATGTGTTCATTTTCTTAGCTATTCACAGCGAAAATCATATCTTTTACGTTATCATAAAACCATGCCTTGGGCCTTGTCACATAGACGTGAGGTGAAGTGACTTGACTTTACGTAAATCTGCTAGATGATTTAACATTAAATGATCACACGTGCTAGATTTGTCTTAATGTGAACATTATAATATGGATATAATGATACGATATCTAGCAGACTCACGTCGCGTCGCGTCTCAATTTGCGACAAGTCGAAGGGGAAAAACTTTGTCGTAAAAAAAAGGGGAAAAAAGTCGTAGATTCTATCCATCTAATAATGTGATTCAGATTATAGAAGCTATTAACAACTAGATTAAAGAATGACATTGATTTTGTTTGACAGGTGACGGGAGCTGGCCGTGGTCTCGGGCGGGAGTTCGCGCTTAGGTTCGCCAAGGAAGGATGTCGCATCGTCTGCGTCGACGTAGACAAGAACGGATGCGACGAAACCGTCAGCCTCATCAACAAGGACTTCCCAGACGCGGCCAAGTCCTACCAGACGGACATCACTAGCCAAGAGCAGATTGCCAAGCTGGCCGAGGTTATGAAGAAAGAGGTGAGAAACTTCATTATTGCTAGTTTTAATAGACCTGTGTACTTTTTCTACTATCGATAATGTAGCACAGAATTTGTGGAAGAATGATGCTATTTTGTGGAAAGACTTTGATATATAATTGAGAATTTTTGATGTATCATAAAGTGTATGCTTGTTTTTATCAAGACACAACGAAAAAATGTCGAGTACCCTTTTTTATGCGATAAATAATTATTGATAATTTTGTTATTGTGTTCTAATAAACAGTAACCCTTAAAAAAATAGTAAATGTTGTTATAAACTTATCATCCAATATAGATAGAATGAAGTAATATTGGTATTCAATAGTTTTACTAGATAACCGAGTTAAGGAGATGTGACCTCATCTGGTCATATATTTTAATTAGGATTAGAGGAGCGTACGCACCATTCTGTGTTTGTTCAAGGACAAGAACTGATTGAGAAGAGTTGGTTCATTTTGAAAGTCAATCAACTGAAGAGTTTGAAGATTGATTTTTTATTTTATGACCTTAGTATTATATAATTTAATGAATCATCTTGGTTACTTTCGATTATTCTTACTGCTTCTATATCATATCATATTTTACTTTTGAGTAACTCGGAATAGTTTTGAACAAATCCTCATTTTTTCTTTGGAAAGTTTGATTACAGTTTCAATCCAGATGTTTAAAAAATTTAGCATGAATCCTTCTCGAAGTGAGCTGATGAATCATCAATGATGAGATTTATTTGAAAATTTGATATTCTGTAATGCAAAACTGTGCTACGTCATTATGAGCGAATGTAAAGTGGGAGAAATAGAAGTTGGTGAAAACCATTCTTTCAACCGAAATACGAAGTTTGGAAGAATAATTTTTAAACGAATCCTGCTGAAAAATCCTTCAAATCCCCATTCGACAGTGACAATGATGTGGAAGCCTGAGTGAACTGAATTAGCGAGATCTACGTAAGAGTCCCCAATTTGGAAGGATTAGAGCGAAGTGCAAGCTTTCCATCCCCACACGCCTCTCACACCACACATTGCGGTCTAATCGAATTCTAGCCGGTCAACAATCTAAAGACCTCTACCTAGTATGACCATCTCATGTTAGTTATATACTCTATATATTCAACATTTGAATAAAATATTACCGTTCAAGAACGTATTCAATTATAAGAAAATAATTTCACTTTTACAATACAGTAGGCTACAGGCTAATTTTCTTACTATCATAATCAAGGCACAACCTGTAAGCTGGAGATGCGGGATTCAGTACATGAGAAATGCCCAGACTAAATTTAATACGTCAGTACAGTACAATAGTGGAAGTGAGTACAGTAGTGTATAAAATAACGGGAAATTAGTTACTTATCATATTATCGACCACCAGTTGAGGTAAGAATGGAAAAATCAGGAAAAACTATCAACGACCAATAGCTGCTAGTTAAAGGCTGAAAATTGGATTAAGAACTAGAAGATGAAGATGAAGATTGAGAGAATCGGCAAGGAAAGTAAAACCATCAAAAGTAGATAAAGAGTATGAGACCAATCCAGCAAACTAATAGAGAAAATTGAAAAATTGATCCGATTTTGCATCCAGTTAAGATGGGACCCATATCAAGTGGGATAGAATATAGAATGCCATCAATTTTGATCCAGTTCTTGCAGTCACTCACATCTGAAACCATGCATGTATTACAAGTATTGTCAGTCTGTACCTTTCTAAAAGCAAGTCATCGATGCTGTTGTAGAGTGAGTGAGCTATGTACATTGGCACACTGACATTGGTCCATTGAGATCCTCTCACTTTCGTGCGTCGCCTAATGGCATGAGCATGGCTTTAAATCCGGACCACAAGAATCAATACCGCCCGCCACCACCTAAGTAGAATCTGACTGAGCCTCTGTCGGTGAGTAGTGGGTTGCGCTCGGCTGTCACACGGCTCAATCAACATTTCAACTTCCATCAACTGAATTGAATGTGAGGTTGCATATAGGACCACTCAAGGCAATTCTCGACTGAGAAAATGATGGTGTTTACATTCATACGAGACAAACTTGATATTCACTACCTAATTATTACTCTTGATAGAATTTTGTTAACTTCTTCAATTATTTTACTGCTTTATCAAATTGATTAATGTTTTTCCACAGAATGGCCCACTTGATATATTGGTGAACAACGCAGGAATTGTATCAGCGCAGAACCTTATGGACGTCACACCAGAACATGTCAAGAGAATGGTTGAAGTGAACCTCATGTCTCATTTTTGGGTTTGTAGCGATTCATTTATTCTATTCTCAGTCATGGTTATCATTGATCGCAAGGCTTTTTCAATACAAAATATGAAATGGTGTGTAAAAATTTTATTAAAATATAACTGGCAAATTCTACTTGGAAATATTGAAATTTCCTCATTAATTCTAGTGTTTTCCTTCTAATATAAGAAGCAATAGTAGGAAAGCATCAAGGAATCAATACAGTGTGTTTTCAAAAATGAGTCCTTGAGTTTCAAATGTATCCAGGATGATTTCCATCTCACTTTATAATTATTTCTATGCTGACTATCTTCAAAAATCCATTATTCAGTTTAAATTCATAATAAGCAATACTTCATCCAGTTGAACACAATATTGAAAGACTTTCTGAATACTACACGAATCAATTGTTATATTGATGATTATTCCCAAATCCTAGTCTGATGAAATTCTATCTCATGGAAATTTTCTTCTATCATTTGCAGACAATAAAACAATTCCTGCCTGAAATGAAGAGTAGGAAGAAGGGACACATTGTGGCTGTATCCAGTGTTGCCGCTTTCACCGTCGCAGCCAACATCGCTCCCTACTCTGCCACCAAATGTGCCGTCACCGGTCAGTTCCAATCACTTTTTCAAGCTTACAATCAATTTCAATCAGAAAAATCTAAGAAGTGGGAAGTATCTAGATCTAGACAACCTAGATCATTTTCATGGGAAAATGACTGGAATATTCCAAATATTTATGGTAAAAGTGAATTCATTTTTGGTTAATCCTTTTTACTTCCGAAACACATTTCCAATCCGAGAAAATTCATTTCGAGGAAATCTCGACAATTTTTTCATAGGGAAATATCTGGAAAATGCCCATTCTTTCGGGAAATGTTGAATTTATGGGAAAGGTGTGTCTAGTTACACATAGTTTTGTTCAGGAAACAAAATAGTTTTGCGTGAAAAATACCGTTCCAGTACTGATTATTATTTCTAACCGTTCAATATGCGGAAATTTTTTAATGAAAAAATTTGCTTCAATTCATAAAAAGGTTCGATTAGCTTCCGAATCATCATGAGTGTGATTTCCGGCTTCAATGGTTTCAGTGAGTCATAATTTCGAAATTGGTAAACGGTTTTCACAGATGTTATTTGTTTTAAATTCCTCTATCAAATATTTGCTATTCAAATTATGTCTACTAGAAACACAAACCAGTCTAAAATCATTTTGCCTAGCAGAGCAAAAGTTGCAAACTTACACAATAGCTGGGATTTATTTTGTCTCAATTACCTCTTGAAGCGAATTATGGTCATGCAATGATTAGCGTATCTACATCAATTCATGATCATAAACAACACATAAAGCTCAAAGGGCCACTATTCGATTTTGATCATCTATTAACCACAATAATGTATTGATAATAAAAAAACCGAGTACTATTTAATAGTAGTATCTATCGCAAGACAAAATCCCTAGATTCTCGCTACAGTGCTACTTGGCATCAGTAAGTTTGCTACAGAAGTGAAGAAATAGTAGATTCATTCAGGAATGACTTTGATATCTGTTCCCATCAAAGCCCAGTAGGGATGCTGTTATGGGCTCCGTAAAGCGACCATAATTCAGCATTAGATAGCATCACGTGTAAATTGTACTCGTAACACGGTTTACGGTAACGCCAATTGGGCCTCGAATACCTTTTTAGTGCTAATAAACATGTTACCGCAGGCCTTTATAGTACTGGAGAGGTGAACAGTCCGAATGACCATTGATGGTAGCATAGGCTTCCTACAATATCATTTCATATACTTTGTTTGTCTGAAACATGTCACAAGTTTATTCGATTAGGAAGGCCAGATGAGAAGTCATGAACCAAGCTGCAAATATTTGATTGTGGAAAGCATAAATGAAAATGTAGAGTAGGCCTATTGCATCTTCAGGCAGAGTATTGGTTGCAACAATACATAATACTGGTAACAATCCTCTAGCATCTTCTCCTATTCTCCTTCATCTGCTCCTAGTCAAAATTTGAAAAACTGTCAGAGTCAATAATGTAAGATTACAGATAAGTTTAAGTTTGTTGTGGATTGTGGATTGCTGAAAGGTTTATGAAATTACATCATGAACAAGAAAAATGAAGATGGAATTAGCTGAACAGCTTCAGTAACCTCTATCTGTTTTCTTCCAACTGCTTGCCGCAAGTTTATTTGGCACAAAGATCATATCTACAGAGCTTTATATTTTCAGATATTCTTTCCTATCAATCATTATTCTATAAAATCCACAGAATATTCAAAACTTGCAATTCACGGAATAGGCTCCATGAATTGCTTATTGAAAGGAAGAGATTCTTTCGAGAGAACGTGATCGATTCAATCATTCCTGTTCGATCCAAAATGATGCGATGGATAAGGAATAATCTTTTCATCGATCCCATCTGCAATTGAACCCAGCAGTCAAATCTCGGATAATTAAAGTGAAAAGTGAACAAGCTGAGAAATGAGCATTTACAGAATGAAATGCTTTAATGGGAAAAGTCCATCAACGCAGCTTTGTAAACATTTTAAGGCTGAGAGTCTGAAAAAAGTGATCGAATTGAACTGGTAGCCTAATAGCATGTGCGCTTACAAGGTGAACCGAATCGACATCGGCTGCCGAGCCATTTCCTGTCGTTAGCAAGATCAACTAGTTTTTTGTGTATTTTTGACTGATGCTACTCCGTTCTCTTTACACTCAATCAGCCAAACTTCCAGTAGGAAATGGTAATGGAAGCAGAAAGGCATTCAGATCTGGAGAGAGTAATTCGCATTTTTAATACAACTCTGGAGCTGGATTTTGTGAGATCAGTTTCTTATAAGTTTCAAATTTCAAATTCTTCGAAATAGAGTAGATTATTTGAGTGCTAAAAATGAAGACATACTACCGGATGTGCTTTGTGTAGGATCTTGAATGTGGGCATATATAATAGCTGAGTCTGATTCTAATGATAAAGAGGTCTGGGCTGTTAACCTACTACAAGCATAGTGAACGGGAAGGATCTTTGATAAGCAATTCGTTACATAGGCCTACTCAAAATCCAAACTCTTTCATCTTCTGTACTCGCAATGTGAAGTACACATAGTTGAGTTTAGATGCTTGGAACATAATATTATAATGGAATTGGAGTTTCAAGAAACAATACCTATCATAATATGGTAGGGTATTTGGTTATAATGAATTTTTATTATATAAAAAGATAAATGTTGTCAATCGTGTTTTATAATGGGTGGAGGAAGGGTAGCAACAGCCAAAAGTTCTCGGCTCGACAATCAATGTCTCGAATAACGGCCGACCATCACAAGTAATGGACATTTTATACATCTGGCTTCATTGTTGTCATAAAATTTCGACGATTTTCATTGATGACTCGATGGCTCAACTTATAACTCTCAACACGGAGACATTAAACTCTCAAATTAATGTCAGCAGTCACAATGAAAGAGATGTTATAACTGTCTGATCCTAGTTCATTTTATATGTTCGAAATCACCTTCACATCTCATAAACTTCCGTGAATCGCCATTCACGTATTTTATTTACTGTGTAATTGAGTGAGGATCTGAGACCCAGGTAGAATGAGTTATTCAGAGATTGACTGCTTCTACAACATTAGTTTTTTGATTGATAAGAGGCAGATTTTGATCTACAAATATTGTACCACTCTATTGACCACTTGTTTAATTGATATTTGTTCAAATATAATATGTTCAGATTGGTTCCCCTGATAATAATATATGATGTCGTTGAGCTCATATTCGAATAAACAAATCTAAGCTTCTAGAACCTCCGATATTGTTATTGTTATCTTCACTGTGAATGAATTCTCTTCCCGGTTAAATTACGGAACTTTATACAGGTCAAAGTGTATTAAAACAGGAATAGGAGGGGGTTTATTTTGCTTTATCCATTTTGATATTTACTCTCCAGATTGTGGAGTGGTATTTCATATAATGAAACTTTTGCAGGTCTCATGGGCTGTCTAAGAGAGGAGTTGAGATTCAACTTTCCTGAAATTCATACCACCACTGTACATCCATTTTTCATCAGCCCGCCACAGAAGTATCAACATTGGAGTATCAAGTAAGTAAACAGACTGGCAAATAAATGCTGTACCTGACCAGAGACTGGCGCTTCACGAGTCAGCGCGTTTCAGTCAATACGCCGAAACTTGGATGCATTTTAATCCAGCGATGTGGTGACTCGTCTCTGTGCAATCACATCAAATTTGAAGTCTCAAAGCTTTTGTGAGATATGTCACTAGCTGAAGTTCAACTGTAGATTAACCTGCATTTGCTTGTGATACTATTTCTGTACCGGAGTTCAGAGTTGAATACTGTATATTGTGCAACATTTCGAATTGAAAGTGTTTGACATTATTCCACACCCACTTGAAAGCAATTTCACTTCAATTTGTAAAAGGTTCAACGGATTTATTTTTCACGCCTTAGTCAAAAGTAAATAGTACTGTATCCATTACTTCAATATTCTTTTTCATCTTTCATCACTCACAGTACTTGATTATTCGAAACAAATGCATTGAATGAACTCACTCTTATAAAGTGAATTTATTGAGATGGTAAGCTAGTTAATGGGAGCGAATTACTTAGATTCAAAACCGTCTACGTTTAACGCCAATCTGAGATTGCATGTAGGTATGGTAGTATCTATTATGTGTTTAATTTCGGTTTTAAGTTTATACATTGCCGTTTAAACTGAGATGTTGCTTGTATGAACCCAATACATGTCGTATTTTTGGGGTAAAGAATAGTAAGTGTAATTGTAAAACATTTTCTATACAATGTTATCTATTAGATAAGGATTGATGAAAATTAAATGAATAGACAATGAATGAGTGAATATCAGTTTCGAATATTACTAGAAGACACTGCTGTATATTCTCCACGTTCTCTAGTCCTACTGAATTGGTAACTATTGTTGATGGAGTGATGACTTTGAAGTGATTTGATTCCATAGTATTTCCAATTCATAGTCATGAAACCTAATATTAAAGAGAACTGTAAATTCAGTTCAAATCACATATTTTTTGTAGATTCAGTTTATAGCTGAATTTTATAGATAAATAAATTTTCACGGTAAATTCAGTTCAAATCACATATTTTTTGTAGATTCAGTTTATAGCTGAATTTTATAGATAAATAAATTTTTACGGTAAATTCAGTTCGAATAATTTATTTTTTTGCAATCACCTATAGAATTTGCATGATCAAATGTCCAAAATCACGGATCAATGGATTTTTCAATATTTTCTTCTCTTATAAACCTTTCATTAAAGATAATTGATCAATCAAAAAATAAACTTTCATATTTCATACTATATGAGTATGAATAAGTTGTAGGCATTTGTTAGCGAAGCATCATTGATCCTTGTGTATAAAATTATCCCATCAAGCTAGCAGATAACCGGAGACCTCAAGCTATAAATTCAAAAGTGAATGACCAGTGTTGAAGGCATAGGCATGTTGCAAGAAGGTGTCTGTCGTGCGACCTTTGAGCAAGCAAGTCGCTTACGAGATGTGGACTAATAACTGGTTACACGCACGCATGATCCCGCATGAAAACTCACTTCCAGCTATCAGCGTTCCATTCATATAACATCAATGTTTCTCATTTGAACAATGCTGACTGTTTGCAGTGAAACTAGATGCAGGAAATGAAAGTCATGAGTTTTATTTATGCGTAAAGTGTTGTAAAACTAGGAATGTTTTCCAGCTCGATTTTGCCCGAGGTTACCGCTGCTGATGTCGCTGCCGCCGCTGTATCAGGATTGAAACAGAACAAGAAGACCGTCACCATCCCATCTTACATGTACTACACTCTTCTTCTTATCCAGTAAGTACATAATCAATTCATAATACATAATCATTTGTCTACTATAAATCCCAATCTATTGAGACCAATTTGATACATAAAAAGATACGATGGAAGAATCCGATTTGATAGATTCTTTCCCCAATTCACAGGAAACCACTTCGATACAAAAATACAGGAATTTTCGATTTTTCAATAAATCAACTCCATACTACTGACCTATAATACATCATAAAAGTGTTTTGTTCCACATTGATATAATTGTTTAATTATTGAAGTGATTGCTATAGTTGATAATGCGTAGCTGTGAACACATAGCTGCAATAATACCTTTGAGTACGTCAGAATATTATTCGCTTAGCTCCTCCTCATAATATAGACCTACTTTTAGCCTACTGTATTTGAAGCAGCATATGAATCATTGAAGATATCAGTCCATAGCTGATAGAATAATGCTAGAGAAAAGATTGGAGTATTTTCCATTATATTCTCATGATAAGAGGATGAAGCGGTCAATTACTAGTAGATGAAATGATTATTGGAAGTGTAGGAGAAGATACCTAAAAGATAGAGAGGGCAAGAATTCAATGCTGTAGTCCCAATTATTCTCGAATCTGATATTTTTCAATTTCTGAATATGAAATCTGAATCAGCTCACTTCAGCTTGATGAATAAGAATGAACTTCATTCAATACGAACTTTTAGATTAGATTTTTGCCGTCAATAGATGAAACCAGAAACCAATATCCTCCGTACAGACATTTTCGCTTCTATAATATTACAGTATATTAGATACATGCTCACTTCAATTTCAAATCATTTACTACTCAATTATTATTGGGGGTTTGATAATATTAATAACAAGTACTTTTTCGTTTTATACTCGTACATTTCACGAGTCAGGGTCTCCCCAATCGCTTTTTTCATTCTACATTAATTATTTTCAAATGGAAGCAATTCTCCATGTTAGCATTGGCGGTTTTCACGGATTGGCCCTATAATAAAACGTTTCATTAAATTGACTTCTGAATATCTCTAATGATAACAAATGATGCTTGACAGCAGGGATGCCCCATCCCAAAAACCTAATGACGCATCTACCTCAAATATCTCAAATTTTTGCATCTTGGGTCCCACCATGGTTTTTGATCAGCACAATACTTTTTTTGAACCCTCCTTACGTGAATGAAGCAGTCTACGTCCTAAGACCCAACCCCCCGCCCCCCATGAACACACCAGTACAAAAAAATAGAATTTATTATTACTCAATATCTTTTGAAACATAAATTAGCCACACTATAGTAGTAATGGATAATGAGACATAATAATGTCATTGCAGAAGAATTATTGAAAAGTTGTGGAAAAGTAAAACAAATATAAAATGGATTGACGAACTCAAGGAGGATATGAGAGAGTTGAATATAACATTCGAAGATTTGAAGAACAAGTCGGACAACATCAGAATCCTGAAGGACAAACAGACCAGACT
Source organism: Nilaparvata lugens (assembly GCF_014356525.2). Lineage (NCBI taxonomy): Eukaryota > Metazoa > Arthropoda > Insecta > Hemiptera > Delphacidae > Nilaparvata > Nilaparvata lugens. The sequence goes on from NC_052506.1 coordinate 68,566,770, forward strand.
GCAGATCAAAGTCAGACACAGAATGGGAAGAGTGATTTCGGACGAGGAAAGGAAATTAATTTCTGAACGAATGAAGAAATATTGGGCTGAGAGAGGACGGAGTAAAGGTGGAAGATACTGACTACAGTGGTCCAATGAAGGCCATAAAATTATAATAATAATAATAATAATGTCATTGCAAATCTATTTTCAAGTTATTATCTATCAATTAAATTAAAATGCTCTATCATCAAATTCATTCTCTGGATATCAATTTCATCATATTCGACCATTGTTTGATAATGTTTTCAGTAAAGAAGATGTAAGTCGAGTTTTGTAGTCATCAAGATAGTAGTAATAAATGAATGGTTTAATTGAAAAAGTCAGCAATTCCATGTATTCAATTGTTGTCACACAGAATATTGAGGATTACAATAAATCCGCGCTTTGCCAAGCGTGAAGGGTAAGGCTGACTCGACAGATGAATGGATGTTTTCAAACCAAATTAAAGTTGATTGGTCCATGTGCTTACGGACTGGTTCCTGGGACCAGGATGGGGGCGATTTCTTCCTCCAATCCAATTCTCACAGATTGAATTCACCAGTCACATGTGCCTTTCAAAATTAATGATTTTTCTGTCACTTTTTATACGTAGTTATTTCTTCTGCATCTATTTTCTAGTTATTTCTTCTGCATCTTCTATTTCGAGTCAGATATCATTAGCTATCATTAGCTTTCGGTCATTGATTTTCCGTCACTCATGCATCTATAAATGAAAATTCTCCTAAATGGTTCAACAATATCTCTTCAAATCAGTTCCTCACTCTTGCTATTGAGACTTTGATTTTGAACTTTTCATCCTAGAATAGTACTTTATACCATGGTTATCATTTATACTGACATATCGGAGGCTCAGAACTGAAACCAATATAATATTTACTTAGAGCTACCTATTATCTTGGACTATATCATTTTTCGTTATTGCTGAATTCATTTAGCCATTCATTATAATTCAAGTGTCAGATATATCAAATTTATCATAGAATTAATCCATTGACAATTTGATGACCATGAATCGAAGGATTCTTACTAGTATAGAATACTATTTACTAGTATTTTTGATCAATAATTCCTAATTGTTTCAGTTCTCTACCAACCAAAGCAGCAGATCTATGGAGAGACATCTTTTTCGCCAAAATCAACAACTAATTAATTACCTCAACAAGACTGAGCGTGATGGCAACATAAATTGGTGCTATAATGAGCCAGCAATGAGAGAGAAAACCCGAGTTCACATTGAATTCGTTATGTGGATTTGATTAGCGCTCTAGACAAGCGATGTTTGAATTCATCTTAAATATTTCAACCAGTTGGAGAAATTCCCTGGTAACAAATAATCATCCCATTATTTTCAAGGCTGATTGATTCATTGTCAGCTCAAAAATTCAATATGGAGAATCTTCCATACATATACACATTTACATTGTTTATATCCTAAATTTAATTTATGATCATTGACCCTCAAGATGTGTATTATATTGATTAATATTGAAAATATTCATTCATCTTTGAGTTTCTTCTCTTATTTCGATAAATTTTTGTCATGAATGAAATCAAATAAAATGATAGTGATTTATCTATTTTCATACATGTTATTAAGTTGATTTCTTATTCATCCTGTCACGAAAACAATCATATAATTGTAATTGCTCCTGATAATCTCAATATTAATAGTACACTATTATCAGTATCAGTCAACGATACAAATAGATAACATATAAATAAATGCAATATTCTGGTTTTACTCTGTCATCGATTCTGTAGATCCGTCTCAGTGCACTTATTAATGATGATTCAAGACGGAATAAATTATTGTGTGAATATATTATTTTCAACTTTCCATTAAAAACAAAACAGAACCTGAAGAGAAGAAAATATCATTTTATAAATTTATATCTTCGAAGAGGCATAGGGATGGGTGATGGTCTACGAAAAATTTTGTGCAAAGTTGAAAAATTATTGACATAATTTCACATGAGATTTTAAGTTCACTTCAGATTTGGCTTGGCGAATCATCACTTTCCATATTCAATTTTTGAAGAAAATGGAGAAGTACATTATATTAATGGGATCGTACACCCAAATGAAAATCTCAAGCCTTCAGTACCTTTCAACAGTAGATAAAATTGGAGATTGATGTTGAATGAACCAACAGAATCTTCCAATGGTGAAACTCATGATCTCAAAGAATATCTTTGAATGATTTTACTGCCACTTTTAAAAGCAGTTGAAACAGTACGATTCTGAACGATTCGATGATTTGGCTCTTGACTTTCTCGCTTGTAATAGAGATCGTAGTTCTTCTCAGATGATTGAAGAGTGTTGGGAGCACAAAAGCCAACTTTTCTTCTTCACTGCACTGCTCTGCTTCCAATAGTAAGTATGAGCACTCAGCACTCATCACTCCAACCACAAACGACACAGAGCAAAGAAATCTTTGTAGTGAGATTCACATTACATTTTCAGTATTCCCTATAAATAGCAATTATTGTGCTTCCACTCAACAACGCTGACAAAATTAAAGTGAATATCACTAAAAAATGTGTCTTTTTGTACAAGCAGCGGTACAATATGAGTGATTTATAATATAAATATCAGGGACCAAGCTTCGCTCTGGAGTGAAAAAGCATAAAAAATTTATTACGAAAGAAGAAATTATAATAACATTCATACAGAAACGTTCTATCTAATCACTGTAAATTTAGATTAATTCCCAGAGGAATGCGAAAATTTCCCTCACAAAGGCCCGGTTGCACAAAAGCCGATTAAATTTTAATCCTGATCAATTTCACGTGAACCAAATCAGAGAAGACCATTTCAAAAAGATGGATCTTCTGGAATTAATCGGGATTGAAAATAGCCCGGCTTTTTTACAACCGGCACTAAGTGTACCTGATTGAATGATTACAAAAGTTCAACAGCTGAGTCATAATTTTGACACAGTCCCACACACATGAGCTCGATCACTCTTTTCATCAACAGACGTTGAAATAATTATTATCAGCTTTTTTTCCAAGGATGAATAATAATTATCCTTTTAATGTCATTCAGCGAGTTTTCCCAGGGATGAGACTTAGTGCAATCGAGTTTTTATATTATAAACGTAGTATGTTCTAAATTTCGTGAGAATCGTTAGAGCCGTTTTCGAGATCCGGTGAAATACAAACATATAAACAGAAATTGCTCATTTAATAGTATAGGATGTTGAGTCATATGACAGCAATGTTGTGTTTAATCAAGAAGCATGAATAAATTCAAGCTTTTATTGGAAAACTACGATGTTAATTATAATCAAAATAAATTATTGTATTAATTCCATAATTTAGAATAATTCATTCATAAAAATGAGGAATATTTTCTGAATCTCATGAATGTGGATTGGAAGCTATCGACCAAGAATAAAGTTGCACAAAATCAGCCAATTACCTATGTTGCATATTGTACAACGGAAATTAATGGTGCGTGACCTATGAACACATTTCGTATTATTCGGTCATTAATTAGCAGAATACAGCAGTCAGTTCATTGGAAACACTCATTTTGTCCAATCAGCTCTCATTGTTAACATGAGCACGAACATGCAGTTGATACAAACGAGATCATTCTCATATTTGTGCACGTGGACAGACATGCTTCTCTCATAAATAATATTGGCATCGGAGCAGCAAAGCACACTCCAAGTACGTCATTATAGATGGAAAATTGTTTCAATTTCTGAATTTTTTATGAGGCGGAATTGAGTGCATATTAAATGAGAGGGATGAGAAACATTGTGGAGGATCAAAGCTTTGTGTCGAATTCAACATTTGATCCGACAAAATTCTGAACCACTCAAAATTTCAACCCGGATTCTCCACTCAATTATTAATTTTGCCATTAATTATATCGCATTATAAATTTTGTTACCAAGAGTATTTATCAATCTGACAGCATACAGTAAGTGCATTGAGTTTTTGGCCCTCTACATGCAATGGAAATACCACTTTCAACATGCATGTAATTATGAATCTTTTATTAAGTTTGAAGAGTGATTTGTCTGAATAGTTCTCAATTATGAATCTTGTTTGTGTAGTTGGATGGGCAATCTCCCTCTCATAAAATACAACCCTTTATATGATCTCACCTAGAAGCCTTGACTGCTCCTGACTGATCAAATTAAGCTGAGGGTATTTGCATCATTCGCATATGCAATATGTAGCAAAAACAGGCTACATACAATGCAGACCATACTGGCTGAATACAATATTCATTACAGCTCGACAGTGCTGTATTAATTCATGTATAATAATATTCACTATTCAAGTAGTGTGTCTTTCACTTCCATTAAATGAATAATTTCATTATTCCGTAGAAGGACTGTCCTTCTATAGGGTATTAGGGCATTGAAGAACAAACCAAATTTCAAAATAAGGTTAGAAAAGGTATAAGTAGTACTTTTGACGTTTTTTTTCTTCATCCATGAATCATATCAATGAATACTAATGAATAACTACAATGAATAACTAATGCTACTTGAAATCAACTCTCTTCAAACATTTGTTCTATCAGTTGAAAACTAGAACAATCAGGGAAATTATTTTAGGAGTTGCATAATAAAATAATATTCATATCCTGGTTGAGCGACCGCAGAGTGAAATCCCTTTGCAGAGTTTGTCCTATCATCACTACCAGAAAGTATGTGCACAAGGTACTAAATGGTCTCTTATCATCAATCTAATGATGGAACAGTAGAAAATGAGATGGCAATAGTAAAAATATAATGTATAATAATAATAATAATAATAATAATAATAATAATAATAATAATAATAATAATAATAATAATAATAATAATAATAATAATAATAATAATAATAATAATAATAATAATAATAATAATAATGTAATTCAGCGTTTTTTGATCACTGGTCATATATGCATAATATATGTTTTGAGTTTATCTTGAAGAAATTCACTGTATGGAGAAAATATTTTATGAATACTGCTCCTATTCACAATGTCATAAAGCTAATAAATACCTCACTAACGTTATTGTCACGCCAATCTGAACGTAATAATTGCGTCAAATATCTCAACGAAATCATTTTTATGATAACGGTAGACAGTACCAATACATTGATGGGTATAACAAGAAATCGTTTTCTTCAAAAAAAGTTTCTCAGTGGAAGTTTCTCCTTTCCTCAATTTCTTCCTGGAATTTGATCGACTTGACGAACTAACTCGTCATTTGAAGTTCTTGGAACTGATGATGTATTGAACTTCTGAAAGCTCTCATTCATTTGTCTTCAGTTATTGATAATTTCTATTTGTACTTTTCCACTCAAACCTTTACTAAAATAAGTAAAGAAATATCAATTTATTATTGAACTTGAATATTTATGTTTGGAACAGTTTGCTTAGGCTAGACTAGTTTCGGAAGTTCCAACTGAAATCACTACAAGTAACAAGATACATATTTCACTACATTTGAAAAACCAAGCTATATCGCACCCCCAGAGTAGAATAGAATGATTTTTTCATTTTTGTTTACATTACATACTACAATAGTAGTGTCAATCTCTGTTGAATCGTGATTTTAAAACTGCAGTTCTGCAGTTTTATATCACTCCTATATTCCCCCTGTACCAGTTATAATGTCTGATCTTTTTCGGAGAATAGCAACACTTCATCAGAGAATGACCAAATCTGGCCAAGCCGAGAAAGTCTGCTAGAGCTAGCTACCAAGTCTTGGGTTCGAATCCCGCCGATGGGCATTGAAGTTTGATAATCTGATAAAATCACCCACGTACTATCCATGGCCCAAGCACAAGCTGAAAGCTGTCAAATCATCCACAATAAATCATCGAATTACAAAACATTCAAAAATTGGACACAGGCACAGTATTTGGATAACTCTACCTTTCGCATTTCTATTCTCATTATTTATAAATCACCATTTTATAATTTCATTGAGGGAGAGAGTCACAACTCAGAATACATTGCTGTGGAGGGGTACATCTCGGATTAATTTGCTAAAAGACAGTACAACCAAAGAGTAGCCTATAGAAAGTGAGCAGCTATTACATACTAGGCCTCCATTCTCTAGCTACAACTTGAATGCGAGTCAATAATTTTCAGAAAGATTATTCCATTAATCATTCTAATTGCAACTTATTATTACTAGAAGATTTATTCCATGGAGAAATAATCCTGCTAGCAATAACTTATGTTTTGATTGTAGCTTCATCTATGTACCGGTAGTAGATATTTTGATATATCTTGTAGAAATTCACTCAATCAGGAAAATATCAAATAAAAATATTGCTCATATCAACAATGCTATGAGATAGCGTTCAATTGGGCTACTGCAATGGAGGTTTTTTCCCTGTTCATTATACTCTCATAAGCTTTTAAGGGGATAATGGGAAGATGATGATATTTTGTGAAATTTTCGTTCAGTTCTCTCCTCCATAAAAATTCACTTCTTCGTGCTGTAGAACGTTTCTTCGGCAGGTGACATGTGTTTCAAGCAAGACGTGAGCTTAGAACACATCATCATGCAATAAGGATTTTTGAAATATGTGTGATGTTATTTGCAGCTGTGCTCCTTTGACGATTACGGGTTGACGAGAGTCGTGTCTTATGATGAGCCACGCGGGACCGGCACTTGAGATGACGTTTATGAGAAAGGTGTTAGTGCTGTGAAGGACACTGAAAAGGCAACAGCAACGGTAATAGCCCCGGCATTACGAAAAGAGTATTACACAGCTTGATGAAATTTCCAGCGGTGGTCACAACGCGGCCTTTTAAAGGTTGACTGAGCACGGCTTGTGTGCCGTGTGCCCGTAAAAAGCTTCTGCTCCACAAATTTCTAGACCTATCGAATTTTGAAAGACGAATTTATTTTGAGCTATAAAAATAACATACGCTGTCAATCGACTTGTTCGTGATATGGAGCAGATCCCGGATAAAGGTGTTTAGATCCAAAATTTGTAACAAGAATGTGTCAAGTGAGTTCTGTGACAGTCACTACTGCATTTCTCTTCGACACCATATCAATAATAAAGTAAACTTTTAACTTCTTGGAACTTCATTGATGTCAAAACTTCACACGAACTCGGCGTGAGAAATATAATTGAATTTAAGAAACTTGTGGAACAGATCAAGAGGGCTTTGTTCCTTAGTACCAATGCTGAACCAATCAATAAACAGATTTGATCAATTTGATTATTTGTATCAATATTTTCTCGGTCACTTTGTTTGCATCACATACATTGTATTGTAGATGTTGAACAGCTATTCATGGCATCCCAACAACTAGTGAAAGTTCATCATTCATATTTTCTCCTAACTTTTCACTCAAATTAAAAAAGGGATATTTGGCAGGAATTTACACTGGCAGCGTCTCTATAGAATTGCTGCTAGTGTAATTCTGAATTCTGAAACAATATTGTATTCAATCGTTGAAGCTCATTTTCATTGCTGTCTTTCCATAAATAAATGAAATCGACTTCATCCAACTACTGCCAGTAGTATAATATATCTCAAATATATAATATGGAATTATATTTTGACTTCTTCAGCTGCATCTGCCTCTCAAGTTCGTTCAAAACAGTAATTGTGAACTTGTGATATATTTGCTGGAATATTGACTTTTTATATTGATAAATGGCAAGATAGTTTGTGATGTACAGAGTTGCATCTGCATATGGAATCCGTGGAAGTCACAGAAGAGAGATAAAGAATCACATCGAAATAATGTTGCAATAATTTTTAAATGATCGCTTTCAAATAAGTTTTTATAGTGATTGAAATAATGGAAGAGAGATGTTTGCAACATTTTATTTTCTAAGAATCACTTTCAAAATTAGCTATTGTTTCATAACTGCATGATTTCCTCACTGAAAAAAGCATAATTACTCCAAGTATAGTTGAATGAATTCGTTATTTTGAAAGTCAATGGATAGAAAATGAAAATTGAATCATTGAGGCATTGATTCTTACAAGGAAGGATTTTATTCTTTGTTTTAAACATGACTTGTTCCACCTTTGACGACCCGAGTTGAACCTTATTCTCTAAACTATCTAAACCCACGTTAAAATTCATAATGTGGAAGTTATTCGCATGCTCAAATCATAAAAGATATGCCCAGAGTGAGAACAATAAATACACTACCTATTACGCCGAACAATAAATTTTACGACCGAATAAAATAACTTGATGAGTTAGGTTAAACATGGTAGTCTAAAATTGAGATCACTTTACTTCCTATTCCCTTGCCAAAGTTATTTGAATGGGGTATTCTTATTTTATGATGCAAAGTAGTATGAGACATGCTTCGAAAATACATCGAATCTTTGCAGACCGTCAGCCAAGCAAGATTGAAAATTAAATCTCTTACAATTTGAAAAAATTCATTGAGCAGAATAACGTTTTCATGAGGCCCATAAAACGCTTCCCAAGGATATTTCTCCGTTCAAACCGAGTTCCTGCATACGTTCCTTAGCCTACTATGCAATCAATATAGCCAAGTTTTTCCGAAAATGCATGAAGTTGTCCTCATTTTTGATCAAAAAGACGATTGTGGAATCGCCAACAAGATGTCGAGCTGATGAATACTTATGGTAGGGTTAAACTTCATTGTAATACTTACAATACAAAATCATTTTGAAAATGTAGACTGTTAATGAAAATTCCCTTCTCGAAACCTCAAATGTATGAAATAATTATTACTTCCTCCCTGAATAATATATAAACAACCTCCCTTCAACCTCTCTCCCAATTCATGATAGAAATAATAATATTACAAATGATAACTTTCGTCTTATTTCCTTTTGTGCTATGTTGGTTGATGAAAGTTACATAACAAGCACATGCTACACTTTTGATAGACCTCACTTGTTCCTACTTTGATGGCTAAATTACCTATTTCAAATTCGTACAAGTATAAATCTCCTAGTGAAAGTTATCATGCAACTAAGATAAAACGTTGGGTGCAAGATACGGTTTTATCTCGTATCATGTCAACGCCAACTAGCCTATTTCATTCGTTCTGTCTTTATATATTACAACACATACTTTCACAACGTACGTGTCTTTTGTAGTCGAATCCAACTCAGAGATCATGGAGTCGGATAGAAGACCCACTGTGCCTGTAGCCTACTAGGACTACTAACTGGGATCACAGCTCCATTCATGTGTTTCTCTTCAGGCTCAACAATAATAATGAGCTTAGTCTCCTTCTTCACTCATGTGGGTTAATTGCAATTTCGCATCAATGCATGCATTAGAGTCTGAAGTAAGTTATATAGTTCATTTATAGAGGAGAACTGTTCCCTCAGGTCTAGTTCTGGACTGACATCAACTCTTTTCGAACTATATAACTGGAGAATTTGAAATTAAATAGGAAGAGAGCCTTTTCTGTTTGTCTGGACTAGTCAAGGGAAGTCTGTCAGCTAGGCACTGAATGGAATAAAACATATTATGTCATAAGAGGGTTATTCATATGAAATCTGCTCTCATCCTTAAAACTGAAACAAATAATGTTCTTTCTCGAATAACTATTGGGATCTTGTGGAGAGAATGAGACAACTGAACTTTTAAATAAACATCCGAACATCGGTTCTCTCAGTATACGTTCATTACTTTTCAGTGTAGCGAGCACTAGTATATCCCTATGTAACTCAACAGATGAAGTACGATAGAAATATTTAACATTCCAAAAAAGACAATGTAGTTTTCGTGCAGTGTATTCGTCTTTCAATGCTTACTTGTACACTTCAATAGTTCTATTGTATACCATATAGCTTTAACCTTGATCAATCAGCAAGAAATCATTCAAAAATATGTATTTCCTATTATAGCCTGATTTATGTATTTATGTATAATGTATTTCCTATTATAGTAGCCTGAAAGGTTCGTTAATGTGTATGTAGTCGTGAATGTACATCATTTTGGAGCTGCTGAATTTTGAGTATTCAAGACATGACAACTCTGTGAAATATGTTATAAATCTACAGTTATAGTTCTTATTAAGTGATCAATTTATATCCTTCCATCAACATTGCAAGATTTCCAAGTTAAATGATGCAGTATGTGTTGATATTATGTTGATACTGTTAACTGATATCAATTGAGATTGAAAGAAGACATCCTCTTCCAATCCTCTCTGCTGATTTGTTGGCACACCTTTTTTCTTTTGAAGACAAGGATAATCACTCCATCATGTCAATCACCATCACCGAAAACCTCTCTTCAAGTTGTCGAAAAATAACCATTCAATCAATAATGATATTCATTATGTTGTCATATTCAATTTCCTCTGTTTGTTTGAATTGAACAGTATAATTATTATAGGTCGATTTTTTCTTTCAGTGGTTCCAACTCATTTATTTTTTGCAACTCTGTTGACCTTAATGAACACGTATTTCTCGCATGATTGTGCTAACACTCTTCTAACAATCTTCTCGCGAATTTACCTTCTGTTTTTCTATAGAAACAAATATTATTATCTGAATCAGGAAACTGTTGCATGCAGATTTTATACACATAAAGAACAATACTTCAGATGAATTCCAGACATTGATTGACATCTACATAAAAGCTGCTAGCACTACTAAAACAAAAATAATCTTTGAACCCTCCATTTTACTTTTGTTAAACACCTGGCTATTGGAAAAAAAAAGCAACTAAAGCTCAATATTTATTCATTGATTTTTACTTCAGGAATCTTTACAAATAATATCACAGTTAATCCATTGTAACACTTCATATTTTCATTCGCTCCAATTCTAGTTCAGAAGTTCTCGATCTTTTACTTGCCGAATTTATTTCTTTTCACTTGCCGAATAATACTTGCAATATTATTTCCAAAATAGAAACTCTTTCATTGTTGACCAATTAGTACGTCTGTGCCTTTCAATCATAAATATTCAATATTTTTCTCATGAAAAAGATGCAATCCTCATGGAAGATCGGTGATGATGAAAAATCATCAAATCAATAAGAATCATAAAGAGCAATATCGATATGAGTTAACTCACTGTAATATTACATTTTTTCTCACATTTGAATCGAATCTTCAATTCGAGATCTATGGAACTTTATAGTAAATGTCAGAGTCATCAATAGACGGACAAACTTTTTGACGGAGAATTTATTATTGTAAATGTTTGTTGCATTGTTCCATGGTGTCACCGAGGCAGGGTTAACAAATTACTAGATAAATGGTTTATTTAAATCGAGATATATATAAAAATTTAAAATAACATTTTCAAAATAAAGTTTTATTGAGAACAGATGTAGAATGTGAATTCTAAACTTGTAAGTTATAATATTTTGGTGACGTGTCTGTAATGTTGGAGGCGTTGGCTTCGTGACTTGCAACTTAGGTTTTTTCCTGTTCAGCCTCTCTAGAAAAATGGCTGGCTACAAGTGTTGTTGTGGAGTTTTGCTCTAAATCATTTTCGTTTATTAATGTTTTAAATTGAGTTTTATACAAATTTTTACGTTCTGTTTTGTTCATAATTAGCTATTAGAGTAGTCAAGCCAATAGCCACTGTGTTTCAACTGTAAACTAGATAAGTATTTTAGTTCGTAATAACTCTGAAATAATTAGGCTTAAGATATATTTTTTCTTTGTGTATTTGTGTAAATTCATCTGAAGATTATAAGTTAATTTGCTCTGAAAACTGGATTTCTCATTCATAGGCAATAGATCCATTCACAGTTTATCAAGAATCTATTTCATTGGAGCCGACAACTATCCTTAGGTTGATAGGTGTTAAATGCTATTCCAACCGTTTAAGGAAAAATTGGTAGCACGGCAAATGTTACCCCTGTGGTGGGACCGAGTTACAAAATAAATATGTCCCAAATGGTACACCATGAAATCCCTGGTTATAGAAATTATTAGTGGATAGATATCTTGATAGGTTATGAATGGTTTGTTGCTGAGTGGGAGGTCGGTTCAAGAGAGATCAAGTTTTAATGAATCAGTGCATATTACAAAATGGCAAACATTAAAAATGATCTGAATCTTATAGCATTCTTAACACAAAGATTTGATGAGTTAAATGCTAAATTTGATAAGCAAAATGCTAAGTTAGACCAAATGTTTAAAAATCAAAATGCTAGGTTTGATGATATGAAGCAAGAATGTACTAGCATTAGACTAGAGCAGGTTAGTATAAACCTTCTATTGAAAAATGCAAATGAAACATTGAAAGATAGTCATGAAGATGAAAACAAATTGAAGCAGGATGATAGTAGTGTTAAGTTACAAGATCAACTCATTCAAGTCTCTGACAATGTAGGCCTAGTTACTGTTGTTGAAAAAGTCAACCATAGTGAGACAGTAGAATTGAGTAAAGAAGTAGGTAGGGAGTTGTCTTCACTGAAAGTCAACTATCATGAAAGTAATATTGCTACATTAAAGGTTAGGAAAACTATGAACAAAGTGAATGATTACATGAGACAGGTTTCTATGGAGGTTAGGAACAATGTAAACAAAATGAATGTTGCTTTGAGTCAAGTTGATGAGTTCAACTTTCAACTGAGAATTGAAAAGGTGTATGCTATGCATTCTCAAGTGAACATGACTAACTTTTGTAGGCAAAACTGCTTGGTTGAAACAAATGAACCTATGAATAAAATCATGCTATTGAAGAAAACAAAACACAAAGTTTCCATTGATGTATTAGTATTCAAAGGTTGTTTCAAGTTGCTTATTTACAAGATGATGACAGTGAATCACATGATGAAAGGGTATTCCCCAACACACAATGATTAGGAATCCTGTGTTATGCCGGGATTCAGAATAGCATAATCGCTACACAGTGTATGGTAGGAGTCCATAATTGTGTCTTTTTTCTTTCCTGTAGCCTATTTTTCTTGGCCCTTAATCTTTTCAATTTTCGATTCTTTCCTGTCTTTGTGTAATGTTCAGTAAAATTCTTCTATGATGCATATCTTAACCAATCTTGTCCATAGTCATTTAAATTTGTATTTTTCTGAAATAATTTTGGAAGTTAAAATAGTAGCTTATTTTCCTAATCTTTAAATTGTTGATAAAACTTAACTTTTCTAAAATCTATCCATTGTAGTGTAAATAATTGTTTGCTTGCGGTATATTTTTTCATCATGTATTACATATTTTAATCATGTCTATTTTTTTTCAGGTATTATATTAGGTAATTAGGTTTTTCAGAGCAATTTTGTCCCATGTTCTCATCTTTCATTGCATATCGTGCCATAAGCCATATGTAATTAGGTTATAGTTTTCTTCTGGGCTTTTAACCCATTTTGCATTTTATTTTTTCTTTGCTGTCCAATACTTTGGATTTTTGGTAGACAAGTAGGTGTGATTCTTTTAGAGGTGTGGGCGTGAACCACATATGGCTGGACTCGATTATCTGACCTACTTGTTTGCGATATAAAAACCTTATGACTGCAACAACAAATGTTTGTAAAAACTTTTGCATACTTTTGTTTTTGTGGTCCGATACTAGAGTCTGCTATCACATTGCCTTACAGACATCTAGGAACTTTCCACCCAGTCACAATAGTCAACATATTTTTTCCTTCACCAGTTGTTTTTGTGGGAGTGATAGCTCACAATTATAACAAATTAGAGTCATACTTGGAATTTACAAAATTCCATAGTAGTATATTTTATTAAATATACTTCCTCATGAAAGTTCAGTACTGACATGTAGGATAGGCTCTAATTAATCTTTCTCTTCTTTGTATTGTTTTAGGGAATTTATTTACCCAGTTTTCTTTTTCTCTTGTTTGTATTTTTTAGGGAACTTATTTACCCATATTTCATCTTGATCGTCTTTGTATTATAATCTTGAAATGTTTGTACTTATTATACAGTCTTTAAATTTTAAATTATTTAAAAAAAAAAAATAATGGTTCAATTTAAAACGTTTTGTTATATTATTAATTGAAATAAGTTTTTTGTGATTGATATCTTTTTCAAAATTTTTAAAATTGTTTGTTCTATAAATTTTGATATCATTGATTATCATTTGAAATGGATGCTGGAGTGTATGTAGAATTTTTAGTGGGGTTTGTTGATTAGAATTTTGCTGGTATGTGATTGTTTTTTGAGATGGAAACCCATAATTGCCTAAAGAAGGAATAACAGAGGTTATGACTTAGAGAGGCAGTAATGAGATAATATTTTTTGTAATGATTAATAATGTTGATTGCCATAGATGCAGATGATTAATTATGAATATTGTTTGCCTTTGAAGCAAAATATTATTGATGTTTTGAATGGTTTCTTGTTTAATGATTGATAGTAAAGTTTTGTCATGAAATGTAGTTTGTGTTTAGAACATTGAAAAGTCGAAATAAACTATAGTATCCAACAAACGATGATTAACAATATTAAATAATTTGCTTTTTATACAATTTTTGAACAAAATTGAAACTAAATAATTTTGAAACCCTGAATGATAAATCATAAATGTGAAATGAACTTGCTATAAATGAAATGTTATACTAAATGATAATGAAATGCAGATATATTATGAAATGATTGTGAATAGAAGACCAATTGTCTGAAATTATTGAAATATGTATTGAAATTAAATTTTGTTGTGATGATCTGATGTTTTTTACAATTTTGATAATGATACAGGGTGTTATGAAATTATATTTCTATTTTGAAGAATGGATTAAATGTTGATATTTGAACAGTGAATAGATGAAAATGAATTTTTTTTTAAATTTATCATTGATATGTCCATATTTCACAATTTATGTATTGCTGACTGTATAATAAGATGTTAACAAATTTCAATTTCATAAATATTTAAAAATAATTTTCATGTGTATTAGATTGTATTGATAGCCTAATCAAGTTTTTCTTTTTAGTTTATAAGCATTTTAAGGTAACAGGTACAGCACAGACATTAACATTGAAATAGTTATCATGTGAATCTCGAAATCAGCAACAAGTGAACGCCATGAAGAGTGTTAAGAACATTTGGGTGATTTTCGAACTAGTGTGACATAACTACGCCAATATCTACGCCAAAATCTACGCTGCGGCCTACACTAATAAATACGCCAATATCAACACCAATAACTATGCCTAAATCTACACTGCGGCCTACACCAATAACTACGCCAATGTCAACACCAATATCAACACCAATAACTACGCCAAAATCTACGCCGATGCCTGTGCTGATGCCAACGCCAATATCTACGCCGATGCCTGCGCCGAAGCCAATATCTGCGCCAATGCTGATGCCAAAATCTGTGCCAATGCTGATGCCTACACTAATACCTACAACAATATCAACTAATAACTACGCCAAAATGCCAAAATCTACGCCAATGCCAATAGCTACGTCAATGCCTGCGCCAATGCCAAAATCTGCGCCAATGCTGCACCAATGCCAATAGCTACGCCAATGCCTGCGCCAATGCTGATGCCAACACCAAAATCAACGCCGATGCCTGTGCTGATGTCAATGCCTGCGCCAATGCCAATAGCTACGCCAATGCCTGCGCCAATGCTGATGCCAACACCAAAATCAACGCCGATGCCTGTGCTGATGTCAATGCCTGCGCCAATGCCAATAGCTACGCCAATGCCAAAATCTGCGCCAATGCTAATGCCAATGCCTGCGCCAATGCCAATGCCTGCGCCAATGCCAATATCAACGCCGATGCCAAAGCCGACACCAAAGCATACGCCAATAGCAATGCCAATGCGTATTGCTGACTCTGTATCTCAAACTTCAACACTACTGCATTACCTGAAGGTAATTGCCATCCATGTTCACATTCACAACTTTGAATTCAGAAGAACAGTCACAGTATCATGAAAGAATTGATTCAAAAAATCCTCTCCTAAATTATTCCTGTATGCAGAACTCTAAACCTTGAAAGCTGAAAATATCAAAAAACCAAACCTTACCTAAATTAATCCTCACCTAAATTAATCCTGTATGCAGTGTCTATCTCTTTTCCAAAAAACGAATTACATTGTCATTTCAAGCCTGAAATGTACATTGTATAATTACAAATATGATACAAAATTTATGTGACTCTGTATTGAATTTGGAATGCAGCCGTCTACTACAAACATGAAGCAATGCTAACTGAGATGTCACCTGTATCGAGTTTGGAATGCAGCCGTCTACTACAAGCATGAGGCAATGCTAACTGAGATGTCACCTGTATCGAGTTTGATATGCATCAGTCGACTACAAGTATCAGCCCAACACTACGTGCATCCAGATCAGCCCAACACTTAACGTCATCACATTGGAGTCACACTTAACTGAAAATCATACTGAGTGCCTTAACGGACTGTTTTCCAAAATGTGCATCAATAAAATCAACCGCGTCAATAGTGAAAGAAATGAACATTTTTTGATTTATTGAAATTTTATGTGAAAATTAAATGTAACAATTCATCAATTCATTTAAAAAAAAAAATAATAATAATAATTTTTTTATTCAACATACTAAAATTTTTTTATGCAATAAAAATTAAATTTTTCTATCTATTAAATTTATGTGCAATTTCAAAAAACTATTCTTTATATATTAAACTTTCTGTTGAGATATTTTCCTTTAAATTATAAAGCTAAATCAAAAGTAATTTTGATATTCTATATTTTGAGATATTGTTTGGAAACATATAACAAACGCTATTGATGAATTTTTATAATAATTTTCAATATTTTTGGATGACATGTAATGTTTTTCTAGAAAAAATTGTTACTGTTCTCGAATTTAAATTTCAACAATTTTCATTAGGGTCAATGTAATTTTTTTCTTTAAATTTTCAAACAGTAAAATTTTTTTTATGTCAAGAGGGGGGTATTTGTAATATTACATTTTTTCTCACATTTGAATCGAATCTTCAATTCGAGATCTATGGAACTTTATAGTAAATGTCAGAGTCATCAATAGACGGACAAACTTTTTGATGGAGAATTTATTATCGTAAATGTTTGTTGCATTGTTCCATGGTGTCACCGAGGCAGGGTTAACAAATTACTAGATAAATGGTTTATTTAAATCGAGATATATATAAAAATTTAAAATAACATTTTCAAAATAAAGTTTTATTGAGAACAGATGTAGAATGTGAATTCTAAACTTGTAAGTTATAATATTTTGGTGACGTGTCTGTAATGTTGGAGGCGTTGGCTTCGTGACTTGCAACTTAGGTTTTTTCCTGTTCAGCCTCTCTAGAAAAATGGCTGGCTACAAGTGTTGTTGTGGAGTTTTGCTCTAAATCATTTTCGTTTATTAATGTTTTAAATTGAGTTTTATACAAATTTTTACGTTCTGTTTTGTTCATAATTAGCTATTAGAGTAGTCAAGCCAATAGCCACTGTGTTTCAACTGTAAACTAGATAAGTATTTTAGTTCGTAATAACTCTGAAATAATTAGGCTTAAGATATATTTTTTCTTTGTGTATTTGTGTAAATTCATCTGAAGATTATAAGTTAATTTGCTCTGAAAACTGGATTTCTCATTCATAGGCAATAGATCCATTCACAGTTTATCAAGAATCTATTTCATTGGAGCCGACAACTATCCTTAGGTTGATAGGTGTTAAATGCTATTCCAACCGTTTAAGGAAAAATTGGTAGCACGGCATCACTAAAGACAGAAATGACTCTCAGTTGGAGCTTCCAGTGCACTGAACTTCTTTCAATTTCATTTATATTATCTGGAACTTAAGCTGCACCATGAATGGAAACGATTCTTACTCACCTGATCATTGACAGAATAGTTCTTTCCTCCTTGTCAAGTTTCGAGTCTTTCTTGGTTGAAATGGAACAGACCAGCTTCCTCGCACAGCCAACTGGATCCTGAGCCAATATTGCTTCGAAAGGGTGTTCACTTCCCAGTGACCTGTCCAATTCGTAGTAGTCCATTTGCTGTAACCGAACACGTGAAAATAACATGAAAGTGACATATCACTTTCACAAGGTTATCTCAATCTTAAAAATTCTGTCAATATTGCAACGTCGGAACATTGTATACCATTATAAATTCCCTCTTGTAATCATAATCGAATCGATGAAACTGACAGGCCTTGAAAACAGCATCAAAAGAGTCCAATACATGACAATACAATTTTATTTGTGCATTTATTATCAATTTCAGAATCAGAAACACTTCACCCCCTACATTGAAAATGGAGTAGCATTTCTGCACTTTCTCATATATTTTACAACTGTAAATAAAGCAATAATAGTATTTTCAAAGTCAATAACCATGACATATTCCATGGTCATTTCGAATAGGTCTGCTGGGTACATTTCTACTGTATAATGTGAGCTCAAGAGTATTAAGCTCAGAGTAGCACCGGCATACAGAAGCAGAATAATAAGTTATTCATGTTATAAAGCCAAATATTGAATAGAAATAGCATTCGTGAACTGAACTTTATTTGATGATAGCCTTTCATTATTTTCTCATCCCGCATTATATATTCGATAATTATTTAAGGAGTAAATATTTATCCTACCCCTATCCTCGCTTACAAGCAATATACTAATATAAATAGTATCACATTTGAATAACTGAAGCGAGTTTATTGAGCCAGCCAGCTATTAATGAAATGTAGAATGGAGGGTACACAAACATTCATAATATTCGATTTCAATACGTGCCTGAGAAGCAAAGGCTTTTCTCTATAATATAGAGTTTTACTCACATCAGGAATAGATCGCTTCCACAATCCAAGTGCATGTCCCAGTTCCCTCCCACCAGTGATCTTCATGTAGTCTCCGGCCAGTTTGTGAATGAGGTAGAGTCCAGCCAAGCCGAGAATGGCCAGTAGTGCCACTCTGATGAAATGAATGTGAGCTTTTACGATTCCGCTCATCACAATCAGGAACACTGCCAGTATTGTCCATCCCCAGCGAGACAACATCTGCAAAAACCCCAGCATTTCGTTCTCAGAAAACAAAATATTATTCACATTCGAAATTAAAATTGCAATAAAGATTATAAGTAGGGATTGAAAATGGGTGCTGAATTATTGATTGTTCTGAAAATGATTAAAAATGAAGATGATTGATTGTTCAAACTGAACCTTCATATATCGACTTGAATATGACCCTTGGAGTACTTGGTCATTTTGTGTTATCGGATGTAATGGTCTTGTTATCGCTTGTTGGCTGATGTCATAATTTTACAGCGTAAGAACTGGGATATCGGTCTCACTACTTGTCTTCTTTCTCACTTTATTATTGAGAGAGGAGTATGCTTATGAGGGGAATTAATTTTTGTCCTTTCTTAATTGGCAAGCCTGATTGAGCTCTATCCCGGGTTTTGCTAGGGCGTTGCCCGTCGCTTGGAAAACTTTGGAGCCAGAGGACATCTGCGTATCTCTGCCCGATTTTTGTTGCAATTAATTCTAGTTCTGGATTCTAGTTAAAATATGTAGTCGATCATTGGTTGTGACCAAATTGTAGGCTACATATTCTTCAGTATTATTTTTTCTTTTATTATGAATTGTTAAATTCCATGTAAAACTAGGGAAGAGGAAGATACGAGAATGGTTCTATTTTATACTTGAATAATTTCCGCCTAGAGCGGTTTACGAGTTGACGACCCACGGCCTTCACAATCGACCAGGAACCCTCGCATCATTATAAGGACGGCCGCAGTGGATTCTTCTACCATCGGGCTCTGTACTACGAACTCGCAGGACGTGTCAGGGACAGCAATAAACCGTCAGTATCAAATCAATATAATACCCAGTACGATCAACGGAAAAAGGTATGAAAAGATAATTCGTCGTGAGAAGGTGTAAACAGGGAAAACGAAGTGAAATATGAACTGCTTCAAAAAGGGGAGGGGTTCGCCAATACAGACTGTGTTTGGTGTGATTAGCATTTCTTAAAATGTTTAATCACCCCTGACACAATCTAAGTCTTTTTGGGGCAAAAATAATAAAAGGCGCCTAGGGACTATAAATTAGATTTAAAAGGTTAATTTTCTGTAATGTGAAGAACAGGCTGATCTTGTAAACTTGTTTTGTTTTAGTTCTAATTTTACTAGTCCTAATATTTCCTGTTTGAGTAACTTCCCAACCTTAGATTTTGTTAAATTTCTTGTTTGCTGAATTCATTTATTTTTTGAAGATCTGTGTATTAATTTTGGTTTACCTGATTTATTAAGGCCTTAAGTTTATTTCTAGTGAGTTGAAATATATTTTTCGATGTTCACAAAAGTCGGGTTAATTAAAATCATATCTCTCTCTACAAATATGTTGTTCTTTCATGAGTCTCCTTTCCACACCAGATAGTAAGTCAAGTAGTATTTATTTTGTTACGTGATTCAAAATGTATTTATAAATTTTACTTTCAACTAAAGAAACGTAACACGGAGCTACCCCACTGCCCTAGTATTCTCATGAAGCTTCAGGGATCCAATAGTTAGATTGTCCCAGGATTACAAATGTTTCAATTCAATCACTGCTACCATAGTCATCACAGCTACTGTAGTCACTGCTACCATAGATAGAGAAAAGATAGCATGATATCACTATCAAATAATGAATTTCAACGGTTATCAATCAATTAAAGTGTCCTAATCCTCAACTGAGCTAAACCAAATTTCATTGATGCACAGAAACGTATTCGCGCTTTGAAAGGATGTGAACGCTGACAAGAGAACTGTTTCACTCTTTACCCTGTCACAGAGTAAACAATACCTACAGTTGTTCGAATTTGCACATCAATCAATCCAATCTGCATCTCAATTACTTTGATTACAATTAAATAGTCTAGTACGGTTTGTGGAACAGTGGAGTGAGTCATTAATTAAATAATAGTTGTTTGACTTTCGATTCATTAGAATCATTACAAAGCTGTCGCCACAATTGAATGGGTTTTAAAGAGATAATGAGAGCAATTTCGAAATTTGATCTCAATTTTACTATTAAAACTCTGAAAAATAATTTATGATGGTTGAAAGTTGAACTACCGAGGTTTACAAGGGATTCAACTGGGAAATGTAGGAGAGTATTAAAAGAATGAAAGTGGATACCACCCGAACTACGATGAGTAGGAATCTTGTCCAGAGAAACTGGAATAATCGAAATGAATTGATTGATTGATTGATTGAGTACTTTATTTATGTAGATTACAATATATACTGGCTTATACACTTGTATACAATAGCTTACAATACAGCAAAGTTATAGATGAATTTACATAATATAGACTAAGAAAATAACTATTGAACTGTATATTATATGAAAAAGCAATTTGTAATATAATAACTATAGATAATAATCATATTGTTATGCATCTATATAAATTGGCGGAGCTTTGGACATATCAATGTCCATTCTTTGGGTGTCATTCATGAATGGCAGATGGGATGCGAGAATCAGCTGGAATTCTAAAATAAACTCGCATCTATATTATAATCAATCAATATAAGATCAGATTTACCGGAAAAATGGCAACAAAACCATTCTATCATTCTCACTGACTTAATAGCGTTAATCCTACTATAGAATCCACTACTGAGCAATTCCATATGATGCATGATACTTTTAATAATTAACTATGACTGTTTTTTTGGATTACATAATGTATTGTTACCTAGATTATATCGTTCATGTCTTCGAATCTCATTGTCTGAAATATACTGGAAAGTGGTCTATATGAGGATACCCTCCACATCCCATGAAAAAGTTGAAATAGAACTTCCATTCAATTCAATAACGTATTGATTGTCAGAAAGGCAAAGATGACATGTCCTAGAGTCGTCAAGGAAGTTGGAGTCTTTATATTGCAAATATTCAACTACGTCAGAGTCGACAAAAATTTCTCAAGGGGAAACGATCTTAGAGTCTAGATTTATTATTCATGAAGATTTTTATCGAACAAAGGGGCAGAAAATCACCTCTATCCTCAATTTTTAAGAAGATAGAACAAATTATGATGTACGAGATGAAAACAAACGTCAGGAAAAGATTCTTCTTTGGAAGCCAGCGATAATGAAATCATTCTCAGGGTGAAAACATAGTGGAGTGGCGGAAAGAGCTTCTGGTTTGAGAGTTTTGAATGTAATGCATGTATTGAATTGGGTCAAAACATACCGCTCCACTTTGTGTGCCATCATTTAAATACATTCATTCATGATGCTTCACATTCAACACTCTCAATCTTGAAGCTACGCCCTTCCACTATCTTTCCACCCGATCGAGGCCGCGAAGCTATTAAGATGGAAAAACCTCTTCTTGTAGCTTGTTTGCTTGAAGCTTGTCGTCGTGTATCTCGGTAGTCAAAAATAGTTGAGAAAGATTAATCAATGAGTCAGAAGTTAACCATTCAGAAGTCATCCAATGAGAGTTGAGTAATACAGAACTCAACTAATCACAAGCTGCCCAATCAGAGAGTAGGTATGGCGACAGTTAATTGGTGAAAGAGAACTCAACCAATTGAAAAGTACATTTATAGTTTTTATTGTAAAAATGGAATCTTGAGTCGCTCTTGACCTAAACTTTCGTACGTAATAGTACAATATACACTCCTCTTTCTGGAATCAGAAGATTTCTTCTACTTCAATGAGAAATTTTGTTAATCATCAATTCAACTTATCCCATTTTTATATTATTATGTTCCTTCTCAAGCAGTTTCTCTAATTATTCAACTTTTTCCATTTCAGTGGAATTATGTAAGAGGAATGAAATACATAATACAGATCAATATTATAGCCCGTTACAATAAAACTTCATTGGGCAAAACCTCATCGCAGCCAAAATATTCTAACCTTAAGCTACAGTCCAGGCCCCGGCCTATTGATGGGCAGACTTGGCATTCACCTTGGGCGCAAATTTTTTGGGGCGCAAAATGAAAGAGATAATGAAACTAAATTAGAGGAGCAAATCACCAAATATGTGGAACAAGAAAACAAGTGGCTGTTAGAATTTTTCAGACCATACCTGTCACCACTAACAGCAGAGTGCAGAGAGAGGATTTTCCGCTGTGAATTTTCTGAAGAATATTGAGAGATTTGCTCTTTCAGACAGCAAGAGTGAAACTGTCGCATGTTATTACTGTTTTGTAAATAAGACTCAACACTAAGCACAGATTTTTCTGATGTAATAAACAAATTCGTCATATTAATGTTGGAAAAAATCTGTTTTTTGAAACGCTTTGTACAAAGAAGGATCTTAGAAATAATGATTTCTATATAATATATTATGATTTCTTGAATTTTCAATTAAAAATATCTCAATTATCGACCGACTTTTAATTAATATTGAATATGATGACTTACGAGACTTTTGCTACGTGAGCTGGCTGATGACTGAGATTACCTACCCTACAAGTAGGAGGAAAAATATGATTTTCCGCAATCATGATGATAATATTTATGTATTAAATGAATTCTAAATGATTGGATGGATAAATGAAATAATATTGTGCATGTATTTTTGTACAATCAATATTATGTAACAGTTATTTGAGCATATAAATCTTCTTCTATCCAGGATACCAATCGACGTCTAAGGGATCAATCTAATATCTTTCAAACTCTTCAAATAAGAGATCTAGAAAAATCTCAGCAACCCTGAATGCCTCTTTCTCGTACGGAACAGAATAACTGAACAGTAGTCTAAGTAGAATACCAACCTTGAACTTGGAAGAAAGTATGAGCGCGATCGATGAAGTCCTGAGCACACAAGGCACTAACACTTTTCGGAAATAGATTCGGTTCTCTACCGTTACAAGGTTGAACAAAATCTAAGTTCAAGACCAAGCCCGGGAAGCTGTTTAGTTGTGAGGCAGGACACCGGAAAGCAAAAGCAGATTGATCCCCTCTCCCGCTCTACCCTCTCCTGTCCACAGTTACCACTCCACAACATCATAACGACCGTTGTA
Source organism: Nilaparvata lugens (assembly GCF_014356525.2). Lineage (NCBI taxonomy): Eukaryota > Metazoa > Arthropoda > Insecta > Hemiptera > Delphacidae > Nilaparvata > Nilaparvata lugens. Next base: position 68,590,690 of record NC_052506.1, read on the forward strand.
AGACGTGTGCACTTTCTTACTACTTCCTTCCGTCCTTCCGTCTCTTGGGACTCTCACTGCTACATCCCTTCTTCGTGCTCCTTTTCGTCATTATTCTTTCTCTCCTCATACTGGTTCCCCGACCGGAAGACGCCGCTTGTACGAGTTCAATAATGTCTCAAGATGGAGAGAGAAACACCATGTGAAGGTGACGATAGAAAGAAACAGAATCGGAAACCAATAAACAGCATCCAGCTAGAATTTAAATTTGTATTTTAAGAAGCTACGAACGGAAAAAGTTGTAAACGGAACTTGACTATTTATCAGCGAATCTTTATTTCCATACCTGATCGACGTTTCCTGCTAATTTGAAGTGATATAAGAGTGGTACTATTATCTTTCTATGACAACATAGTGATTGAATGATGGTGTATTGGGAACAACATAATATATATAACCGTAACGGTACTTAGCATTTATAAACGCTAGAAATTATTATTGGAACATAATTTGAATCAGATCTCATTCGTGATGTGCCCCCATATATTGTTATAGAGTTTTCAAATCGGTGTACAGCAGTAATGTGACATCCCATTTGAATGCACAGTATTTGAGTAAACGATTTTAATAGAGTTTAAAAATAACTTTATGATTCTCTACAGGAAAAATCTGGTGTGGCGCACTCACACAACTTTCCTTGCCGTTATGAAAATTGATCACCTGACGTTAGTGTTCACACGCTACTATTCAATCTACTATCTGAGCCAGCTGGTGACAGGACAATAACGCTGGAGGCACACGAGGTCTGCTATCTCTTCATAGTGAATGAAGAGATAGAGATTTAATAGAATTAACAGTTGCCAACAGTTTGCGATTGAATAATCACATTTTCTCGAAGTTCGAGCTTATTTGAATCTTAGGTGAAAATGTTACTGAACATTAATTGAAGAGATTTTCATGCTCAATCCTTTCCACTTGAATATTTGTTTTTGAATTGTATCTGAAGCCTGATAATCGGGAATCTAAAATCAAACTTTGCATGGATGAGGCGGAGCTCCTGGAGTTCTTACAGATATTAGTGGCAGTTGATACTTATCAATGACTATATTAGGTATAAATTTGATCAAAATCGTTGGAGCCGTTTTCGAGAAAATCGCGAAAAATCCTGTTTTTGACAACATTTTCACCATTTTAGCCGCCATCTTGAATAGCATTCGATCGAAATTGTTCGTGTCGTGATAATTTTATGAAATAAACGTCATAAGCTTACATATCAAATATAGGCTTAATCATGGTTTTTTGCACGTCTTCAATGATTCTGCAAATATCGGTTCATTTTCTTTATGAGATCATGAACATGCTTTGGACATTTCCTGCATTTCCTCAATGAATGGAATAAAACTTCTCAAGTATCATCTTAAAACGTTCCATTTATCAATCGCAACATGTTTCAACCATGTATGGTCACTTTACAAGTGGAAATGGAATAAAAATTTCAACTTGAAAATGGACATAAATGATTGGAAAATTTTGTGGTGAATGATTAGAGCATTCGAAAGGGTAGGCCTACTTGAGAAGCTTTATTCTATTCTATCGATTGTAATGTGTAGTAGTCTTATAAAGAAACGTGCATAATGAAGATCCAATAATTATAATAGTAAAAGGGCAATATTGTATTCCAGTGATTATCATGGATACGACAGTTTTCTCATCAAAAATGAATTGACGATGTGGGGATAAAAATCCATCTTCATATAACAAGGATTTCAAAATTGAATTAACTTATCAAGTTTACGATGGGGACAAACGTCTTGAGAGATAGGTAGATTGGGGACTTTTGTTAATGAAAATTAACAGAAGTTATCTCAGTAATGAGTTCCCGCAGGCTAAATTCATTCAGTAACGACATTGCAAATTTCAACAAAGGCAGGAAATAATCATTGATTGGGGGAAAGATAATTGAGGGAAGAGAGAGAGAAAAAGAGAGAGATGAGATGAACGGAAGATTATATCGTCCAATTCCATTGTGTATAATACAATAATAATATTATTTTGGCATCTCACCGAGCAACGATCAAAGATAATTGAAAACAATCATCAGAAGATGAAAGTAAGATTTTTTCATCTACAATAATAATAGTCATTCCTGATAAACGATCAGAATCCTATTTGAATCTGTGTTTCATATTATCATGGATCATGGAAAGTAGCGTTGAAGTGATAACATTTTGTATACTTTTCTTTTGTATACTTTCTATGGATGTTCTGAGTGCTACATAGCATAGCAAATTACTGAGTTATGTCAGTTTTGATAGCTTTCTTTCCCATTCAATCAACATTTGAGAATAAAAGATAATAGAGATTATAAACTATTAAATTTACTCATTTACAAGTGCAATGTGAATAATATTCCCATTTTAAATACATGTTTGATAATAATCTTTATGTTATCCCAAAAAAGTGGGTTTTTCTTCTTCTTTAACACTATAGCCCAATATGAGCTTTGGCCGCCTTCACCACAGCTCTCCACGTTTCTCGGTCCCCAGTCATTTGTCTCCATCCTCTACATCCTATTTTTTGAAGATCGTCTCACACCTTTTTCGCGGTCTTCCTCTCTACTTTCTTGAATTTAGCCTCTCCTTGAATATTATTTTGGACATTATGTTCTCATTCATTCTACAGGTATGTCCAAATCACCCAAGCCACTGCGTCTCTATAAATTTTACAATATTTTGGCCTTTTATCAATTATTTATCAACGCCTCGAGCTCTGAATTGGTTCTTCTCCTCCACTCTTCTCCTTCTTCAACTGGACCATCATTTAAAAAAGGGAGTGAAATTCATGATTTTCATTGAGAATTATAGATAAGCCCATAGAAGTATATTGAGTTGAAAAATTATATTCTTTTGATTCATTGAAAAAATATTATTGACTAAAGTTCAGGGAAATACTATCGTTCTTCTCAAAAAATACAGTTTGAACTATGCCAATTTATAAACAGATTTATCATCAGATTAATACATAGATTTAACGGTAATTTCATTGTGAGTGTGGAAAATGCATATTAAACAGTTTGAAAGGGCTTGAAACAGTCAATCATTTCAACAATTTTAGACGGAAAACTATCACTGTTTAGCGTGGACTCAACTTCAACCCCAAGACTAGTTCTCATTTCCACTTATCACATTTTCTACCGTGTTCCTCTAACTACTTCATACCAAAATGTTCTTGTTGAATCAGGTTCCCTGAGCAGTAATGACCGACTGCACAAACGAGCATTATTTGTTCTTGACTTGTGTGTGCTATTATTGTGGCGTCTTCCAGAGGCACAATGTTGCGAACAGAGCTCGAAACAAAACCATCTTGCTCGGTTTGTTCAGATGTGGATTGGGCTAGAAGGCTTGCTTTTAATTAGGGTTCGCAGATCAGAGGAAGTAATTAGTTGCTGAGCTATCGACATGATGCTGTTCACTCATAATCGATCTGCTGAGTGGAGACTTCTAACAAGATTGCTACGACTTGAGCGATTGGCTGCGAAGTAATTTCCTCCAAGGAGCCGGCAGAAACTGGCTCCTGACTTCGCAATGTAATTTGTCTGTTGCTCTTTCTGGATTCGCCTCCACGTTTCTCGTGGATTCTTCGAATCCCCTTCATCTGAACGGAGAGGGCGGATTTTCATTCTCGGAAGAGAAAAGGAAATCGACATTCGGTGGCGCAATAATTTCAAAGAATACACAATTGGAAGACAGAAACTGATTTTCAAACCCAAGACCAATTTGGATTGAATTCATGTGGATGGTATATTGGAATTAGAACGTCCAAACTTTATTGTATTGTTCATTCAATAAATAATATAATTCACTATATCAATTATTGCATGAAACCCAGAATATAATCATTACAATCATGGTGTAGAGATCGACGTGTGTTTCAGACTGCCGTGAACAAATGAGAAATACGTTAATTTTCCCTAATGTTTATAATGATCGTGAACCACACATTTTCCGGCTCCAGTGTGCTCGGAGTGAAAATATGTTTTTCTTTTATTATTGAACGATTGATATGGTTATGATATGAAGACTTGTTTGTACATAGATACTATGATGTGATTTGAAATTTCTCTTCCAGTACACTGTTTAAATGAAGAATAGAAAATGATGAGTTTATCTATTTGCATACCTTTTATCAGTGTTGTTATAGACCTTGTAAGTACTAAATAGGTTACTATGCTATAAATCATGGCCGAAGATTATTGATGAAGAACCAACTCTACTCATTCTATGATTTGATGAGAGTATTCGATAACTGTAAAATCATCTCTAGATTCTAGAAGAAACTCCAAAATCGAGGAATATCAGGAAGACTTGAAAACCACAACATATCCTTGGAGTTTTTGTATTTTCTTCACCTCAATGATAATAAATGGAGAGCTGCTATATTTTCCATCCAGCTGTTATTGATCAGCTCTAGGGAAATTTTTTTCCACAGTGGGTCATGAAGTGTTAGAAAAAGTCATCAATAGAGCACAGAATTATAGAAAATGGGATTATATTCGTACTACGTATTATAGAATTATCAATATCCATAAATTTATGAGGATCTCGAATAATGGCTTATATTCATGCCAACTGTTTCATTCATTCTCTTCACAATCTGGGATATAAAAGTAAAGTAGCAGAGGACGGGTGGTAGTTTATTTTGAAAACACATGGTTCAACCACTCAACATGTTGAAGCAGTAAATGTAAATGCAGCCAGCGAATCTCATGGAAAATTCATCTGACAAAGAGAGAGCAATGGACAGAATGTACGGATTCCCAGATATCCTAGGTCCTAGAAACAGTAGCCGTCTCATTCAAGTTACATGTGAACATATTGTAATGCACCACCAACTTCCCACAGATATTCTTTCGCTCTACTTTATATCATATTTGACAATAGATCTGATTGAAAAATATATTTTGAACTTACAATGTTGATTTAATTTTGTTTTTGTATTGGGATGATAATCTTAATTTTTTTCCGTAAAATTGCTCATTCATGAAGAATGCTACATGTCGCAATCACAGTACAAATTTTACCAAAGGGAACCCCGGAAAATTTTGAGAATATACCTTCAATTTGGTGCGATTCTATGCAATTTCCACTCTCTAGAAAAAGCAGCTGGAGCATTGTAGGATGTTAACTACTTTGGAGAGTCACACTTTTCAATCACATCCATGAAACTGAATAAACTATAATCAAATGAATGAATATTAGCTAACTATGGCCTTCTATGGATTATATGACATTCCTTGTAATAATACATGATGTTAAAGTGACTTACATTAAAGTGCTATCTACAGTTCTCTGCCATCCAAGTCCCTAAGCACTAGACCACTCACAGTCTAGCTCGTCATTGTGCTATTCTCGTATCTCATTCTTTTTTGTCGTATACAATATAAAGGAATATTAGATTGAAAGCTTATTAGTTGCTGATTCAGCCACAATGAATAAATAGGTCTTATTTTTGAAGAGGGGAAACATCCCCATATCCCCTCCCCTGGAATACAGCCCCCTGGAATGTGCCCTAGGACAAATTATAAGGATAAATTGATACAAAATGTATTAATAAATGGATGGATTGAATGGATAAGTTAAAATGATTAGAACACAGCCTACAGACTCTCAACTATGGTTTTTTCAGGGGTGTGCCATTGGTTTGACGCAGGCTGTGTGAATGAAATTCCAAAAAAGTCGGAAGTGCGGAAGTATGTAACATAACAATTAACAACCTTTCAATGCAGTTTCCTCATTTATGGGGGTGTTGGAAGAGAATTTTGTTGAAGTGGGTGGGGTGGGCCCTTCTAATTGATCACTTAATTCCAATGTAAGATATTTTTCCGATTTTAGAATTTTCCATTTTCGATCAGTTTACTAGTGGTGTGGTGGCACCACTGATGAATCAATTAATCAAAATAAGAGATATTTTCTTTTACAATAATTTCTTCATTATGAATCAGACTACTATTATTTTCATTTGTCACAATACTATGTGCTCATTTATCATTGACTGGAATGTCATCAAGTGATAATAGCTTTGCCGTGTTACTGTTCATAATAATAATAATTGATAGTTGAATAATATTGACTGTCACTTCCATAGTAAGATGCCAAGCTTATTATGATATACAAAGAATGGATTAAGAGTTTGAAATTACTCAATAGGGTTCAAATCTTAAAAATAGTTTTAATCTGAACGTCCTTGACTCCCGTAAAAGTGAAGGTGACTGAGTTTGGAAGCTTGCATCAGGAGAGCAAGAGAGAGTTGTTTTTAAACGGTTGACTTCATCATTATCTAGTTTTATAACTGGAAATTTGAAAACAGCAGAGGTAAATGCAATGTGAGCCATCTAATCCCATACATTTCACGATGTGTATACGAGGCACTATACCAGCAAACAATTCATGCCAGAGGAAATGCCTAATAAATTATTGTTATTAAAATTTAAACGACTGGTTGACTGGGTACTGAAATGGAAGCAATCAGATATTCATCAGTTAAGAATATACAAATTTTTATTGGATAGACTCATTTTCATAGTTGACATTATTGTGAGCAGGGTCGCTCAGTCATTACACTGATAGATTTGCTCAGTAGGTTTTTTGTTCAATGACTCTTGTTGAATCACTCGCATAACGATGACACTATACATTCATTGAACTTTTGGAAACTGTAAGCAGTTAGTGAAAACATCATATTTATATTTTATTTACCCATTCATTGAACAGAAAAATACTTCGTTTTTCAAGTATTTAAAAATACTTCTCACTCGATTTCCAAGTAGAAAAGAGAATTTTTTGTATATTTTAAATGTGTTAGCCTCGCATTATACATTACACATACATATATACATACATACATACATACATACATACATACATACATTACATTACATTATTTGTAGAGGCTACATTGGACAATCCTGAGTAACTAATAGAGAATTTTCGATTCGACTAGACAACGGGAGAAGCCTCTTTCAAATTAGGCATGGGCTCCAAAGCTCAACATTTAAAACACTCTTTTCTTTTTTTAATTTCAGTAATTTCGTCTCATGCACGAATGAGAGAACTAGCAAAACTAGTCTTAGCCTTAATTTGGCCTGTTTGACGAAAACTAACTTCTAGATGGCTTTCCACGGTAGTTGTCATCCTGAGAAGCTACTTTGTCATCTTGTTGATCAACTTAGTGAGAATTCATGTTCTTGTTGAACGGCATCTTTCTTGTTTTACGCTCTTGATTATGCGAGCAAATTTATGAAACTCTTTTCCGAGTGAGACGAACTTTCAGAGCGCTATAACGCTCCATTCCATGTTGAATTTTTGAACGCGTGTACAACCATACAGTGAATTTATAATGAGCAAGCAACTCTCAAACAGCTTCCCCTCAGAGAAACACGAAAACTTTTTTGTACCTCCATTCAATATTTCTAAGGAAGCTGATGGAAATTTCTTGACGTTCCAAGAATATCATGAGGAATGAATTGAACATATTTCAGTTTTATAATGTATTCATTAATAATGTTTGTTGATGTATATAATGCTTCAACACATTCTACAATCATAGAAATAACATAGGAAGAAATTCTAAGCTAATGATAGAAAGGGAACATGGTCAACATGGAATTCTCCCATTTTCGTTAAAAATTAATCATCAATTAAACATAAACTTCAATAAATCTCATTTTTCATTAATTTGTCTTTTGGATATTATCCAAATGAACAGTAAATGAACATAATATGCGCGAAATGTAATCAACTCTTGTATTAGGTACGGGCAGAGATGAGATAATAATTTATTATAAAAGTCGTTATTCTATCTCTGGTACGGGTATCAGATTTTACTTTTTACTCTCCCGAACTAATGGTATGGTACTAAAGCTTGAATATCTAATTTCGGGAATTCAATTCAATTTTCTTGTGAATGTGAAGGTGGCTGGTACAATCTAATAATAAATAGAAGGCTGGTTAGCACCCAAAAACTTTCAATCTACTGCTGGAACACATCAACCACCAACTGAGGCAGCCCATCAACCACCGACAAATTTCCTACGTGTCAAAATTGAATTTTTGGATATGGGCTTTATTTCTCTAAGCTAAGGCCTAAATTGAGGAGGAGACGGTTTCTCCATGATGCAAACTCAATTCATGTGCAAATTTATTCGGCTTGTGTGGAATAAGGGAAGCTGGTAACAGCCGATAAGTGAAAGTTTCATATGAAAATGAAAACTTTGAACCGGTTTGGATCGGTGTTGTGAATCGTTGCTAGTGACCTGTGTGCTCTTATGGTCATCGGTCAACAAACTACATTCCAAACAGCGTCCATTCTCACTTCCTTGAAAATGACAATTATTTTACATCTGAATACAATTTTGTGATGCTGCTTTCCTCATCTTTAATATAAGCCTATTATATCCTCGATGTCAAATTTTGATAGTAGTAAACTTATGTTTATTGATTTAGTTATCAAGATCGAATATGTGTAATTAATTATGAGTTTTTCTGTTATGTTCATGAGTTGTAGAACACGCATGATGGAGCAGGTGATTTGAACCCTGTGCAAATGAACCATTGACAAATTTCCTGATTTAAAAAGATACATTGTTCGAGTCCTAAACTCATTAACCTTCTAAATTAAACAATGACATCTATAAATTATTTCTAGAATAGGATTATGAAACTCACTAAATAGATTTATAGAACTCAATTCTTGTCAGTGTGGTGACAAATACGCATAAATGTCAACAACGAGTCAGGGAAAGGATCACTACCTCAAACTATCACTCACGTATTAGATTTACTGGAGGTGAACTCTTATACAAAAAAATATAATATTCTAGCTGGCAGGCTCGCTTCGCTCGCCTTATCAGACTAGCAAGGGGGATCCGCCCCCTGGACCCCCGGCTGTATCATCCAAGATTGATAACAGCAGACTCGCTCCGCTCGCCTGCACTCTTCATTTGAGCTTCCTTCCTCCCGTCAAAAACAGACTTTCAGGCACTTTCGAGCTAAACAAAACCGCCGATTTTGGCGGATCTTTGGCGTTATTTCAAAACTCCTTTAATAGAAGATTAACCTCCTGAGCCTGTGTACTAAATTTGAAAAACACTGGGGAACGCTAGGAAAACGCTGTAAAACGTCCATGTCCCCTCATTAGCATTATCCATTAACAAACAATAATTAATGAATACATTAACAAACTAAAATAAGTTTAATTCATTTCTCATGATATTCTTGAAACCGCAAAAGAAGCGTATTGTTGAGAACGATGGTGATGATGTTCCCCTTGGTTACTTATACTTGGTGAGGGATAAGGATAAAAAATGTTATGAGATGGAGAAATAAACTTCTACTTGCAAGAGATGAGTGCACTAGGGCGGAAAACATGATTATCAGACTTCCTGGACCTAAAGGAGAGGATAAGGATAAGGTTTCTGGAATGAATGTTTCATTTTATTCATGGATTTGAAGTTGATCAGACTGATATTAATATCAAGTTATCATCTTTATCAGGGAGAGGTTTCAAAAAGTCGGAGATCCTACAATGACTGATGAGGTAGAAATTCGTGCTTTCCTTGGAATTATGTTTGTTTATGGTGCATTGGGGAGTAGAAGATAAAAAATAAGTACATTTGGGATAATAGCAAGAAGTCATTTATTATGTTAGATGTTTCCAATGATTTCCATGAGGTGATGAAACAAATGTACAAATAATATAATTTGAACAGTATTTTGTAAAACTGGGATTAGTCAATGTGTTGTATATTATATATTATATAT